>NC_041383.1:271764208-271780867 GCF_002162155.2 Triticum dicoccoides
GTGATCAATTCAACCCAACGTCTCTGCCTGAGATTCAAATCCGGTTGGGTGAAAATATACTTCAGACTTTGGTGATCAGTGAATATTTCGCAACGATTACCGAGGAGGTAATGTCGCCAGGTCTTAAGTGCATAGACTACGGCTGCAAGCTCTAGATCATGGGTAGGATAATTCTCCTCATGTGGGTGCAATTGTCGTGAAGCGTAGGCAATTACGTGTCGATCTTGCATGAGAATGCAACCTAGTCCTTGTCGCGAGGCGTCGCAGTAGATAACAAAGTCCTTGGAGAAGTCTGGCGGTACCAGCACGGGAGCAGAAGTCAGGCGTCTTTTCAGTTCCTGAAAGCTGTGCTCACATTGTGGAGTCCATTCGAACTTCTTATCTTTCTTGAGGAGTTCGGTTAGAGGTTTAGCAACTTTGGAGAAGTTTTCGACAAAGAGACGGCAATAGCTCGCTAAGCCTAGAAAACTCCGAACTTGCTTGACTGATTCAGGTGGAGTCCAGTTAAGGACGGCTTGAACTCGCTCAGGGTTAACAGCAATACCTTTACCAGATATTACATGACCCAGATAGGTCACTTCTGACAACCAGAATTCACATTTAGAAAATTTGGCATAAAGGCGATGCTCTCGAAGTTTCTGCAACACTAGCCTTAGATGTTCGGCATGTTCTTCCTCGTTCTTGGAGTAGATGAGTATATCATCGAGGTAAACCACGACGAATTTATCCAAATACTGCATGAAGATTGAGTTCATTAACCGGGAAAAGGTGGCTGGAGCGTTGGTTAATCCGAAGGACATGACGGTGTACTCGTATTGGCCATAACGAGTAACAAAGGCCGTTTTAGGAATGTCCCCGTTTCTGATTTTGATTTGGTGGTAGCCCAACCTCAAATCCATCTTGGAGAAGACTGAGGATCCAGCGAGCTGATCATACAGGTCGTTGATCCTGGGAAGTGGATATTTGTTCTTGATTGTGACCAAATTGATAGGTCGGTAATCTACAACCATCCGGTCCGTACCATCCTTCTTCTTAACGAATAGGACGGGGCAAGCCCACGGAGAGGAGCTAGGTCGGATAAAACCCTTTTTCAAGGACTCATCGAGTTGTTTCTTAAGCTCGGCTAGTTCTAGGGGTGCCATCTTATAAGGTCTTCTAGCAATCGGAACGGTTCCTGGAATGAGGTCTATTACAAACTCAACGTCCCTGTCAGGTGGAACACCTGGCAATTCCTCTGGAAAGACATCCGGGAAGTCACGGACTACCGGAACGTCCTCAAGGTCTGGCAAAGGGCTGGCGTTAAGAGAATATAATTGTCGCTTGGCTATTCGGGTCAAGACATTGACTATCTTTCCCGAAGGATGGGTGAGTTGAACAGTCCTAGAGAAGCAATCGATTTGGGCATGATGAGCCGACATCCAGTCCATACCCAGAATGATATTAATATCTGAAGATTTAAGGGCTATCAAAGACGCAAGGAAAACAAGTATGTCGACTTGGATCTCATTTCATAACTTACCCTAGAGGTCTGCCATCTAGAACCAGGGGTAGAAATTTCCATAGTGGATGGCATGTCACAGAATGCAACGTTATGCAAACGAGCATAACTTTCGGATATAAAAGAATGAGAGGCTCCTGTATCGAAAAGAACAGATGCCGGGTGGCAGTTAACAAGAAGCGTACCGAGAACTACGTTGGGATCCTCTTGAGCTTCTTCGGCAGAGATACAGTTGACATGGCCACGTGAAGCGGTGACCGGCTTGGCGTGGAATATTTTTCCTGTCGGCTTGCCACGGCCAACAGCTTTAGCAGATTGATTGGGGTTGGTCTGGGGACACTCACGCATATAGTGACCAGATTCCCCACACTTGAAACATGTCACGGAACTGGTACGTGGAGGAGCATTGTTAGTTGGACCCCCATAGGGCTTGGCTGGAGCAGACTGTTGAATGGGGCGAGGCGCCTGGAAGGATGGCCTCGGTGTAAACCTGGGTGGCAGGGCGGTGTTGGGCACCCACACGCGGCGCTTCTGAGGACCAGCACCGGATGAGGAACCCGTGTCACGTCCATGCTTGCGTGTTGCGTCATAGTCAGTCTGACCAGTTTCAGCACTGATGGCTTTGTTGACAAGTTTCAAAAAAGATGTGCACTCATGCAGACGGAGGTCACGGCGAAGCTCAGGACTAAGGCCCTTACGGAACCTTGCTTGCTTCTTGGCATCGGTAGACACTTCCTCGGTTGCATATCGTGCGAGATTACCAAACTCCCTGCTGTAAGCATCCACAGAAAATCGGCCTTGGGTGAAACTGCAAAATTCTTCACGTTTACGGTCCATGAGACCCTCCGGAATGTGATGTTCACGGAAAGCCTCGCTGAACTCAGCCCAAGTTGTGACATGGCCCGCTGGGCGCATAGCTCCATAATTCTCCCACCATAGACTGGCGGGGCCTTCAAGATGATATGCAGCAAAGATGACCTTGTCAGCCTCCGCTACCAGCGCGGAACGCAGTTTGTGAGAGATACTGCGAAGCCAGTCATCAGCGTCGAGAGGCTCGATGGAGTGGTGGAACGTGGGTGGATGCAATTTGATAAAATCACTGAGTGACACCACGTTAGCCCTCTGATGGTGTGCTGTATTCTGTTCAATACGCTCCAACAAACGGTTTGTCTCCCGCTTGTTTCTCTCAGCTTCCATCATCACCTCGGCTAGTGAAGGAGGATGAGGCAGATTTACATCCCTGGCTTCACTGCCTTCGGCCTGCTCTTGGGAAGCAGGGTTAGCGCGCGTGTTGACCATCCTAGGTAACAAGACAATGATTTAGTCAGGATGATAAAATTCTGACATAGGACAAAAATGCAAGATGATCATCCGTATGACATGGTAAAAACAGAACTGCTTCTTTTATTCCATCGTCATACACACCATACAGAGTTTAGTACAAGACCAAACAAGGTACTATTACGGTGAAAAGAGGATTACATCTCATCGGAGGCATTCCAAGCTCCTATACATTATTTTTCTACACCTCCGGAAGGAGTACAAACTAGGTCATATCCCACGAGTCACGCGGGACGATAGACGACACAGCTAGTGCGAACTAGTGATACTACCACTAACTCAGACCGATCCGTAGTAGTCCTCGTAGAAGTCACCTCCATAGCCTGGAAGCTCAACATGATCATCTGGAAACAGACGGTCTCGCGGAGCTTGTGGACCATAGGGGCTAGGATGAGGCCTTGGACCAACAAACGGTGGCCTGCGGGGACCGCGAGGTGGGGTGATGCCTCCTACATCACGCCAAACCATCACGTCTGGCAGAGCAGATCTCATAGGATAGAGATCGCGCATATCTGAGAATCCAGCTTGCACCGCCGGTGCGAACCGAGTCAAAGTGGCCCAGTGGTCAGCACGGGTATTGAAGAGCTCTAGCCTTAAGGCCCGATTTTCACGGTCCTTATCCTCGAGCATCTCAGCAGTGGTGCGAGTCCGTGAATCCTCCTGAGTGGGGTCAGCATAGATAGCCTGTAGATACCCTTGTGCTCCCGGAAGTGATCCTGGCATATACCGGAAATCAGAGTCCCAAAATATACCAGATCTGACTCGCATAATGGTCATCATAGAGTAGGCGGCGTCCTGCACAGCCATCTCAATGGTAACCCCGAGTCCATAAGAGCAGTGAAGAGGCTCGGTGGATCCAGGATAAGATGGAAATATCCTGACAGTGCAGAGATACTGGCTTTGATTAAAATCTCGGAATTGCTCTTCGACCGTGTACTCAGGATACCAGCGGTATCCAGCCTCAGTCATTACCCTGACCAACTTAGCAGTATGGCCGGGTACATCTAGGCATCGAGTCAGGCGAACCACTTGATTGAGGTCGCGAGTGGCCATCTGAAAGCACAATCATAATGCAAAGGCATTAGAATTTCTAGCAAAATTTCGGCAGCATAACAGCTGTAAATGCTCAAGAAGGATTTTGAGACATTTGACAAAGGATTTCATACACACTCAACATCATCATATCAAAGTTCTGGATCCATTCTAACAACATAATGTGGTAGTAGAACTGAACTAGGCTTGTATCCATCAAACTTATAAGGTACTACTGATTAGTAACTCGTGATCCTGATAGAGAGAACGGATCCTAATTCCTTAACCCCCGGTGGAAGAATGGACTGACTCAGATCAGAAAGTCATAAGGTATAAGGAGTAAAAAGAGCCTTACGTTCCAACCCACAAACAATTCCCCTACATATAACTAAAGAATTTCTAGACTCAACATCGACCAGTTTGGCTTGGAGAACCTACAGGCAGTCCGACTCTGATGCCAACCCTGTCAGGACCCCGACTCGATGTCACATCGATCTAGCTGGTAACACCTCATATCACTTTGCGGCCTCACGCACGGTATCCCCACGGGTGTCGTCTTACCTTTTCCCGGGACCGTTTGCGCCTTTTGGCTCACGTATATGATAGTGTCGCTAGCATCCATATGATAAAGAGCCCGGGCTGACATGACTAGTCGTAAACCCAAAGTGGCACAGACTTACAGGGACAGGCATCCATGACCCAGCTTCGAACGTGTCGGTCATCAGCAAGTGGGTCCGGGCTGTAGCACTGGGCTAGCAGGACTCCGGTAAACCGGGCTGTAGCGGGCTAACAGGACTCCGGTACTCAAAGCGTGACATTTCCCCGAAGGGACAGACACAGGAACGAAGAAGGACACATGCCGGCCAGCCTAAGTGTTCCAGAGCAGTAGCAAGCTACCATGGCTCAGCGGTAACACTAGGAGACATTTCCCGGTAAGAGAGGCTACTAAAGATAAACAACTAGATAGTCAGATTCCACACATACCAAGCATTTCAGTCATACACACAATATGCTCGATATGTGCAAATACAACGAAGCATCACAACATTACTCTATGACACAAGTACTTTATTTAAGGCTCAGTGAGCCATACATAACATACACACAAAGGTACGGGTCTCACGACCCAACATACAAGTCATACAATCATACAAGCCAGCAGCGGAAGTAACTTGTCTGAGTACAGACAACTAGTAAAATAAAAGAGGCTTGGAAAGCCTCTGGCTATACTATGTGGTCCTTCACAAGCTCAGGGTCACCACCTGGGTCTTTAGCCTACTCGTTGATGTCAACGTCTACATAGAACCCATCAGAAGGGGTTGCAGCGTCTTCTGTAAAAATGTAGATTATAGCAACATGAGTACAAAGGTACTCAGCAAGACTTACATCAGATCCTACATACATGCATAGTATCAAGAAGGGTTGGTGGAGTTATTGCAGCAAGCCAGCTTTGACTCTTGGCTAGGCTATCCTACGATAATCCAACTTGAAATGGTTTTGCGCACACGAGTCCACTACTCACCACTTCAATACACTACCGAGGATCCACCTCCGTCTTCCTACGGAAGAGCCATCCTCGGCACTCACACTTATCTTGAGGCTTTTAACAGTTTCCATTTACTTGTCTATGAACTGTATAGGCAACCAAGTAGTCCTTTACCGCGGACGCGGCTATTCGAATAGATTATGATAACCCTGCAGGGGTGTACTTCTTTATACATGTTTCCACCACTTAGCGTCTGCACACGACATGTGCTCGGCAGACTTCAAGCGAAAGCCGACGTGGGTGTAGACCACGACCTACCTAAACACTTAAGCCTCTAGTCCAGGTTTATCGCCTATTCAGGTTCCATCCGCAGGGAGTCCGGCCGGGGTTTCCCATACGGCCCCGAACGATGTGAACAGGGTTCCCAAGATACCTAACGGGTATTCGGTACACTGTGCCACGTACCTACCGCATCACAGCCCACCCCTACGGTCAGCGCTGTCCACGGCCTCCAGTAGGCTACAAACACCAGAAACTACTTGCAACTCCTGGACAGAGAGCTAGGGTGAATAAGAAGTCGAGCGGGGTCATATTTCAGGGCCCAATGCATGGTAGTAGCTGTATCTTAAATCACGCATACAGATCTCAGTGCTTAAGGTCGGCTTCAATGAAACAACCCACCATGTACTCCTACATGGCCTCTCATCGATACCTTTACCAAATCGTGTTCACCACACCACTCTCATTACCGAGATAAACATTTCACTCTAGCCCATCACCCAGATGAACCAGACCTGACACGACTCTAAGCATAGCAGGCATAGCAAGGTAGGAACAACACATACATATGGCTCAAACAACTCCTACACATGCTAATGGGTTTCATCTAGTTACTGTGGCAATGACAGGTCATGCAGAGGAAATGGGTTCAACTACCGTAGCACACAGCAGTTTGAAACGCGTTGTCTTAATGCAGTAAAAGAGAGCAGGAGCGAGAACATGGGATTGTATCGATATGATCAAATGGTTGGTTGCTTGCCTGATGGTTCGATGCACTGATACGGTTCTTCGTTAGGGTAATCACGGTATTCCTCGGAGGCAGAACCTGCCGCAGAGAGCACCGATACACAAACATTACCAAACAGTATGCAACAATATGATGCATGCATGAGACATGGCAAAATGAGTGTATTGGGCTAATGCAACTAAAACCAGAAGGGTTTGAACAAATTTGAATCAAGGATTCAAATTTCAAATTCAAATATGGCCTTTTAAAGTGCTTTTCCTTGTTCTGCTTAAAACATCAATTTAACTTGTTTGATCATGCATGAAAATAGTACAGATGGATTGATTGGATTTTTCTGATCATTTTTCATATATAATTTGTCCAATTTGGAGTTACAGAATAAAAGTTATGAATTTTTTGAAGTTTAAATAATATTCTGGAATTTCCTGATTTAAATTAAATCCAGAAATTATAGTTATTGCACCAGCATGACGTCAGCATGACGTCAGTGGTCAACTGCGGCTGGCTGGAGTCAAACCTGACGTGTGGGGCCCACACGTCAGTGACAGGGGGTTAAACAGGGTTAAATTAATTCTAATTACTAATTAGTGGCGCTGGGGCCCACTGGTCAGTGTCAGGGGTTAACTAATAGTGGTTAGCGCTAATCTAACCATCTGACCGACAGGGCCCACGCGTCAGTGACCCTGGGGGGTCAAACCTCAGGTCGGACAGGTCAAACCCCACCGGCGACATGACGCCGGCGAGGCCCGAGACGGCGGCGAAAGTGCTTTTTGCCATTCCGGCAACCAAATGGACGGCGGAAGGCATCTACGTGTTGCTGAGGTTGAGCCGCGACTATTGGTGGTGGTGGTTGGGCTCGGGGTGGCCGGAGTTGACGGCGGCGAGCTCGGCTGCGGCGGTCGGAGTTCGGGTGCGGTCGGAATCGACGTTGCAGGGGGCTTGGGGAGGCGTTAGTGCGTGCTACGTGCTCCTAGTGAGGTGTGGAGCACGATGGTGTGCTCGGTTGGGTGCTACGGTGACCGTGGCCACGACGGCGACATCGCCGGCAGCGTGGAGCTCTCGGCCAAGGTGGGGCTAGGGCCTAGAGGTCGGGAGAGACCAGGGGAGAAGGGGGAAACAATCCGGGGGCTCACCGCGGAGCTGCAGAGGTGGTTAGCGGGCTCGGGGACGCGCTGGAGACGATGAATTCGACGGCGACGATGATCGGAGCCCGAAGAGGGGAACGGCGACGTGGCGGCGATGCAGGGCTTCCGGGGAGCTGTGGAGCGGTGGGGAGGAAGAGGGAGTCGAGGCGGAGCTCCTGAGCTAGTCAGGGGAGCGAGGGGTGGCCGGAGATGGCTGCTATGGCGAACGGCGGCGACGGTGGTGTTCGGCCGTGTGAGAGAGAGAGCGAGAGAGAGGAAGGAAGAGCCGGGAGAGAGTGAGAGAGAGCAGGGGGGGATCGGGACGGCCTGCGGGAGTCGTCCATGCGGCTAGGAGCGCGTCGGCAAGCAGGAGGTGGCCGCGCGGCCGTGCGCGCGCGAGCACGCAGCAGCTTCGGGGCGAGGGGAGGAAGACGACGGAGGGCTGCAGTGGTGGGCTGGGCCGGCTGCTGGCTGGGCCGGCCAGCTGGCTGGGCCGCACAGTGGAGGAGCCCAGGTAAGTTTTCCCCCTTTTCTTCTGTTTCTGTTTTTATTTAATATATCTGCAACTTTGTTGAATTTAATAAAATACCTAGGCAACTTCAAAATTCACCAAACTATTCCTGGCCCATAGTTGGATTATTTCCAACATGAAACATTTTAGTTTGGAGATATTTGAGCATTTAAATATTTTATATTATTTTAAATGCCCAAATTCAAATATTTATGATTTAATTCAAAAACCCTAGGATGGCCTAGGAAAATGTGCACCATTTTTGGCAGAGGTTCTGAACCAAGGCAAAAATGATGGGCATTTTAGAAGGGCATTTCAGGTTCATTGAAAAATTATTTTAGTAACCCTAGTTGGTTTCAGAGGGGACTGGGGGTTCTGTCATCCCCATTTCAAGTTTCTGATGAAAGAATAAACATGATGCAACACTCTAATGCATTACTAGCTAGGTTGTGACAACAGACGTCGCAATTAGCAATATACTGAGCAATTTCTCTCTTCATCCTAGTCCACCAGAACCTCTGGCGTAGGTCCTGATACATCTTAGTACTACCGGGATGAATGGTGAGAGGAGATTCATGAGCTTCCTTAAGGATCAATCGCCTCAGGTTTCGCACTTTGGGAACCACTAGTCGATCCCCGAAGTATACGACCCCTTGATCATTAATGGAGAAGCAATTCGCAATTCCTTTCTGGATGTTTCTCTTGATGCGGGAAATTCCCGGATCTACCTTCTGTGCTTTGATAATCTGATCCGTAAGGGTAGGTTTTGCCACCAAGGTGGAAAGAAAACCTTGAGGAACAATGTGAAAGTTAAGCTTCCGAAATTCCTCATGGAGAAGCGGTTGACTTTGTTGTAACATCAGGTTGTTACAATAAGATTTACGACTTAGTGCATCAGCCATGACGTTGGCTTTCCCTGGGGTGTAGGTTATTCCTAAGTCGAAGTCTGTGATCAACTCAACCCAACGTCTTTGCCTGAGATTCAGATCCGGTTGGGTGAAAATGTACTTCAGACTTTGGTGATCAGTGAATATTTCGCAACGGTTACCGAGGAGGTAATGTCGCCAGGTTTTAAGTGCATAGACTACGGCTGCAAGTTCTAGATCATGAGTAGGATAATTCTCCTCATGTGGGTGCAATTGCCGTGAAGCGTAGGCAATTACGTGTCGATCTTGCATGAGAATGCAACCTAGTCCTTGTCGCGAGGCGTCGCAGTAGATAACAAAGTCCTTGGAGAAGTCTGGCGGTACCAGTACGGGAGCAGAAGTCAGGCGTCTTTTCAATTCCTGAAAGCTGTGCTCACATTGTGGAGTCCATTCGAACTTCTTATCTTTCTTGAGGAGTTCGGTTAGAGGTTTGGCAACTTTGGAGAAGTTCTCGACAAAGCGACGACAATAGCTCGCTAAGCCCAGAAAACTACGAACTTGCTTGACCGATTCAGGTGGAGTCCAATTAAGGATGGCTTGAACTCGCTCAGGGTTAACAGCAATACCTTTACCAGATATTACATGACCCAGATAGGTCACTTCTGACAACCAAAATTCACATTTGGAAAACTTGGCATAAAGGCGGTGCTCTCGAAGTTTCTTCAACACTAGCCTTAGATGTTCGGCATGTTCTTCCTCGTTCTTGGAGTAGATGAGTATATCATCGAGATAAACTACGACGAATTTATCCAAATACTCCATGAAGATTGAGTTCATTAACCGAGAAAAGGTGGCTGGAGCGTTGGTTAAACCGAAGGACATGACGGTGTACTCGTATTGGCCATAACGAGTACCAAAGGCCGTTTTAGGAATGTCCCCGTTTCTGATTTTGATTTGATGGTAGCCCAACCTCAAATCCATCTTGGAGAAGACTGAGGATCCAGCGAGCTGATCATACAGGTCGTTGATCCTAGGGAGCGGATATTTGTTCTTGATTGTGACCAAATTGACCGGTCGGTAATCTACAACCATCCAGTCCGTACCATCCTTCTTCTTGACGAAGAGGACGGGGCAAGCCCACGGAGATGAACTAGGTCGGATGAAACCCTTTTTCAAGGACTCATCGAGTTGTTTCTTAAGCTCGGCTAGTTCTAGTGGTGCCATCTTATAGGGTCTTCTAGCAATCGGAACGGTTCCTGGAATGAGGTCTATTACGAACTCAACATCCCTGTCAGGTGGAACACCTGGCAATTCCTCTGGGAAGACATCCGGGAAGTCACGGACTACCGGAACGTCCTCAAGGTCTGGCAAAGGGCTGGCGTTAAGAGAATATAATTGTCGCTTGGCTAATCGGGTCAAGACATTGACTATCTTCCCCGAAGGATGAGTGAGTTGAACAGTCCTAGAGAAGCAATCAATTTTGGCATGATGAGCTGACATCCAGTCCATACCCAAAATGATATTAATATCTGAAAATTTGAGAGCTATCAAAGATGCAAGGAAAACAAGTCTGTCGACTTGGATTTCATTTCCATAACTTACCTTGGAGGTCTGCCATCTAGAACCAGGAGTAGAAATTTCCATAGTGGATGGCATGTCACAGAATGCGGTGTTATGCAGACGAGCATAGTTCTCGGATATAAATGAATGAGAGGCTCCTGTATCGAAAAGAACAGATGCCGGGTGGCAATTAACAAGGAGCGTACCGAGAACGACGTTGGGATCCTCTTGAGCTTCTTCGGCAGAGATACAGTTGACATGGCCACGTGTAGCGGTGGCCGGCTTGGCGTGGAACACTTTCCCTGTCGGCTTGCCACGGCCAACAGCTTTAGCAGATTGGTTGGGGTTGGTCTGGGGACACTCACGCATATAGTGGCCAGATTCCCCACACTTGAAACAAGTCACAGAACTGGTACGTGGAGGAGCATTGTTGGTTGGACCCCCATAGGGCTTCGCTGGTACAGACTGTTGAACGGGGCGAGGCGCCTGGAAAGATGGCCTCGGTGTGAACCTGGGTGGCAGGGCGGTGTTGGGCACCCACACGCGGCGCTTCTGAGGACCAGCACCGGATGAGGAACCCATGTCACGGCCATGCTTGCGTGTTGCATCATAATCAGTCTGACCAGTTTCAGCACTGATGGCCTTGTTAACAAGTTTCTAAAAAGATGTGCACTCATGCAGACGGAGGTCGCATCGAAGCTCAGGACTAAGCCCCTTACGGAACCTTGCTTGCTTCTTGGCATCAGTAGAAACTTCCTCAGTTGCATATCGTGCGAGGTTACCGAACTCCCTGCTGTAAGCATCCACAGAGAGTCGGCCCTGAGTGAAACTGCAAAATTCCTCACGTTTACGGTCCATGAGACCCTCCGGAATGTGATGTTCACGGAAAGCCTCGCTGAATTCAGCCCAAGTAGTGACATGGCCCGCTGGGCGCATAGCTCCATAACTCTCCCACCATAGACTGGCGGGGCCTTCAAGATGATATGTAGCAAAGGTGACCTTGTCAGCCTCCGCTACTAGCGCGGAACGCAGTTTGTGAGAAATACTGCGAAGCCAATCATCAGCGTCGAGAGGCTCGACGGAGTGGTGGAACGTGGGTGGATGTAACTTGATAAAATCACTGAGTGACACCACGTTAGTCCTCTGATGGTGTGCCGTGTTCTGTTCAATACGCTCCAACAAACGGTTGGTCTCCCGCTTGTTTCTCTCAGCTTCCATCATAACCTCGGCTAGGGAAGGAGGATGAGGCAGATTTGCATCCCTGACTTCACTGCCTTCGGCCTGCTCTTGAGGAGCAGGGTTAGTGCGCGTGTTGACCATCCTAGGTAAACAAAACAATGATTTAGTCAGGATGATAAAATTTCGACATAGGATATAAAATGTAAGGAATAACTCGAAATGCAAGATGATCATCCGTATGACATGGTAAATACAGAACTGCTTCTTTATTCCATCGTCATACACACCATACAGGGTTTAGTACAAGACCAAACAAAGTACTATTACGGTGAAAAGAGGATTACATCTCATCGGAGGCATTCCAAGCTCCTATACATTATTTTTCTACTCCTCCGGAAAGAGTACAAACTAGGTCATATCCCACGAGTCACGCGGGACGATAGATGACACAGCTAGTGCGAACTAGTGATACTACCACTAACTCAGACCGATCCGTAGTAGTCCTCGTAGAAGTCACCTCCATAGCCTGGAAGCTCAACATGATCATCCGGAAACAGACGATCTCGCGGAGCTTGTGGACCATAGGGGCTAGGATGAGGTCTTGGACCAACAGACGGTGGCCTGCGGGGACCGCAAGGTGGGGTGATGCCTCCTACATCACGCCAACCCATCACGTCTGGCAGAGCAGATCTCACAGGATAGAGATCGCGCATATCTGAATATCCAGCTTGCATCGCCGGTGCAAACCGAGTCAAAGTGGCCCAGTGGTCAGCACGGGTATTGAAGAGCTCTAACCTCAAGGCCCGATTTTCACGGTCCTTATCCTCGAGCATCTCAGCAGTGGTGCGAGTCCGTGAATCCTCCTGGGTGGGGTCAGCATAGATAGCCTGGAAATACCCTTGTGCTCCCGAAAGTGATCCTGGCATATACCGGAAATCAGAGTCCCAAAATAGACCAGATCTGACTCGCATGATGGTCATCATAGAGTAGGCGGCGTCCTGCACAGCCATCTCAATAGTAACCTCGAGTCCATAGGAGCAGTGAAGGGGCTCGGTGGACCCAGGATAAGATGGAAATATCCTGACAGTGCAGAGATACTGGCTTTGATTAAAGTCTCGGAATTGCTCTTTGACCGTGTACTCAGGATACCAATGGTATCCAGCCTCAGTCATTACCCTGACCAACATGGCAGTATGGCCGGGTACATCTAGGCATCGAGTCAGGCGAACCACTTGATTAAGGTCGTGAGTGGCCATCTGAAAGCACAATCATAATGCAAAGGCATTAAAATTTCTAGCAAAATTTCGGCAGCATAACAGCTGTAAATGCTCAAGAAGGATTTTGAGACATTTGACAAAGGATTTCATACACACTCAACATCATCATATCAATGTTCTGAATCCATCCTAACAACATAACGTGGTAGAAGAACTGAACTAGGCTTGTATCCATCAACCCTATAAGGTACTACTGATTAGTAACGCGTGATCCTGATAGAGAGAATAGATCCTAATTCCTTAACCCCCGGTGGAAGAATATACTGACTCAGATCAGAATGTCATAAGATAAAGGAGTAAAAAGAGCCTTACGTTCCAACCCACAAACAATTCCCCTACATATAACTAAAGAATTTCTAGACTCAACATCGACCAGTTTGGCTTGGAGAACCTACAGGCAGTCTGGCTCTGATGCCAACGCTGTCAGGACCCCGACTCGATGTCACATCGATCTAGCCGGTAACACCTCATATCACTTTGCGGCCTCACACACGGTATCCCCACAGGTGTCGCCTTACCTTTGCCCGGGACCGTTTGCGCCTTTTGGCTCACGTATATGATAGTGTCGCTAGCATCCATATGATAAGGAGCCCGGGCTGACATGACTAGTCGTAAACCCAAAGTGGCACAGACTTACAGGGACAGGCATCCATGACCCAGCTTCGAACGTGTCGGTCATCAGCAAGTGGGTCCGGGCTGTAGCACTGGGCTAGCAGGACTCCGGTAAACCGGGCTGTAGCGGGCTAACAGGACTCCGGTACTCAAAGCGTGACATTTCCCCGAAGGGACAGACACAGGAACGAAGAAGGACACATGCCGGCCAGCCTAAGTGTTCCAGAGCAGTAGCAAGCTACCATGGCTCAGCGGTAACACTAGGAGACATTTCCCGGTAAGAGAGGCTACTAAAGATAAACAACTAGATAGTCAGATCCCACACATACCAAGCATTTCAATCATACACACAATATGCTCGATATGTGCAAATACAACGAAGCATCACAACATGACTCTACGACACAAGTACTTTATTTAAGGCTCAGGGAGCCATACATAACATACACAAAGGTACGGGTCTCACGACCCAGCATTCAAGTCATACAGTCATACAAACCAGCAGCGGAAGTAACTTGTCTGAGTACAGACAACTAGTAAAATAAAAGAGGCTTGGAAAGCCTCTCTATACTACGTGGTCCTTCACAAGCTCAGGATCACCACCTGGGCCTTTAGCCTACTCGTTGATGTCAACGTCTAGATAGAACCCATCAGAAGGGGTTGCAGCGTCTTCTGTAAAAATGTAAATTATAGCAACATGAGTACAAAGGTACTCAGCAAGACTTACATCAGATCCTACATACATGCATATTATCAAGAAGGGATGGTGGAGTTATTGCAGCAAGCCAGCTTTGACTCTTGGCTAGACTATCCTACGATACTTCAACTTGAAATGGTTTTGCGCACACGAGTCCACTACTCACCAATTCAATACACTACCAAGGATCCGCCTCCGTCTTCCTATGGGAGAGCCATCCTCGGCACTCACACTTATCTTGAGGCTTTTAGTAGTTTCCATTTACTTGTCTATGAACTGTATAGGCAACCAAGTAGTCCTTTACCGCGGACGCGGCTATTCGAATAGATCATGATAACCCTGCAGGGGTGTACTTCTTCATACACGCTCTCACCACTTACCGTCGTTTACACGACATGTACTCGGCAACCTTCAAGCGGAAGCCCAACGTGGGTGTCGGCCACGACCTACCTAACCACCTAAGCCTCCAGTCCAGGTTTATCGCCTATCCAGGTTCCATCCGCAGGGAGTCCGGCCGAGATTTCCCATACGGCCCCGAACGATGTGAACAGGGTTCCCGAGATACCTAACGGGTATTCGGTACACCCGGCCACGTACCTACCGCGTCACAGCCCACCCCTACGGTCAGCGCTGTCCACGGCCTCCAGTAGGCTACAAACACCAGAAACTACTTGCAACTCCTGGACGGAGAACTAGGGTGAATAAGAAGCCGAGAGGGTCCATTGGTTTCGGGCCCAATGCATGGTAGTAGCTGATTCTTAAATCACACATACAGATCTCAGTGCTTAAGGTCGGCTTCAATGAAACAACCCACCATGTACTCCTACATGGCCTCTCATCGATACCTTTACCAAATCGTGTTCACCACACCACTCTTATTACCGACATAATCATTTCACTCTAGCCCATCACCCAGATGAACCAGACCTGACACGACTCTAAGCATAGCAGGCATAGCAAGGTAGGAACAACACATGCATATGGCTCATACAACTCCTACACATGCTAGTGGGTTTCATCTAGTTACTGTGGCAATGACAGGTCATGCAGAGGAAATGGGTTCAACTACCGTAGCACACAGCAGTTTGAAACGCGTTGCCTTAATGCAGTAAAAGAGAGCAGGAGCGAGAACATGGGATTGTATCGATATGATCAAATGGTTGGTTGCTTGCCTGATGGTTCGATGCACTGATACGGTTCTTCGTTAGGGTAATCACGGTACTCCTCGGAGGCAGAACCTGTCGCAAAGGACACCGATACACAACCATCACCAAACAATGTGCAACAATATGATGCATGCATGAAACATGGCAATATGAGTGTGTTGGGCTAATGCAACTAAAACCAGAAGGGTTTGAACCAATTTGAATCAAAGATTCAAATTTCAAACTCAAACATGGCCTTTTAAAGTGCTTTTCCTTGTTCTGCTTTAAACATCAATTTAACTTGTTTGATCATGCATGAAAATAGTACAGATGGATAGATTGGATTTTTCTGATCATTTTACATATATAATTTGTCTGATTTGGAGTTACAGAATAAAAGTTATGAATTTTTGAAGTTTAAATAATATTCTGGAATTTCCTGATTTAAATTAAATCCAGAAATATATATATTGCGCCAGCATGATGTCAGTGGTCAACTGCGGCTGGCTGGGGTCAAACCTGACGTGTGGGGTCCACACGTCAGTGACAGGGGGGTTTAACAGGGTTAATTTAATCCTAATTAGGAATTAGTGGCGCTGGGTCCCACTGGTCAGTGTCAGGGGGGTAGTTAGTTTAACTAATTCGGTTAGTGCTAATCCTAATTAGCTAACAGGGCTGGGCCCACCTGTCATGGACACAGGGGGGGTCCTGCCGTGGTCAAGGTGGGTCAAACCCACCGGCGACATGACGCCGGCGAGGCCCGAGACGGCGGCGCGATACGGAAACGCGCTACAGGGCACGGGCGAGGCCGTGCTTGGGCTCGTTGGAGAGCCCTTGCTCCCGCGCGTCGAACGGTGGTGGTGGCCGTGCCTGAGGTGGCCGGTACCGACGACGGCGAGCTCGTGAGCGGCGGCCGGAATTCGGGTGCGGTCGGGATTGGCGCTGCTGCTCGCAAGCGAGGGAGCTGAGGCGCTGGAGGGGCTCTACGGGTCGCGGCAAGCACAACGGGTGCACGCCCGTGACCAAATGGTCACCGGGTCTTCGCCGGCGACGAGCCCGTGCGGCAGAGCGTCTCGGCTCCGGTAGAGGGGCGGCTAGAGCTCGAAATCGAACATGGGGTTAGGGGGAAACGAAGCAGGGGCTCACGGGGATCATGCAGGGAGGGTCAGCGAGCTCGGGGAAGCACGAACGGCGGCGAATCGAGGGCGACCATCGGCGGCGGTCGAGGACGAAGACGATGGCGTGGAGGCGATGCAGAGCTTCCCGAGGGGCTTGGCTTGGTGGGGAGGAAGAGGGGGTCGGGG
>NC_041383.1:271781061-271805202 GCF_002162155.2 Triticum dicoccoides
CGGCTGCTATGGCGAACGGCGGCGATGGGTGCGTTCGGACACGGGAGAGAGAGAGCGAGGGAGAGGAGAGGAAGAACCGGGGGAGAGTGAGAGAGAGCAGGGGAGGGCGTGGCGTCGTTCCAGGCCATCCAGACGAGGAGGGGAGGGGCAGGCAGGCAGGCGAGCTGGTGGCGTGGCGCGGTGGCGCGCGCGCGCGCCGGGCACACTCCCCTCCCTCTGTCGAGGACGAAGACGACAGAGGAGGGAGACGGGCTGGGCCGCCTGCTGGCTGGGCCGGCCAGCTGGCTGGGCCGGCCAGCTGGCTGGGCTGCACAGGGCGGAGCCCCAGGTAAGCTTCTCCCTTTTATTTATTTCCGTTTTCTAATTTCTGACATTTGTTTTGATTTAAATAAAATATTAAATCATTTTATTACCTTATGCCAATTTTTGCAGGAGCTAGATATATTATTCCAGAGCTCCCCATCAGGTGGCATAAATTTTGAACATATATTAATATATATAACTAATATATTTCCAATGCAAATAGTTATGCATTAATTCCAAATGCCCAAAATAAATACCTATGAGCTCTTAAAAATATTGGTTTGATTTTTATCTCTGTCCAATATTTTCAGAGAGCAACATGAGCATTTTCTTGGACCCTTTTGGAGAAATTTTTATTTGGGTCATTTTCAAAAATGATTCTGAGGGTTTCACCAATCCCCATTTCAAAATTAAATGGAATTTTAAACATGATGCACACACTCTGATGCATGACTAGCTAGGGTGTGACAGGATCACATGGGTATCTTGGAATCGTTCCGATGGTCTTGTGACGAGAACATTGTTCTTGGTGCCTCCTGACATTTAGGGGTTGTGGCATTGTCCCTGGGAGTTGAGCTCCGAGGTGTTGTCGTCACAATTTTATCGTTGCAATTCTAGAATACCTGAGTTTTGCCGACATCGAAAATCTCTTTTATGCAGTTGTTGGTGAGATAACCTCGATGCCACCCAGTACTGGGGAGTTCGGGAGTATTGCCATAGCTCGTATAACGGATGCTTTTCGAAGGTTGAGGTACACGATTTCCGGAGTTTTCTTGGTTATGTGTTGACGGATGGATACAACTGGATGTAGGGATTGTTAGTTTGGATGAGATATATTGCTTCCCCTGTATCCCCAACACCAGATTGCATAACCAGAAAGTTTCGGGAGTTTATAGGTGGGAATTCAAGTAGCTCCTAGAATATCTTTCCGACAAATGCATGATACGGGATTGGGTAAATCCCTATCATATGTATTTGTTCCGGCTTATTCTGCAAGCCAAATCCTTTGTTTTGTTTTATTTGTGGTATTCGAGTTGCTTCGAAGTCAAATGTTGAATCCATACCTTTCCTAAACGGTGTTCTCATATTGCTATGTGAATACTAATCCTTTTTTATCATTGAGGTTGTCATGTTAATCCTTTTCCAACCGGTGTGCTTCTCTTCGAGATGATCCCATCATTCTCCCCATCCGCAAGATCAATTCTAAGTTTTCCAATGGTGTTTGTTTCGTTCATCCCTAGTTGTCTTTGTTTTCCCCACCCTCCCCCCTTTTCTTCAAGGATTCATTTATTTTAATCAAGTATCCATTTATTCATGTGAAGTCACTTCACTCTTTTCAATCAATGTTCTGATACGGTGATCCCTCGTGAAGATGCTCACGAGCTTCAAGTTCATCATCCTTCATTTTTTTCTTCTCCGGTGGATCCAATTCAAGCTTTCAGTGTTGATCATATTCCTTTCCTCGTGGCAAATGCTTTCTCATGCCGGTGCACCTCTCATTCACTCACCTCTTGCTATTCATTTGTTCCAGAGTGTTGAAGATATCTTAGAAGATTTGTGTTTCCATTCTTAATACGTTCAAGCTATTTGGAGATTATTATCCCATTCAAGTCATTTAATTCAACCGGTGCAATCCCCCCTTTCAATCAATTGTTCAACGATGTTTCCTTTTGAGTGGGCCCTAACCCACAGGTCTTTCCCCAGGATCTTACCTGACTCTTCTAATTATTCTGGAGCCATTCCCAAAGTCTTTCGAAGTTTGACGTAAGAATGAATTTTCATCAGTCATATTCCTTCTCCAAGATCGCTTTCAGAATATTTTCATCGTTGGTTCATCATTTATATTCTTCTTTGTTCCGAAGTGCCTCAACAATTCATGGTGGTTCTCATCTTCATTCTCAACATTTGAAGACCGAAGAAGGATTTCTCTTGAATCTTGCTCCATTCTCTTCAAGATTCATGGTTCTAGCTTCATTCCATCCTCATAATTGTTTTTGATTGTGACAATTCTTTTTTTACCACCCGGGGCATTTCGTGAGTTCTTTCCATTTTATTCCTATGAAGGCCATCATTTCGGGTTTATTCATTCTTAGCTTTGAGCTCTCCTTCTCCATATTATACCGGTGCATCATTCAAGTATTCTCTAATAAGCTCATGATCTCTTCGTTCACTTGTATCTAAATCCCCTCAAGTATCTTCATTCATTTCGGGGAATTGTGCCTTTGCTACTTTCATTTTCAATTCTTACGGTGGTTCGTTCAAGATTTCACTTCCTTCGTTATCATATCAAATATTTGTTGTTTCCAAATCCCACCGGTGGTCCCATCAATAACTTCTTCAAGTTGACGCTATATCTCTTTTCAATCCCTCAAGAAGAATAAGTAGTATGCCAAATCCGTTGCTTGTCATCAATTTAAATTGGTGAAGGATACGCATACTGTAATTCTTATTATTGTTTCATCCAAGAGATCTAGTTTCTTCTTTCCATCGTTGTTCATCATGTCACATTTCTTGGTTTGAGATGCTCCATCTTTTCTTTTATGGAGTTCCAAGTTTTCCGCATTATCTCATCATGAAGCTCCACCTAAATTATTGCAAGGCTTCACCTTGTGTTTTCAACTTCTCTTCCTTTCTATCACCCTTTTTATTACCAGAGTTCTTCATGGAGGCTCTACATGGTGGTTCGTCAAGGATTCTTTTCATTCTTCAATTGTTCTTCAAGATTTCTCTCGAAGTTATGATCTGCCAAGCTATACTCAAAATTAAACATGGTTCTCAACACATGTTTTGTGTTGAGGAGTTCAAGTATTCTTCATCTTGCATTCCGAAGTGCAATTCTCCTGCCTTATCTTTTGAGATGGTGTTATTTCATTGGTGATAATTTCCCTTCGCGTTTCATGATTCACAAGTTTTCAAAAGTGACATATTTAAATCCATCATTTCTCTTTGCTCAAGAGATCTTTTCAACCAATTAATCTCCTTGTTGGAGTTATCTTGGGATATATTTCAACTAAAGCCTTCCCTAAGGAATGTTGCTATTTGTGGTGCTTATCAATGATCCAAGTTTTATCCTATCCTCTCAGCGAAAGAAGTTTTCATCTCTTCTTTGATCTCAAACAAGCAATTGTTTTTCGTTAGTGGCGCAATTTCACCTCAAGTGTTGAGATGTTCCCATAAGCCCACTTCGAGCTTATTCTTCTCGTTGCTAGTTTTCCAACAACTCCGTTCTAACCTTCTTGCAAGGAGGCTTTCTTAGTTCATTTGTGGCAGAAGTTGGCATTTTCTTCTCCATTCTTTTATTCCAATGATCTATCTTCTATTCTTTTATTCCGAAGGCATTGTGATGTGGTGCTCTTCACCCATCACCTCGTTTGGTGAGGTCCGTCTTCTTTTATGGCTTATACATTTAACCGGAGTGTTGTATCATCTCTTCAATATCTTTTCATCTCATCAAGTTTTCTTCTCTTTTCTACCGGAGTGCTGTCCAAATTCTGTCATTCTTGTTCCTTGGCTATCTCATTATACCGAGGTGGTCATATTCTTTTCGTTCGTGAAGCTCTTATTTCCATGTCTTTCAACCTTCAAGTTCTCGTAATACTCCTTGTTCCTCTTTTCTAACGGATTGTTTGCAATCTCGTTCATCTCTGTTGTACTCTTTCTTTTAAATTGCTCAACCTCTCAAGGTTCATGGTTTCACTCGTTTGTCGAAGAAGCAACTTAGTTTACCTCTTATCTTCCTCTTCCTTTTCCCTCCGGTGCCATCCTAGATCTCGGGACGAGATCCTCTCGTAGAGGTGGAGTGTTATGACGCCCCGGATACAACTTTTCATATTCGTAACTCCAACTCTTGCCTTTTCCGGAGATGTTATATGATATTTCCTTCGTGGTTGGGTTTTTGTCGTTTGTTTTGCATTTTGTTCGTGTCATGCATTTCATCTCATGGCATCATGTGCATTGCATCCGCATGTTTTCATAAAACCTGTAGTCATTCACAGTTGCCGCTTCTTCCTCGTCTCCGTTGACCTTTGTCAGACCTATTTGCCCTATCGACCTCTTTCAGACCCCCTCTCTGCGCAACCATCGACCCCCTTTTGCGCGCGTCCGAAAACTTCCCCGAACCTGACCCGTATTGTTATTACCGGTGGGTCCGGATCATCCCCTAATATCTATAAAACATCACCGTTTTCTTATTTGAGCTTCCCTTGTCTTTTTTTCTCGACCGTCCGATTTTGATCGGATGATCCAAACATTCTCCTCTATCTATAAATAGACCACCTACCTACCTGCCTAACCCTAACTTCTAGGGAGTTTGTCCCATCGAGCCGCCGCCGCCGCTCCAAGATCTTCCTTGAGATCCCAGCGCAGCCAAGCCTCCACCTTCTCCAAATTCCCACACCAGCGCCATGGAAGCCTCCCGATGGACCCCGGCCTCCTCCCCGCCTCACTGGAGAAAGCTAGCAGGCAGGCACCCGTCGCGCCCTCTCCCTCGTCCTTCCCCTCTCTTCCCTGCCTCCCCTTCCATCTTCCTGTTCTTATCTCTCTCCCTCCTTTTCTTTAGGTAACAGCAGTTGCCACTTCCCTCCATGGACCTCCGACGCAGGCCCTTGCCGTCGTTCCGCGCCAGATTCACCCGGGGGCCGCTGGATCTCGCCGCCTCCGCCATGAACCCGTCCATCCCCGACCTCCTCCGTTCCCTGCATCGCCGGAAGCCGCCGCGGCCTCTGCATCCTCTGCATCGAGCAGGTGCTCGCCTGCGCGCCCGCTCGCCCGCTCGTTGACCGCAGCACGCCCCTCCTGCAGCCTCCAGGCCCAGCGCGCCCCTCCTTCAGCCTCCCCTCCAATCGGGCCAAGGCCCATGGTGAGGCCACCCCCAGCGCCCCTCCTTTGTTTTTTTCTCCAGTTGGGCCAGCCTGCAGTTTCGGCCCGATAGATTTTTTTCCTGACCTGCGAATTTGTATAAGGATTCCAGAAACTGCATATTTACAGATTACCCCTTTTGTTCATGCATCTAATAACGAATTAACCATGCATCATATGTAAATAATTTATACAAGTAAAATGCTTAGAATTTTGTGTAGATTAATAATATGCCACTTTTATCCATGTTTAAAATGTTGTTTGTTTAAATTTGCATCAAATGCCATGTTAAAATGATTTATTTCATAACTAAATAACCGTAACTCCAATTTTAATAAACTTTATATGTAAATGGGGTAAAAAATGCCTAGTTTAACATGGTGCACTTCATTTTTCTGTTTAACAACATTAAAATATGTTTTAGGGCAGAACAGTACCAAATTCGAATATTGCTCATGAGGGTTTCCGGAAATGTTGTTTGTTGCTTCCGGCCTCACTTAAACTTGCCTAGATAGTTAGTTTTCTTATGCTTCACCTCTTGCCATGTTTAAAAACATTTAATTTGTAGTATTGTTTGTTGCAATTTGCCATGCCATGCCTCATTAAACCGGACATGCATCATACTTGTTTGTGCATCATGCCATTTTTATGCTTGTGCATTTACCATGTTTTTTATGGTGTTGCTTCTTAGTCCCGGTAATGTTGCGATTGTGAGGATTTGTTCGACTACTCCCGTTCGTCTTCTTCATGGACTCGGTCTTCTTCCTACCAGGATTTCAAGCAAGATGACCGTCACCTTGGATCTCATTACTATCATTGCCATGCTAGTTGCTTCGTTCTATCGCTATGCTGCGCTACCTATCTTTTGCTTTTCAAGCCTCCCAAATTGCCATGTCAGCCTCTAACCTTTTCACCCTTCCTAGCAAACTGTTGCTTGCCTATGTTACCGCTTTGCTCAGCCCCTCTTATAGCGTTGTTAGTTGCAGGTGAAGTTGAAGATTGCTCCATGGTGGACAGGATTATGTTGGGATATCACAATATCTCTTATTTAATTAATGCATCTATATACTTGGTAAAGGGTGGAAGGCTTCCACTCTTGCCGCCCTAGTTTCCGTCATACCGGTGTTATGTTCCCGGATTTTGCGTCCCTAACGCGGTTGGGTGATTTATGGGACCCCCTTGACAGTTCGCTTTGAATAAAACTCCTCCGGCAAGGCCCAACCTTGGTTTTACCATTTGCCTCGCCACCACCTATACCCTTCCCTTGGATCGGCCAACCCGAGGGTCATCTTTATTTTAGCCCCCCCCCCCGGGACAATGCTTGTCTAAGTGCTGGTCCAAACCGAGCCGCCTGCGGGGCCCCCTCGGGGAAACTTGAGGTCTGGTTTTACTCGTAGCCTGTCTCATCCAGTGTTGCCCTGAGAACGAGATATGTGCAGCTCCTATCGGGATTGTCGGCGCATCGGGCGGTCTTGCTGGTCTTGTTTTACCATTGTCAAAATATCTTGTAAACCGGGATTCCGAGACTGATCGGGTCTTCCTGGGAGAAGGAATATCCTTCGTTCATCGTGAGAGCTTATCATGGGCTAAGTTGGGACACCCCTGTAGGGTATTATCTTTCGAAAGTCGTGCCCGCGGTTATGTGGCAGATGGGAATTTTTTAATGTCCGGTTGTAGATAACTTGACACCAGATCCGATTTAAAACGCATCAACCGCGTGTGTAGCCGTGATGGTCTCTTTTCGGCGGAGTCCGGGAAGTGAACACGGTGTTTGGGTTATGTTTGACGTAGGCAGGAGTTCAGGATCACTTCTTGATCATTACTAGCTTCACGACCGTTCCGTTTGGTCTCTTCTCGCTCTTATTTGCGTATGTTAGCCACCATACTTGCTTTGTCGCTGCTGCAACCTCACCACTTTACCCCTTCCTTTGCCATTAAGCTTTGCTAGTCTTGATACCCATGGTTATGGGATTGCTGAGTCCTCGTGGCTCACAGATTACTACAACAACAATTGCAGGTACAGGTTATGCGATGATCATGCCGCGAGAGAGATGTTTGCTTGTCTTGGAGTTCTTCTTCTGCTTCTTCTTCGATCAGGGGATAGGTTCCAGGTCGGCAGCCTAGGCTAGCAGCGTGGATGTGGCTTGAGTTTATGTTTGTGTTTCATCCGTAGTCAGGTGGTGCTCTTATGTAAGATGATGTTGTATTCGTGTGGCATTGTATGCCTCTTGTATGTATCCCCATCTATCATGTAATGTTGATGTAATGATATCCACCTTGCAAAAGCGTTTCAGTATGCGGTTCTATCCTTGGTGGGACCTTCGAGTCTCTTTAGGATAGTACCACATATTGGGCGTGACAAGGGCCTGACGAGGTGTATCTGGGCACCCGTGAGCTAGCGCGAGACTCACGGGGCCCTACCTCAAGGCGGGTTGCGCCTGGCACTGGGCCTTATCTTGGGGTATGTTCCTACAAATTTGGCTAGATGTCGAAGCTCTACGTCCTCGGGTTCGAGCCCTCGAGCTGGTCTCAGTCGTCGCTGGTATGCCAGGCGCGATGCCGTGGACAAGGCCATGGGGTGAGGGCTAGAGAGCCGGTAGGAGCCCTGAGTCGCGATGCTCAGGTACCCCCCTTTAACGCGCAAGCTTGGTTAGATGTCAGAGCTCTAAGTCCTCGGGTCCCGGCCCTCGAGCTGGTCTCAGCCGTTGCTGGTATGCCAGGCGCGACGCCGTGTACAAGGCCAGAGGGTGAGGGCTGGAGAGCCAGTAGGAGCCCTGAGTCGCGATGCTCAGGTACCCCCCCTTTAACGCGCAAGCTTGGTTAGATGTCGGAGTTCTACGTCCTCGGGTCCCGGCCCTCGTGCTGGTCTCAGCCGTCGCTGGTATGCCAGGCGCGATGCCGTGGACAAGGCTAGAGGGTGAGGGCTGGAGAGCCGGTAGGAGACCTGAGTCGCGATGCTCAGGTACCCCCCTTTAACACGCAAGCTTCCGACATCCAGGAAGAAAAGGTGCCATAGACAGGCACCAAATAATAAACATGATGGGTCGAAAGCATGGCCCTAAGATAAACGCAAGAGAGGTACATGCCGCTGGGTCTGACCCGAGCGACTTGGGGATAATGCAGCCCGAGGGGCGCCCCCAACAAGGTAAGCTAAAAACACGGGCAAAAGGGATACACGCCGCAGGGACGGACCCACGCGGCCTGGGAATGATGCAGCCCTGAGGGCGCTCCCAGCTGGAAATGAAACTTGAAAGATGTCACCTGATAGTGTTGACGATGAAGGGGTGTCGGTGTAGCAGACTCGGTGGGTGGTGGTAGCCGATCCTCACGAGCCCCCAGGCCCTGGGGCCTCGGGAGGCTCCGGAGGCACTGGTGGCTCCTCGTGGACCATCTCCATCTCTGCCAGGGCTGCGGAACGCCTGACCTCTTGAGCCTCCAGGATGCCCTTCATGAGGCGCTAGTACGTGGCAGCCGCGTTTAGCAAGCCATAAGGCATGCGAACGTAGCTGTGGGGTGGACCTTCGCAGCGCCCAACTTGCGAGGGCCAGAGGCGCTCCTGAGAGGCGACTTGGTTGAGCCCTGGTATGTCGATGCAGACGCGCAGCCCACCATCCTCGCCTGGAGGGGGGCCACAGCGGGTAAGCAGCGGCTGCCTGTCATGACTCTTGACTCCTGTAGCTCCTGAATGGCCTTGCTAACGAACTCCTGAGGGTTTGGCCCTCCTTGCCTTGCTCCTTCTTGAGGGAAACGTGCTTCGAAACACGCCTCCAAGTGGTGCCCAAGCGCCTCCCTCATGACCTTGGCGAGGTCGACGGCCCTCCAGGGGAGAGCCCCCGAGCCCTGCCTGAGGAGGGCGCCGGGCGCGCTTTCCTATGTGATGGAAGGATGTTCCCCCTAGGCAGGCGCGGGCCCTACGGGGCCTGCCTCCTGAGGGTTCGGGCCGAACGATGTCTTCTTCTTCTTGGGGGCGGCCTCGGGGAGCCTCCTGCTTCCGCGATCCGGGTCTTCCAGTGATGCGGCCTGAAAGGCTCGTTCCAAGGAGCACACTGCGTCTCTCTCTTCGCAGGGCACCGTGATGACTCCGCCACTTCCTGGCATCTTGAGGACGTTGTAGCCGTGGTGGGTTACTGCCATGAACTTGGCCAGCGCTGGGTACCTGAGGATGGTGTTGTACGGCAGGCGAATGTGGGCGACGTCGAAGTCGATGAGCTCGGTGCGGTAGTTGTCGCGTGCCCCGAAGGTGACAGGGAGGCGGACCTGCCCAATCAGGACCGTGGAGCCGTCGGTGACTCCAGACAAAGGCTTGTTTGGCTGAAGCTAATTGTAGGGCACTTGGAGATTGTTGAATGTTTCCACGGACAGGACGTTGAGCCCTGCCCCGCCATCGATGAGGGTTCTGGTGACCAGCACGTTGCTGATGAATGGGGAATAAAGCATCGGGAGGACTCAGGCCGTGGCCGCACACTTGAGCTGATCTGCTGAGCTGAACATGATGGTGCACGCCGACCACCTGAGAGGGCACGTGGCCTCGAGCTTGGGGAGCACTGCATTTACTTCTCGGGCGAACTGCTTGAAGATGCGTTGAGAGGCTGGGGCTTGAGCTCCGCCTAGGATGCAGGCGATCGCACGTGGCTCCTGGAAGCCCCCAGCCCCCTCGTCCTGATGATGGTCCTCATTTCTCCTTGGCTGCGGCAGTAGTGGAGGGAGGCCTGCATTGCCTTGCGGGCGATCCTCGCGAGGTTGATCCCTCCAGCCTCCCTCGCGAGGCGGGTCCTGCCAACGATCCTCGCGAGGTTGGCCGCGCCACCCTTGGCGGGGGCCGCGGTCTTCCCAGTGTCCTGCATTCCTTCCTCCTCCTCGACCGTAGCCCCGGTCGCTGCGGTCGGGACATCGGCCAGTCCTTCCTTCTCGCATGGCTCGGAGCTCTTGGCATTCATTGGTGTTGTGGGTATGGAGGTCATGGTACACGCAGTACTAGCTGCCCTTAGAAGATTCGGGCTGGTCTCTGCCCCGCTTGGTGTCTGGTTCTACCGCGAGCACGGCAGCCCCCTTGCGCTTCACATCCTTGGCCTTGGGTTTCTTCTCTTCTGGGTCTGCGGCAGGCAGCTCGAGGAGGGAGAGGCGCCCTTCCTCAGCCTTGGCGCACTTGGTCGCCAAGTTGAACAGCTCCAAGGAAGTGCATAGGTCTTCATGCATCACCAGCTCCTCCTTCATCTTGATGTCGCGCACGCCGTCGGAGAAGGCTGAGATGATGGCCTCCTCGGTCACCTTGGGAATCTTGAGGCGCGCGTTGTTGAACCGCTGGATGTACTTCTGCAAGGTTACCCCTGGTTGCTGCTTGATGCGGCGCATGTCGCTCACGGCAGGTGGCCAGTCGCGAGTACCCTGGAAGTTGGCGATGAAGCGGGTGCGCATCTCGTCCCAGGAGGAGATCGTGCCTGGAGCCAGGTTCAGGAGCCAGGTGCGGGCCCCGTCCTTGAGCGCCATGGGAAACCAGTTCACCATGAACTTCTCGTCTCCGTTGGCAGCTTCGATGCCCAGCTCGTAGAGCTGGAGGAACTCTGCGGGGTCAGCCGTGCCGTCGTAGCGAGGAGGCAGGTCTGGCTTGAACTTGACGGGCCACGCGACGCTGCGCAGCTCAGTGGTGAAGGCGCGGCAGCCCGCTGTGGCCACGGGAGGCCTTGGGTGACGAAGAGCTTGGTCCTGCAGGTCCCCATGCGCTGCAGCTGGGAGCAGCGCGGGGTCTTGACGTGCTGGGGCAGGAGCGTGGTCGCGACGAGCCGGAGCAGGGAGCGCTCGGGCAGCTTCTCGTGGGCGAGGGACTTCTTGGCAGCTTTGCTCTTGCCCCGCTGGCGCCTGATGGAGCAGGTTCCGCCCAAGGGCCACGCGCCTTGGGGCCAGGGCGCCTTCTTGAGGGGGAGGCGGCTGAGGCGCCCCCGGAGCTTCGTCGCCCGCGCAGGGCGGGGGGCAGTGAAGCGAGAAGGACGGCATGGGGGAGCCCCCTGCGGCGCGGACGAGCTCGGCGACTCGGTCAAGCCATTCTTCGTAGACGTCGTCGACGGGATGGTAGCGCAGGAGCTTGTTTGCCGCGATGAGCGCAGCTCGAGCCTCCATGGCCGCGCGGGGCGCGCGGGATGAAGAACCAGCTGGGGTGAGTGAGGGTGTAGCTGTGCGGCCGTCTCGCCTCATGGATGGATGCTGGGATGATGCTTGCTGCTCGTTCCCCGCCGGGCCGGTGGCGGCGTTGATGGCAGGCAATGGGGAACAACGAGGGCGCCCGCCGACGGGAGCCGTCTGGGCGACACGGGAAGCGAGGGCGGCTCAACGCTCGGCGCGGGCCCGACGAGCGTCAGACATGGATGCGATGGTCGGGGAAGAACAAGGCGACGGAAGACGAATTCCGGCGCACCCCTACCTAGCGCGCCAAATGTCGGATTTAGGGTTCCGGCAGACCCTTGAGGTTTGAACTCTGGGGTGCGCGCGGAGATTTCGCCCTCTACCTACCTGCTCCTCGCCGACTCGCTAGGATCTAAATTACGGATGGAACAACACAAGAGACACAGAGTTTATACTGGTTCAGGCCACCATTGTGGTGTAATACCCTACTCCAGTGTGTGGTGTGGTGGAATTCCTCTTGGGCTGATGATGAACAATACAAGGAAGAACAACCTCGCGAGGGCCTGTTCTTGGCTGGTGCGATGAACTGCTAGGAGGAGTTCAGCCGCTCTCTCTACTGGTTTCTTGGTGAGGATCCAGATGCCTCTACCCTGGGGGTGGCTAGTCCTATTTATAGGCAAAGGCCATGGGCCTCTTCCCAAATATTGAGCGGGAAGGGCGCCAACAATTGGCCATTTTGAAGGGGAACATCTGGTACACTTATCCTGACTAAAGTTGGTCCTCGCCTGTCAAAGGATCTGGTGGTGACGCCTGCTTGGGCTCCACAATGACTTCCTTCCTGTCGTTGAGCTGGTCTTGGTCTTGTTGCACTGAAATGGATGCCTTTGCTTGATGCTCTCGCCTGCACTTGCTCCCTTTGCACCAAAGAGGAAAGGAGGACACTGTGCGGGCTGGCGCCCGACTGGATCCCTTGGTCGTCATGGCTTGCGTCATGGGCACCTCGCGAGGTACCCCGCCTTGAACTCTTTGCCTCCTCGTGAGCCAGCCTGATGAGGCCGCGCCTAAGGAAGCTCCTTGTCGTCCGCCCCGCGAGGCTTGGCCCCTCGTGAGGGTCTGGAGCTTGTGTTGATGAAGATGGGCCGTGCTGGGCCCCCTTGAGCCACGCTGCGGGCCGCAGGCAGGCATGTCTGGGGACCCCCGTTCCCAGAACGCCGACATGCGTAGCCCCGGCAAGCTCCTTGCCGGGGCGACCTGCGGAGCACGAGCAAGGCCATCACCCTTGAGGATGAGAGTTCTGATGCCATCGACAACGTCAAGGCCAAGACTTGGGAACATATGCAAAGTAGCATGCAGATCTTTGTGAAGACTGATGGCCTGCAGACCCATGTAGGACAAGAAGATGAAGATCCCTGGCAAGATCCTTGCCGGGGATGACCACGAGGCCCCCGGCAAGCCTTGCTGGGGACGATTGCTGGGCCGCGGCCAGGCCCGCGCCCGACAAGGTTTTGGCACCTCACCACCACTCCAGTGCGACGATCAGCGTGCCAGCTAAGCAGGCGCCTGCGTGGCCGCATGCAGATCTTTGTGGAGGCTCTACTACCGCGCCAACACAGCAGCTAGCTAGCCAGCGTGGCACTGCATGCCTCATCAGCCTGGACGTGCGTCAAAGCGAGGAGGGGCGGCGATGAACGGGACGACTTCTATTGCCGTCCCTGAAAAAGTAAGAGGGCATGTAGTCAGCGCATTAAATGCGTTTGGCCCATGGTGCCGAGCGATAAGCTCATACACTGTAGATACTTTCCACCTCCTGTGTGCCACTGTGACAACCCCTTTGACATATAAAAGGAGGCCCGAGGCATACTGAGAGAGGATTCAGACTTTTTGAGCTAGGCATGCAGCGCAGCTAGTTCAAGAACTCAAGAACACAAAATATACACACAAGCAGGACTAGGGTATTATGCATCTTTGCGGCACGAACCTGGGTAAAAATCCCTCGCACTGATCGCTAGACCTGCTCTTCGCGCAGCTCCTCTCCCCACCAACCGTAGAAGGGATCGCCCCTGATCCCATAGGTGTTCGTCCCCCCCCAATATTTATTCTTCTAATCTCTAGTTTAGTTAGGCTGACTAGATCCATTTTTCTTGCCATGGGAAGAGGTGCTTTGTGATGGGTTCGATCTTGCGGTGTCCCCTCCTAGTGACAGAAGGGGCAGCGAGGCACGCATGTAATGTTGCTATTAACGATAACAAGATGGGGTCTATTCCTACATGAATAGATCTTGTCTACATCATGTCACCATTTGCATTATTCCATTTCTCCATAAACTTAATACACTAGATGAATGTTGGATAGCGGTCGATGTGTGGAGTAATAGTAGTAGATGCAAAATTGTTTTTGTCTACTAATCTTGGACGTGATGCCTATATAATGATCATTGCCTGGATATCATCATAAATATTCAATCTTCTATCAACTGCCCAACAGTAATTTGTCTACCCACCATATGCTATTTTCTCGAGAGAAGCCACTAGTGAAATCTATGGCCCCCGGGTCTATCTTTCATCATATGCTTTCCGATCTATTTTAATTCGTTTTTGTTTTAAGATCTATTATTCCAAAAACCAAAAAATACCTTGCCACACTTTTTCTTTATTTATTTTATTCCATGCATTACTCAGATCTATTTATCAATTATCATACAAACCAATCTATCTTTTGCCCAAGGAGGGATTGACAACCCCTCTTACGCGTCGGGTTGCAAGTATTTGTTCTTTGTGTGCAGGTACCGTTTACATAGCTTGGCCTGGCCTCCTACTGGATTGATACCTTGGTTTCATAACTGAGGGAAATACCTATCGTAGTTGTACTGCATCATCTCTTCTTCTTTGGGGAAATACCAACACAGTTTCAAGCCGCATCAAAAGGAATTTCTGGCACCGTTGTCGATGAGGATCAAGTCAAGATCTATCAGGTCCCTAATCAGAAATCTCATCTCCTTGTAATTTAAATTATTTCCCATTTGCCTCTCGTTTTCATCTCCCCCACTTCACAAAAAATTTCCTTTTTATTCGCCTTCTTTTTTGTTCGCTTTTTCTTGTCATATCTCTTTGTTTGTGATCTTGCTTGCCCAACTTGTTACTATGGCTAGTTCTTCCTCTATTGGATGTACCCCCGAGAACGAAGTTCTTAATTTTAAAGAAAGGGGAGGGGAGAATCTAAAATATTCCTGGTATAGAATTTGCAATGCTCATAATAGATCTATTCGTAAGCAATCTACCTTTGTTCTTCTTCATAGTTTTTATGTGGGCGTTACCACTTGGTATATGATACATCCATTTTGCATCATGTTTTCCTACTGTTATATATAATGTTTCTATGCATAATAATTCTTTTTGGAGTATTTCTAATGCCTTTTCTCTCATATATGCAAAGTTTGCACAAAGAGGGGGAATGCCAGCAGCTGGAATTCTGGACCTGAAAAAGCTATGTTAGAGTTACCTATTCTGCACATCTCCAAATGAGCTGACAATTTACAAAGAATTTTTTTGGAATATAAAAAATAATGGAGAAAATAACTACCAAAGGGGGCCACCCTGGTGAGCACAAGACAGCAAGGCATGCCCTGGTGGGTTGTTCCCCCCTCGGCCCACCTCTGGTGCCCATATTCTGGTATATAGGTCACTTTGACCTAGCAAAAATCAGGAGGGGACTTACGGGACGAAGTGCTGTCATCTTGATGCATAACTATCGGATATCGGGTTCCGGCAAAACCCTTAAGGTTCAAACTCTGGGGTGCGCACGAAGATCTTCTCCTAACCGATCCACACCCCAAAACCTCGCCGTGAATCTAAGCTAGCACGATGAACAACACAAGGGACACGAGATTTATACTGGTTCGGGCCACCGTTGTGGTGTAATACCCTAATCTAGTGTGTGGTCTGGTGGATTGCCTCTGGGGCTGATGACGAATAGTACAGAGGAAGAACAGCCTCACGAGGGGTGTTCTTGTGGTGGTGGTATGCGGATTTTCCTATTCTATGTGGTGGCTAGCCCTATATATATAGGCCCTAGTCCTCTTCCCAAATGTTGACCGAGAAGGGAGCCAACAACGGCCATTTTGAAAGGGGAGAGCCAGTACAAGCTATCCTGACTAAAGGTGGTCTTCGACTGCCAAAGGCACTGGCGATGACACCGTCTTGGGCTCCACAGTGACATTCGTCCTGCCTTCCTGCTGATCTTGGTCTTGTTGCACCGATATGGAAACCTTTGCTTGATGCCTTGGTAATCTGCACCCATGCTTTCCCCCTTTGCACCAAAGAGGAAACGAGGACACTGCGCAGGCTGGCGCCCGCCTGGTATTGATCGTCATGGCTTGTGTCATGAGCACCTCGCGAGGTACTCCTTGCCTTGATCTCTCCGCCTCCTCGCGAACATGCCTGGTGAGGCCGCCCCTAAGGAAGCCTTGGGTCGTCCGCCCCGTGATGCTTGGCCCCTCGTGAGGGTCTTGAACTTGGGTTGATGAAGACGGGCCATACTGGGCCATAGCTGAGCCACGCCGCAGGCCGCAGGCAGGCAAGTCTGGGGACCCCCATTCCAAGAACGCCGACAGTAGCCCCCGGGCCCAAAGCGCGCTCGGACTTGGCTTAGAAGTGAAGCCAAAGGGCAAGTGTGGAGCGCTAGGGGCCCCAACAGCCTGCGGCCTTGGTCGCCGCGTGGCGGTTGATTGGACGTGGGCGTCTCCGCTTCCCCACGCTCCCCCAATATCTGCCTGGCTAGGCGGCCACGAAGCTTTACATAGTTATTTCCTCCTCGCTGCCCGCGTGATTCCTGTTCCCCTTTCTTCCTCGAACCTCTGTTTCCGCTTCCAATCTGACTTGAGCTCTGCCCCCTCCATCGCTATGGCGCCAACTAACAAAGAGAAAGGGAAGAAACATGCGCCCTCGTCCAGCTCGCCTCCGACAATCGAGCCCGCCGTCGACCGGTCGCTGGTGCTCAATCTGGAAGACTTGGACAAAGTTCGCTCCGCACTCGCCTCCATCTTCAACGAGTGCGGAAAGACGACGGGTTGGCCTGCGTCCCATGCCTCTGTCGACAGGATCGTCATGGAGGTTCGATTCTTTGCCGACGCCCTGTGGGCTGGCCTGGTTCCTCCCTTCTCCGCCTTTTTCAATGTGGTGCTTTCCCATTACCAGATCCACATGATGCATCTTGATCCTCAATCCGTTACCCTTCTTGCTGTTTCGCCATTGACTACGAAGCCATGGTGGGCATTGTTCCTTCCACTGCCCTCTTGCGCCACTTCTTCTCCTTGCACCTGACCGACCCCTTGCAATGCTCGGGGTGCGTGAGCTTCCAGGCCGTGGCAGAGACGGCCGCCTCGGGGATTGATTTTAGCCTTCCACCTTCCATGAGTGGGTTCCGGACGCGATGGCTGTATGTGGGTGTTGGAGTGCCCAGCCCCCTGCTCTCGCATCCGACATTGCCTGCTATCCCCAATACGGGCTGGGGCCACGAGAGGCTGGTGAGTCCCCGGCTCTCCTTTGTTTGGTGCCGACTAGAGAGGTTGAGGGAGCTCGGCGTGACTGTGCCCCAGGTGGTGAAGGAGTTCCTCCAGTGTTGCATTGCTCCTCTCCGGTGCCACTCCCGGACGATGTGGGCCCTGACCGGGTATCAGGACCGCATGAGGCTCCAGGATACGGAGCTGGCGCCCGAAACGCTGAAGAAGGTGCTGGAGGTCTTGACAAGCGACCTCTCGCCGGGCGATATCCGGCACGAGGGCAGCCTCCTGTATCTCTACTCGGGCGGGGCCGAGTTCGCGAGGAAGATGCCTCACTTCGACGAATAGGGGTTGCGCCCGGCCGTCCTCGTGGGGCCTCGTGAGAATCCCGTCGCTGTGGCTCCCCTCTCCGTCGCCAACACCGATCTTGCCCCAGGAGCTGGTGCGGGGAGGCAATCATCACTTGAAGCTGGAGGCTCTAGTGTCGTGGTGCCGACATCGCACGGGGCTCCCGAGGCATCATCCTTCGGAGCTTATGAAGCCCGCCCTGAGGCGGGTGTTGATGTGAAGACGCGACCTGCAACTTCCGAGGCCGGAGCCCCCGAGGCCTCGGCAGGTCATCAAGAAGCGGTGCCTGATCGCTCCTCCCAGCTTGGCACCCCTGAGGTTGGCTGCCAGAGAGCTTCTTCATACGCGCCTCACGCTGGCCCGCATACTGAGCGCCTGGGTCGGTTCCGCATAGATTTCGACGCCCTCCGCAAGAGGAAGGAGTCTTCGAGTGGCAGCGAGTGCCCCTGCCGACCGTTGAAGCATAGGAAGTACTTCACCATAGATGAGTAAGTACCTCATTCTTGTAATTCCTCAATCGCTGGTCCCTTTCCTGACTGTGGCGCTTCAGGATCCCTCCTGCCAAACCTACGGAGTGTGCCAAGAAGCAACTTCCTCCGGCCTCGCCTCCATCGCTGGCCTTGAGCATCCCGAGCCTGCGTGTTGCCCCTGACGCGAGTTCGGCCGGAGAAGTAAGCCGGCCCGCATGGTGCCTCGATCCTGTGCCCTTGCCGCCTTTCCATTGCGACCTCGCCCGGGGCGTGACCAGCCTACCCAGGGCTCCTCCTCTGATCATGGACGGCGAATGGTTGAAGTCGGTCCTTGGCTCTTCTTCTGGGGATGGATCTGTGCCAGCCTGGGTCCCTCGCGGAGCCCGTCCGGTGATTGTGGGGGCGCCAGCCCCCAGCCCCCTGCCGAGAGGGGGCGAACCGCTTCAGGGCCCTCCGCCAACACCGACGGCGGAGCACGATATTGACGACGTTCTCAGGCGTGCGCGGGAGTGCAGTGTCGTTCGCCAAGAGTTCCTCTGGAAAGCGATGGACGCGATGGGCCAGCTCGGTGGAGAGCTCGCGGACGTGGACGCGTGTCTTGAAGTTGAAGGCCTGCAGCTGGTTGAGGAGCGGCGCAAGCTGAAGGTGGCAGTCAACCTTGCGCGTCACTAGTGCGAACTTGATAACGCGAAGGCCGAAGCATCCTTTGCAGCCTCGTGAAAGGCCTGCTCCAGAGCTTTTGAGGAGGCTCGGAAGCAGACCAACGGCACGAGATCACGAAGAAGCGCGCGTGGGAGCTCCAGGCCTGGAGCATTTATTGGAGGAGCAAGTGGAGCTGCGCCAGGCCGCCCTTGCGTCGCTGAAGGGGACGCCCGTCGAGGAGGAGAAGCTCCAGAGGCGTGAGGAAGCGCTGACGCTGCAGGCCGCCGAGCGGAAGCTTGACCTTGAGTGGTTGGAAACGAGGGAGCGCCAGGTTACCCAGGCGAAGGATGACGTTGACGCGTGGGAGGCTCGAATCCAAGAAGAGGCCAACCGCTGCGTGGCGGAAGTTCGCGTGGATCTTGTGCGCGGGTATGACAAGAGGCCGGAGCTTATTGAAGCCCGGGCTGCAGGTAGGACTGCCGTCCTCAGGTCCAAGCTGACCGAAGCGACGCAGTGCACGAAGGCCACCGCAGCCGCCCTGGTCTCGGTGCAGACTGAGTTGGCTTCCTCCCGTGCCGAGCTGCTTCTTCTTCAATGGAGGGTCGATGACGCCGAGTCCATTGCGCGGCAGAACAGAGAAGAGATTCGCCAGCTGCAGACGCTGGAGCACATGCATGGCCCCATGCTCCAAGTTCTCAGGGATAGGGCCAACACGGCCCTAGGCAACATCTGCGATGCGAACGCTCCGCACCCTCACGTCACCAACTATGCCGGCCATCTCCAGTTCTTCACTAATGTGGTAATGCATCTAGAGAATCGCTCCGAGAGAGCTCCCCAGCTTGTCGAGGAGAGGAGCCGCAGCCTGCTCGGGCGCACATTGTCCCGCATCTTCAGCCATCTTCAGGACAGGGACCCCCACTTCGACTTCGAAGCAGCCATTGCTCCGGTGCCCGTGGCCATTCGAGGCGACCTGGCGCGGTGGGTGGAGGACAATGTGGATGCACTTGTTAGGGCCTTCACTTCTGACGACGATGGGGTGGTAGTTGTCGCGGATGAAGGTGACGTGGTGAATGGTGGCGAAGATGGCACCGATGACGGTGATGGTGATGCCAGTGACAGCGACAGCGGCACTAGTGATGCCTCCAGAGGCGACCAAGAGGATGCGGTGAGCGATATGTCTGACTGATCCTGTATCCCCCTGCTATTTATCCTGCGCAGAAAAGCTCGGGCGCGGCCCTAAAGGTTGTAAGAGCATTTTGGGAGGGGAAGCCCCTCATGTAAAAAGGATTGTTGTCCACATGTTTTTAGGAATGATGCTAAATGCGCGCCCGCATGACTTTACGGGCCCTGTGATGGGTTAGTTGATGTGATTTACCTTTAGCCCAGGCGAGCCTTGACTAGGCTTGTGAGGCTGTGATTCTCCGAGGGTCCTCCGAGGGACCTACTGACCATGTGGTGAGAGCCTTTCAGAGAGAGTGCTGGCCGCGAGACGGCATGCGCACGTGGGCTGAGCCCAGACCTGCCAGCGAGAGGCTCGCGAGGGGGAGGCAACTGGTGCAAACTCCGGACCAGGGCAGAAACCAGAACGCAAGAGAACACATGAACGAGACAATACACCCCTCCCCGCACACACGGAAATGCAAATTCAATTTCAACTTAAATCCGAAGCAAGGAAGCTCGACCACAGAAAAAGGAGGCAAAAAACAAAAGGCCGCGTCCGGCACCTAGTCTAGTCTTTGACGTCTTCTCACCAGCGCGGAGCTAAGTGCTGCCACTGGGCGTGGGAGGGAGCCCCCGAGGCCCGAGGGCGGCTCTCCGGAGACTCCGGGGTGTGTACAGCCCCAACTCATTATTACATGAGAGTGTCACGGGCGGCAAGCTTCATAGGCACTGGGCCTTCTTCACAGGTACCAGCCTTGCTTCATATCGCCAGATGAGGGCCCCGCCTTGCGCCACCCTTGACCACCATTAACAGCGACCGGAAACCAAGGATGCCGCCAATGGGGTAAAGGGGACGCCAGCGGTTCCCCCGACGACCACGGGTCCTCTGTCGGGGGCAGGCTTTGCAGCACCTCCCTGGCAGAGGGCCTACCTCCGGGAAACACCTTGCTCCGTGCACCGTGGGGAGGGGCTTGGCTCCCGGCCCCTCTCCTGCAGCCCCCAGTGCGCCCGTCCTGGCGGAAGGGAGGCTGCCGAGCTGGGGCAGCCTTCCGCTGCAGTGACCTGAACTCCGTGCGACCCATGGTTAGCATAAGCTTGCTCCTGAGGAATTAGCGGTACCCGATAGCTGTTGCCGCCAGCACGGTCGGCGAGGCTTCCTTGAGGCTCCTAAAAAGGCTCGGCTTCTGGCGTCTCTTCCTCCCAGCCTGGCCCGAGGAACGAGCCATGGTCGTCTTCCAGTGAGTATTCCCGGTCCACCATATGGGGCACGTAAGCCTCCAAGGTTGCCACCCCGAAGGCTTCGTCGTAGTGCCCCACACTCCATGCGGCTTGGCTCGAGGCGCCGTCTCGGGGGTGATAGGGTGGTGGTCCGCCCGGGCCGTAGGCGGCGATGCGCATGCCCTCGCTCGCCGGGGGTGGTGCTGGTGCAACTTGACGCCCTACGCTGATGGTTGAGCTAGTGTTGATGAAGCCTTGGGGCACGCCTGAGGGCGCACGGGCGTAGATGGGCCCGCCGTATGATCCACCCGTGGCCTGGGGTGGAAGCTGGACGCAGAAAGGAGGCGCCCCTAAATCTGCGGCATCCAGGAGCTCGGCGACGCGCTCCAGCAGCACGTCATGGCCGTTTCCTACAGCCTGCACCGTAGCAGCTCCCCAGCCACCGTGAGCGTGGCCTTCATGTTCGCTTGTTCCCACCGGGTGTGCGGCGCTGTGGCTGTGGCGTGGTTTGAGGCCCTTGCTGCTGATCGCACCTGTCACGGAGTGAGGGCAGGCGGCGCTTGACTGCGTCGTCCATGCCCCACAGCGTTCTGCGGAGCGCGGGCTGCCTGAGGCGCGGGGTTGAGGTCACCTTGGGCAGGCGGCGCGGCATGGGCAGGCCACGCTGCCCAGCGGTCGGTGTTGGTCGTCGGGTCGCTGGACATGGATGCGATGAAGCAGTGGAACGCAGATCGGCGGAAAGAGGATTCCGGTGCACCCCTACCTGGCGCGCCAAATGTCGGATATCGGGTTCCGACAAAACCCTTAAGGTTCGAACTCTGGGGTGCGCACGAAGATCTTCTCCCAACCGATCCACGCCCCAAAACTTCACCGTGAATCAAAGCTAGCACGATGAACAACACAAGGGACACGAGATTTATACTGGTACGGGCCACCGTTGTCGTGTAATACCCTAATCCAGTGTGTGGTGTGGTGGATTGCCTCTGGGGCTGATGATGAACAGTACAGAGGAAAAAGAGCCTTGCAAGGGGTGTTCTTGTGGTGGTGGTATGTGGATTTTGCTCTTCTATGTGGTGGCTAGCCCTATATTTAGAGAGGCCCTGGTCCTCTTCCCAAATGTTGAGCAGGAAGGGAGCCAACAATGGCCATTTTGAAAGGGGACAGCCAGTACAAGCTATCCTGACTAAAGGTGATCTTCGACTGCCAAAGGCACTGGCAATGACGCCATCTTGGGCTCCACGGTGACCTTCGTCCTGCCATCCTACTGATCTTGGTCTTGTTGCACTGATATGGAAACCTTTGCTTGATGCCTTGGTACTCTGCTCCTGCGCTTGCCCCCTTTGCACCAAAGAGGAAATGAGGACACTGCGCAGGCTGGCGCCTGCCTGGCACCCGCCCAGTATTGATCATCATGGCTTGTGTCATGAGCACCTCACGAGGTACTCCTTGCCTTGATCTCTCCGCCTCCTCGCGAGCCTGCCTGGTGAGGCCGCCCCTGAGGAAGCCTTGGGTCGTCCGCCCCGCGAGGCTTGGCCCCTCGCGAGGGTCTTGAACTTGGGTTGATGAAGACGGGTCGTACTGGGCCACAGCTGAGCCATGCCGCAGGCCGTAGGCAGGCAAGTCTGGTGACCCTCGTTCCCAGAACGCCGACAGTAACTTGCACTTGTGCTATACAAACGGTTTTTAACCCCTTTCCGCGACGGTGTTCTGAACCGTCACCTAGTGAGTGACTGCGATAGGGGGTCCTTCCCACATGACCCACAAACCGTTAGGGGTAGGCCCTCAGGCCGCACAGACTATGCAAAATGAGGTCGTGTGCGATGGGCGAGCGCTCAAATACGATTATACAGGCCCAATCGGTTACGGTCATAAGTACATCCCACATAGTCAGTCCCAAACAAATGTTTCCGTTTGTTATGTACATTCCACACAGTCAATCCAAGGAATACGTTTTCGTTCTTATGTACATCCCACACAGTAATCCAGAGAAAACGTTTCCATTTGTATGTACATCCCACACAGTCAATCCAGGGAAAACATTTTCGTTCGTATATACATCCCACACAGTTTTATGTATAGCCTCGTGTGTGACAGGTGTAACTATCACACATGCTCTGCCTTGGTTAACTGTTTGGTTTTATTCAACTATATCACACACGATTTGATGAAGAAAATCGTATGGCAATAGGCTATCCATCACAAGCGCTTTTACTACTAGAAGTGTTTGCAAAGTACCATGACCCATTTAGCAGGTTTATTAGTTTAAAATTAATAATTCAAGTATTACAAGAATTCACATTTCATATCGAATAACTATTTACCAATTTCATATCAGGCACATAAATATATTTTAACATCACAATACAGCATATAGCTAGTTCACCTTCATAAGAACAATATTAGAACAATATATTCATTTCCCTAATCAAGATCATCCAGGCTCATCTTATCCACCTCTGCTTTCAGTTCAGTAAGAACATGTTTTGCACTAGCCAACTGGAAAAGTGCCTCCTCGTTCGCCAACACCATCTTAGCAAAGTCTAATTTAAAAATCTGAGCTCATTCTCCATCTTCCTCTTTTTATCCCGCATCTTCAAATATTCTTCAGCGTTGACAACACTTCCTCTAAACCAACCTCCGTTCTCTTTGTAATGCCCCGGATCCGATGCGCCAGGTATCTGCCAGTTATTCGCCTTCATTGCCATGTCATTTGCTCGCGTGTTTCATTTCATCATGTCATCATGTGCATTTGATCTTGCATACGTGTTCGTCTCATGCATCCGAGCATTTTCCCCGTTGTCCCTTTCGCAATCCGGCGCTCCTATGCCCTCCGGCGTTCCCCTTTTGTCTCCTGTTGTGAGTGGGTGCTAAACTTTCTCGGAATGGCCCGAGGCTTGCCAAGCGGCCTTGGTATAGCACCGGTAGACCGCCTGTCAAGTTTCGTGTCATTCGGAGGTCGTTTGGTACTCCAACGGTTAACCGGGTAACCGTAAGGCCCTCTTTTGTGTGCAGCCCAACACCCCTTCCAAAGTGGTCCAAAACCCATCTAACTCCCCTCCATGCTCTCGGTCGTTCTATCACGATCGTGTGGGCGAAAACCACTCCTCATTTGGACTCTCCTAACTCCCTCTACCTAAATATATGTGTCCATCCCCGTCCAAATCCCGGATGAAACCCTAGCCTCCTTCTTCCTCCGCGCCCGGACATGTCCGCCCTGGCCGGACGCATCCGTCTCCCCGCAGCCACCTCACCCCGGCCAATCCGGCCTCGCCACCTCAGCGTCGCCGCCTCCCTCCACCTATCAGCCACCGCCACGTCGCCTCGCCCGCGCCCTCTTTCTTCCGCCGCCCGCGGCCCGCCGGGGCCCGAGGCCGGCCCGCCCCGGGCTAGATCTGGGCCACGCCACCCCGGTTCCCTCGCCCGCGCCGCCGGCCGCCCGCTGCCGCGGCCTCGCGCCGCCCTGCTCCGCCCGAGCGCTGCTCCGGCGACCGGAGCCGCCGCGTCCCTCGCCGGCGACGCGCCCGCGCC
>NC_041383.1:271805739-271813059 GCF_002162155.2 Triticum dicoccoides
CGCCTCCGCGCCGTCCCTCCGCCGCCGGAGCCCCGGCCGCCCGCTGCCCCTTCACCGGCCTGCCCCGTGCCCCGCCGCTCCGCCGTCGACCCCACCATCGCCGGCGCCTCCCCTCGCCGGGGGACCGCGCCGCCCTTCCTCCGGCGACCGCGCCGCCGCCGTCGTGCGGGATCGGGAGGAGCCCGATCCGCGCCTCCCCGTGGGCCCTGTCCTGGGCCTCCTCCAGCCGCGGCCGGCACAGCTCCTCCCCGCCCGGCCTGCCTCTCCTTCCTGGGCCAGGCCCATGGGTGAGCCCACCTAAACCCCGCACCGTGCACATATTACTATTTAACGCCCGTTCTGTTTTTTTTCCTGAAAACTGCTAAGTCCCCGAATCTGTGTATTTTCATGCCACGTTCGTTGCATCGTATCTCGGCATCCTTAGCTCCGTTTCGTGTGTGTAATATGTCAAATTGTTCTTCTCGACGAGTACATCATTTCATTCCATTGCATCATATTCATTTGAGGTCATCTAGATGCCTGAATCATCATTGTAATAGTGCTTCATGATATTTTCTGCTGTTTGTTATCAGAACGAGCTCTTTTGTCATTTTTGCCATGATTGATGTGTGCATCCTATGAGGTTGATGTCTACATGTGTTTTGATCTATGCTATGTCTTATTTGCAGTGGTGTATGCCATGTATTTTTGTGATCAATGTGGTGACTAGCACAAGCATGCAAACTAGGCATCGTGATGTTGCTGTTTCAGTCCCTGTTCTGCTGTTATTTTGATGCCATGTAAACTTGATGCTACAGAGAGATCCATGCATATTTTGAGATACTTCAGTAAGGGTGTTTTGAACATGTGGTTATTGTCTATCCATTCATGCCCTTTGTTGCAATTATGGAGTAGTCTAGCATGTCATTTGAGTGTTCTACTTTTGCTTCAAAATGTTTCCTGGCAGATTGTTTACATGTTATTCAATTTGGCCAAGCTTGTTGTAGTTGATCCTTGCATGCTATGGACTTGTTCTTGACTTGGTTTGTTAGACAAACATGTCTTCTTGATGATTCTATGCTTATCTTGTCATGCAATGACTTGTGGTGAGTGAATCGAGCTTGTTAAGTAGTGTTCATGATGTTGCTGTTTTGCTAGGTTGAATCTGTTATTTCGTGATGCTATATAAACATGTTGATACTAATCATTCTATGCATAATCTGGAGATGTTGTATAAACATGTTTTGATCTACATGTCATGCTCTATCCATCCATGCCCCTGGTTGCATTTATAGCTTGCTGTAGCTTGTTCATATCTTCCTTCAAAGTTGCTTCATAATGTTGCTGTCAGCCTGTTTACATTAAGTTCACTTGTTCCCATGCGTTTTGCTAGTGATCCATGCACCCTATGACCTTGCTATTGCCATGTTTAGCTTCACAAACATGCCTTCTTACTGTTGGTTGCCTTGAAATGCCTTGTATTGTTCTGTAGTGAGTTGCACAAGCTCATCTACATGCCTTCATAATTCTATTTCTGCCATGTTTGAATCTGTAATATAACTTGCCATGTTTACATGGGTGCCATCATATTTTCTGATCCTTTTTGGCTTATGGTCAGTAAGGGACTTTTGATATATGCATTTAGTAGATTCATGCCATGCCTTTTTTTGCCATTATAAGTTTCTGTAACATATTGTATGATAGCTCTAAACATCGCATCGTGATGTATTTTCTGCAAAGTCTGAAATTGTTATAACTTGCAATCTTACCATGTGTGTTTGAGCATGTTCTAGTGATTTCTGGAGATAGCTTAGTGTTCATGTTTTGTAATGCTTTACCTGTACATCATGCTCATGTCTTTTGTTTTCATATTGTGGTACTGTAGCATGTTGTTTTGATGCTTGCAATATGCCTAGTTGCTTTTTTGGACAGATTGTTGCTATAACTTGTTTCATGTGTGTGTGTTGAACCGTTGCTCCGTTTTGAGTGTGCTCTATATGAAACTTGCTTAGAATTGCATGTAGCTTCATATTATCATGTTTCGTCCTTGTTTTGAGGTGTTGGCTTGATGTTTGTATGCATTTTGCATCAATGCCATGTTTGACTTGCTTTGCTCATATCTTCTACGCCGTAGTTCCGAACTAAATGAACTTTATATGTAACTTGACTAGAATCTCGTGTAGATCATCTTTGTGCATCTTAACTTGCTGTTTAACAATTTGAACATAAGGTTTATTCAGATCTGGACCAATTTCGAAATTTGCATATGAGGACTTACCGGAAGTGTTATATGTTGTTCCCGGCCTCATTTAAACTTGCCTTGATGTGTTGCTCTTGTTTGCATCATCTCTTGTTATGAGTAGCCTTCATGTAGATTTGCCATGCATCATGCTTGTTGTGCATCATGCATTGTTCATGTGTGGTGTGTTTACTATGTTGTGTGCTTCTTTTCGATAGTTCTTGTTTCGTTGCGATCGCGAGGATTTGTTCGTCTACGCTTGGTTCGGCTTCATCCGCTCGTAAGGATTCATTCGTCTACGCTTTTGCTCAGCCCCTCTTATAGCGTTGTTAGCTGCAGGTGAAGTTGAAGATTTCTCCATGGTGGACAGGATTTTGGTTGGGATATCACAATATCTCTTATACTATTAATGCACCTATATACTTGGTAAAGGGTGGAAGACTCGGCCTTTTTCCTAGTGTTTTGTTCCACTCTTGCCGCCCTAGTTTCCGTCATACCGGTGTTATGTTCCCGGATTTTGCGTTCCTTACGCGGTCGGGTGATTTATGGGACCCCCTTGACAGTTCGCTTTGAATAAAACTCCTCCAGCAAGGCCCAACCTTGGTTTTACCATTTGCCTCACCACCACCTACCCTTTCCCTTGGGTCGGCCAACCCGAGGGTCATCTTTATGTTAGCCCCCCCGGGCCAGTGCTTGTCTAAGTGTTGGTCTGAACTGAGCTGCCTACGGGGCCACCTCGGGGCAACTTGAGGGTTGGTTTTACTCATAGCTAGTCTCATCCGGTGTTGCCCTGAGAACGAGATATGTGCAGCTCCTATCGGGATTTGTCGGGGCATCGGGCGGCTTTGCTGGTCTTGTTTTACCATTGTCGAAATGTCTTGTAAACTGGGATTCCGAGTCTGATCGGGTCTTCCTAGGAGAAGGTCTATTCCTTCGTTGATCGCGAAAGCTTGTCATGGGCTAAGTTGGGACACCCCTGCAGGGTATAATCTTTCGAAAGCCGTGCCTGCGGTTATAGGCATATGGGAATTTGTTAATGTCCGGTTGTAGATAACTTGACACCAGATCCGAATTAAAACGCATCAACCATGTGTGTAGCCGTGATGGTCTCTTTTCGGCGGAGTCCGGGAAGTGAACACGGTTTCTGGTTTATGTTTGACGTAAGTAGGAGTTCAGGATCACTTCTTGATCATTGCTAGCTTCACGACCGTTCCTTTTGCTCTCTTCTCGCTCTTATTTGCGTATGTTAGCTACCATATATGCTTAGTCGCTGCGGCAACCTCACCACTTTACCCCTTCCTTCCCTTTAAGCTTTGCTAGTCTTGATACCCATGGTAATGGGATTGCTGAGTCCTCGTGGCTCACAGATTACTACAACCACAGTTGCAGGTACAGGTTTTGCGATGATCATGACGCGAGAGCGATGTTTGCTTGTCTTGGAGTTCTTCTTCTGCTTCTTCTTCGATCAGGGGATAGGTTCCAGGTCGGCAGCCTGGGCTAGCAGGGTGGATGTCATTTGAGTTTCTGTTTGTTTTTCATCCGTAGTCGGATGTTGATCTTATGTATTGTGATGTTGTATTCGGGTGGCATTGTATGCCTCTTGTATGTATCCCCATCTATTATGTAATGTTGATGTAATGATATCCACCTTGCAAAAGCGTTTCAATATGCGGGTCTATCCTTGGTGGGACCTTCGAGTTCCTTTTGGATAGGGTCGCATATTGGGCGTGACAAGTTGGTATCAGAGCCTCGACCGACCCTAGGAGCCCCCTTGATTGATCGTGGAGTTTGGCCATTGTTGAGTCTAGAAAAAAAACTGTTTTCGGAGTCTAGTTATATCGGAGAGTAGGAATTCTTTTTACTCCTCATCCCCTTCGTCGCTCTGGTAAGGAATCTTGACGTAGGTGTTTTGAATTACTCCTCTTCCCATTCAAATTTTTTCTTTAGGTTCACGCAGTTGGTTTTCCGATAGTTGTTCCTCAGCTATTTCATCCGGTGCATTTCTCGTCAAGTTGACTCGAGCCTCTTCATCATTGAGTTCAATCCTCGGTTGTTTTCTTTTCCCACCTGCCCACCCCTCTTCTTCTTGGAACCAGAGTCCGTAATCGAGTATCCATCCTACTCGTGTGAAGTCTTTGCCTTCTCTCCTCAATGATTTCAACTGGTGTTTTTCTCTTCAAGATATTCGTCGATTTCCCCTTCCAAGATGTCTTTGTTTTCCCGCCCTCCCACCCTTTTCTTCCCGGAGTCTGACTCTCTCTCGACAATCCATATCATTCGTGTGGAACTCTTCAGTCTTTCGTCAATTATTTCAACCGGTGAATTCTCGTTTCATCCGACATTCCTCATCCTTTTTTTCTCCGGTGGACTCAATTCAAGTTTTTCGAGTTGATTATATTCTTTCCCTCAGCTCAAGTGTTCTCCTTGCTCGTTCGCCTCTCGCCAGTTATCCTTCCGGAGTATTCAACACATCTCAGGAGATTCGTCTATGTTCCAATTAATTCGTGGTTGTCACCTCATTCAAATATTTCAATTGTTCTGGTGCATCATCTATCTCGTCAACAATCCTTTCCAACGGTGTTTTCTTTGAGTGGGCCCTAACCCACAGGTTTTTTCCCAGAATCTTACCTGACTCTTCTAATTTCCCCGGAGCTATTCTCAATTATTTTCAAGTGTGATGTAAGAATGGATCCCATCAGTCACATGCCTTCTCCAAGTTCGCTTTCTCAATTCTTTTCATTGTTGGCTCAACCTCTCTGCTTTCATTCTCCCGGAGTAACTCAATAATTTTGGTGCTGTTTCTCGTCGACATTTGAAGATCGAAGAAGTGTTTTTCCTCTAAATCTTGCCAGTTCTCTCGAAGTTTCATGGTTCTAGCTTCATGTCATCCTCTCGAATTATTTCAGTTTGTCAGATATTCTTTTCTTACCCATCCGGAGTTTGTCAGGAGTGGTTTTTCCATTTTGTTTCAACGGAGGCCATCATTCCAGCTATCATCCGCTAATTATCCCGGTGCTTCGTTCAAGTGTTCTTTAATAAACTCTTGATCTCTTTGTTCTTTTGCATATAAATCCCCTCTTGCATATTGGTTCTTCTAATTCTTTCCGGTGATTCATTCTCTTTCATCAGTCATTTTCCAATTCTTACGGTGGTTCGTTCAAGATTCTTTTTCCTTGATTATCATATTAATCCTTTCGTTCTTTCCAATCCTACCGGTGGTTCATGAAGACTTTCTCAAGTTTTGTGCTATGTTCCCCCTTAATCCTTTTCAAGAAGAATAAGTAGTATGCGAAATCCATTTCTTGTCATCAATTTAATTTGATGAAGGATAAGCATACAATAAATCTTACTCTTATTTCACCCAAGTGAGTAATCCCTTCCTTCGGAGTTTGTTCTTGAGGAATAAATTCTAGTTCCAATTGTTTCATATTTTCTTTTCCGGAGTTCAATTTCCTCAGCCATTTCGTCGGAACCTCCATCTAAATCATCGCAAGGCTCATCTTATTCTTTCTTCCTTCATTCTATCTCATCATCCTTTTGTCACCGGAGTTCTTCACGGTGGTTCTTCATGATTTAATTCATTCTTCAAGTGTTCATCAAGATTCTTGTTGGTGGAGTTCAAGTATCTATTCTTCTCGCGTCCCGAAGTGCAATTATTCCTCTGTATTCTTTTGAAGTGGAGTTTTGCATTCCTTCGTTCTTCTCAGCTATTCAATCATTTCCGTTTGCGGCTGGTTATCACCTCATAATTTCTGAGATGTTATCTATAAGACCACAACAAGCTTATTCTTTCGTTGTTGATTTTCTCAACAACTCCATTCAATTCTTCCTTCTAAGTTCATTTCATTTCATTCTTTTAATTCTTTCCGGAGGTTTTGTGTCATGTCTTCATCAAGTATCATTCCATCCTCTCAAGTTCATGTTCTATTCTTTCCTTGTTCAACTGGAGTGCTGCCTAAATCCTTTCAGTCTTATTCGTTTCTTATCTCGTTCTAACCGGAGTGGTTTCATAGTCTATCTAATTTCGTGAGCTTTCGATTCTCGCCTTTCTCGTCCTTCCTCTCTTCTTCTCGAGTGCTCTCGATTCTTTGCTTCTTCTCTTCAGTTCTTGTTTCACCTCATCCCTTTTCTCTTCCGTCTCGGTCCTAAGATCTCGGGACGAGATCTCTTGTTAGTGGAGGAGTGTTGTAACGCCCCGGATCCGATGCGCCAGGTGTCTGCCAGTTATTCGCCTTCATTGCCATGTCATTTGCTTGCGCGTTGCATTTCATCATGTCATCATGTGCATTTCATTTTGCATACGTGTTCGTCTCATGCATTCGAGCATTTTCCCCGTTGTCCATTTGGCAATCCGGCGCTCCTATGCCCTCCGACGTTCCCCTTTTGTCTCCTGTTGTGAGTGGGTGTTAAACTTTCTCGGAATGGCCCGAGGCTTGCCAAGTGGCCTTGGTATAGCACCGGTAGACCTCCTGTCAAGTTTCATGTCATTCGGAGGTCGTTTGGTACTCCAACGGTTAACCGTGTAACCGTAAAGCCCTCTTTTGTGTGCAGCCCAACACCCCTTCCAAAGTGGCCCAAAACCCATCTAACTCCCCTCCATGCTCTCGGTCGTTCGATCACGATCGTGTGGGCGAAAACCGCTCCTCATTTGGACTCTCTTAACTCCCTCTACCTATATATATGTGTCCATCCCCGTCCAAATCCCGGATAAAACCCTAGCCTCTTTCCTCCGCGCCCGGACATGTCCGCCCTGGCCGGACGCATCCGTCGCCCCGCAGCCACCTAACCCCGGCCAATCCGGCCTCGCCACCTCAGCGCCGCCGCCTCCCTCCACCTATCAGCCGCCGCCACGTCGCCTCGCCCGCGTCCTCTCTCCTCCGCCGCTCGCGGCCTGCCGGGGCCCGAGGCCGGCCCACCCCGGGCCAGATCTGGGCCGCGCCGCCCCGGTTCCCGCGCCCGCGCTGCCCCGCTCCGCCCGAGCGCTGCTCCGGCGACCGGAGCCGCCGCGTCCCTCGTCGGTGACGTGCCCGCGCCTCCGCGCCGTCCCTCCGCCACCGGAGCCCCGGCCGCCCCCGACCGGCGCCGTCCCGGCCGCCCGCCGC
>NC_041383.1:271813559-271818514 GCF_002162155.2 Triticum dicoccoides
CGCCCCTTCACCGCCCGGCCCCGTGCCCCGCCGCTCCTCCGTCGACCCCGCCATCGCGGGCGCCTCCCCTCACCGGGGGACCGCGCCGCCCTTCCTCCGGCGACCGCGCTGCCGCCGTCGTGCGGGATCGGGAGGAGCCCGATCCGCGCCTCCCCGTGGGCCCCGTCCTGGGCCTCCTCCAGCCGCGGCCAGCCCAGCTCCTCCCCGCCCGGCCTACCTCTCCTTCCTGGGCCAGGCCCATGGGTGAGCCCACCTAAACCCCACACCGTGCACATATTACTATTTAACGCCCGTTCTGTTTTTTCCTGAAAACTGCAAAGTCCCTGAATCTATGTATTTTCATGCCATGTTCGTTGCGTTGTATCTCTGCATCTGTATCCCCGTTTCGTGCGTGTAATATGTCAAATTGTTCGCCTCTACGAGTACATCATTTCATTCCATTGCATCATATTCATTTGAGGTCATCTAGATGCCTGAATCGTCGTTGTAAGAGTGCTTCATGATGTTTTCTGCTCTCTGTTATCAGAACGAGCTCTTTTGTCATTTTTGCCATGATTGATGTGTGCATCCTATGAGGTTGATGTCTACATGTGTTTTGATCTATGCTATGTCTTCTTTGCAGTGGTGTATGCCATGTATTTTTGTGATCAATGTGGTGACTAACACAAGCATGCAAACAAGGCATCATGATGTTGCTGTTTCAGTCCCTGTTCTGCTGTTATTTTGATGTCATGTAAACTTGATGCTACAGAGAGATCCATGCATATTTTGAGATACTTCAGTAAGGGTGTTTTGAACATGTGGTTATTGTCTATCCATTCATGCCCTTTGTTGCAATTATGGAGTAGTCTAGCATGTCATTTGAGTGCTCTACTTTTGCTTCAAAATGTTTCCTGGCAGATTGTTTACATGTTATTCAATTTGGCCAAGCTTGTTGTAGTTGATCCTTGCATGCTATGGACTTGTTCTTGACTTGGTTTGTTACAAAAACATGTCTTCTTGATGATGCTATGCTTATCTTGTCATGCAATGACTTGTGGTGAGTGAATCGAGCTTGTTAAGTAGTGTTCATGATGTTGCTGTTTTGCTAGGCTGAATCTGTTATTTCGTGATGCTATATAAACATGTTGATACTAATCATTTTATGCATAATCTGGAGATGTTGTATAAACATGTTTTGATCTACATGTCATGCTCTATCCATCCATGCCCCTGGTTGCATTTATAGCTTGCTGTAGCTTGTTCATATCTTGCTTCAAAGTTGCTTCATAATGTTGTTGTCAGCCTGTTTACATTAAGTTCACTTGTTCCCATGTGTTTTGCTAGTGATCCATGCACCCTATGACCTTGCTATTGCCATGCTTAGCTTCACAAACATGCCTTCTTACTGTCGTTTGTCTTGCCATGCCTTGTATTGTTCTGTAGTGAGTTTCACCAGCTCATCTACATGCCTTCATAATTCTGTTTCTGCCATGTTTGAATCTGTAATATAACTTGCCATGTTTACATGGGTGCCATCATATTTTCTGATCCTTTTTGGCTTATGGTCAGTAAGGGACTTTTGATATATGCATTTAGTAGATTCATGCCATGCCTTTGTTTGCCATTATAAGTTCCTGTAACATATTGTTTGATAGCTCTAAACATCGCATCGTGATGTATTTTCTGCAAAGTCTGAAATTGTTATAACTTGCAATCTTACCATGTGTGTTCGAGCATGTTCTAGTGATTTCTGGAGATAGCTCAGTGTTCATGTTTTGTAATGCTTTACCTGTACATCATGCCCATGTCTTTTGTTTTCATATTGTGGTGCTGTAGCATGTTGTTTTGATGCTTGCAATATGCCTGGACAGATTGTTGCTATAACTTGTTTCATGTGTGTGTGTTGAACCGTTGCTCCGTTTTGAGTGTGCTCTATATGAAACTTGCTTAGAATTGCATGTAGCTTCATATTATCATGTTGCATCCTTGTTTTGAGGTGTTGGCTTGATGTTTGTATGCATTTTGCATCAATGTCATGTTTGACTTGCTTTGCTCATATCTTCTAGGCCGTAGCTCCGAACTAAATGAACTTTATATGTAACTTGACTAGAATCTTGTGTAGATCATCTTTGTGCATCTTAACTTGCTGTTTAAAAATTTGAACATAAGGTTTATTCAGATCTGGACCAATTTCGAAATTTGCATATGAGGACTTACCGGAATTGTTATATGTTGTTCCCGGCCTCATTTAAACTTGCCTTGATGTGTTGCTCTTGTTTGCATCATCTCTTGTTATGAGTAGCCTTCATGTAGCTTTTCCATGCATCATGCGTGTTGTGCATCATGCATTGTTCATGTGTGGTGTGTTTACTATGTTGTGTGCTTTTTTCGATAGTTCCTGTTTCGTTGCGATCGTGAGGATTCGTTCGTCTACGCTTGGTTCGGCTTCATCCGTTCGTCTTCTTCATGGACTCGTTCTTCTTCCTTGCGGGATTTCAGGCAAGATGACCGTTACCCTGGATCTCACTACTATCATTGCTATGCTAGTTGTTTGGTTCTATCGCTATGCTGCGCTACCTATCACCTGTTTATCAAGCCATCCCATATTGCCATGAACCTCTAACCTTTGACACCTTTCCTATGCAAAACATTGTTTGGCTATGTTACCAATTTTGCTCAGCCCCTCTTATAGCGTTGTTAGCTGCAGGTGAAGTTGAAGATTTCTCCATGGTGGACAGGATTTTGGTTGGGATATCACAATATCTCTTATACTATTAATGCATCTATGTCCTTGGTAAAGGGTGGAAGACTCGGCCTTTTGCCTAGTGTTTTGTTCCACTCTTGCCGCCCTAGTTTCCGTCATACCGGTGTTATGTTCCCGGATTTTGCGTCCCTTACGCGGTCGGGTGATTTATGGGACCCCCTTGACAGTTCGCTTTGAATAAAACTCCTCCAGCAAGGCCCAACCTTGGTTTTACCATTTGCCTCACCACCACCTACCCTTTCCCTTGGGTGAGCCAACCCGAGGGTCATCTTTATTTTAGCCCCCCCGGGCCAGTGCTTGTCTAAGTGTTGGTCCGAACTGAGCTGCCTGCGGGGCCACCTCGGGGCAACTTGAGGGTTGGTTTTAATCGTAGCTAGTCTCATCCGGTGTTGCCCTGAGAATGAGATATGTGTAGCTCCTATCGGGATTTGTCGGCGCATCGGGCGGCTTTGCTGGTCTTGTTTTACCATTGTCGAAATGTCTTGTAAACCGGGATTCCGAGTCTGATCGGGTCTTCCTAGGAGAAGGTCTATTCCTTCATTGATCGCGAGAGCTTGTCATGGGCTAAGTTGGGACACCCCTGCAGGGTATAATCTTTCGAAAGCCGTGCCTGCGGTTATAGGCAGATGGGAATTTGTTAATGTCCGGTTGTAGATAACTTGACACCAGATCCGAATTAAAACGCATCAACCGTGTGTGTAGCCGTGATGGTCTCTTTTCGGCGGAGCCCGGGAAGTGAACACGGTTTCTGGGTTATGTTTGACGTAAGTAGGAGTTCAGGATCACTTCTTGATCATTGCTAGCTTCATGACCGTTCCTTTTGCTCTCTTCTCCCTCTTATTTGCGTATGTTAGCCACCATATATGCTTAGTCGCTGCGGCAACCTCACCACTTTACCCCTTCCTTCCCTTTAAGCTTTGCTAGTCTTGATACCCATGGTAATGGGATTGCTGAGTCCTCGTGGCTCACAGATTACTACAACCACAGTTGCAGGTACATGTTTTGCGATGATCATGACGCGAGAGCAATGTTTGCTTGTCTTGGAGTTCTTCTTCTGCTTCTTCTTCGATCAGGGGATAGGTTCCAGGTCGGCAGCCTGGGCTAGCAGGGTGGATGTCGTTTGAGTTTCTGTTTGTTTTTCATCCGTAGTCGGATGTTGATCTTATGTATTGTGATGTTGTATTCGGGTGGCATTGTATGCCTCTTGTATGTATCCCCATCTATTATGTAATGTTGATGTAATGATATCCACCTTGCAAAAGCATTTCAATATGCGGGTCTATCCTTGGTGGGACCTTTGAGTTCCTTTTGGATAGGGTCGCATATTGGGCGTGACACTCTTCCTCATACATGCTCCAGAGTTTGCTAGACACATCTTCAAAGAATGTGGCCACTCTTGATCAACCCACTCCAGGTAAGAACACTTCTGTTCATCCTATAATATTTAAAACTATATCAGTAACAATTTGTAACGCCCCGGAACCGATGCGCCAGGTGTCTTCCAGCTATTCATCGTTGTTGCCATGTCATTTTCTTGCGTGTTGCATTTTGCCATCTCATCATCTGCATTTCATCTGCATGTTTTTCAAAACTTGCATCCGTTCAGGTTCCCCCGGTTCTCTCCGTTGTCCGTTTTGAGGCTGACCACACTCTCACGCGCCCGTCGCACCTCCCATTTCTTGTTTTGTGAGCCGCCGAAAAACGTTCTCGGAATAGGCCGAGATTTGCCGAGTGGCCTTGGTATATCACCGGTAGACCGCCCGTCAACTTTCGTTCCATTTGGAGGTCGTTTGATGCCCCAACGGTTAACCGAGTTAACTGAAACCCCCCTTCTCTTTTCAGCCCAGCACCCTTTCACACAGCCCACCTATCCCATCCAAACCCCCTCCATGCTCTCGGTCGTTCGATCACGATCGTATGGGCGAAAACCGCACCCCATTTGGACTCTCCTAGCCCCATCTACCTATAAATTTGCCTCTTCCCCCGAAATTCTCGGTCTAACCCTAGCCTCTTCCTCCTCCCGCCGCCGGACACGTCCGCACCGTCGCCCCCGACCAATCCCGCCTTGCCACGTCTCATCCGCCGCCGCGCCCGAGCCAACGGGAAGCCGCCACGTGGCGCTCCCCGCCGCTAGCCACTGCTAGCCCGCCCGAGCCCGCGGGAGGCCCTCCCGGCCCGCATCTCCGCCGCCCGCACCCCACGCCCCGCG
>NC_041383.1:271818842-271821474 GCF_002162155.2 Triticum dicoccoides
GACCCGGCGCCCTCCCGCGCGTGCCGCCCAAGGCCTACCTCGACCGCGACCGCCACCACCTCGCCGCGGATCCGGTCGGGCCGGACCGGATCCGGCGCCCCGACCCTCGCCGGCCCTCCTCCGGTGAAGCTCCGGCCGCCTCCTTCAACTCCGGCGAGCTCCCCGACGATCCTCGAAGTCCACGCCAACCGGGATCAGATCCACCCGTTCGGCGAACCAAACGGCGTCCCACGTCCCCGGATCCCTCCGTCCCGCACTGTCCCGTCCCGCGTTAGACTTTTCGCGAGGTGATTTTCGTCCAAGTCCCCAGAAAAATCATCTTCTATGTGCATGTTTGACCTGCTGTATCTTTATGCTCGGGGCTCCGATTCATGCATATGACATATAAAAATGTTCATTGTGAAATGCTCTACATTTTATTCTATTGTGACATGCTTGTTTGAGTCCATCGCGATGCTCTAATCATCGTTGCAAGAGTGCTATATGATGTTAACCTGCTGAGACTGTTATAACTTGCTGATTTGTCATTTTTGTTGCATTTTGTGTGTGCATCCTATGAGCTTAATGTCTACATTAGTTTTGAGCTACATCATGCCGTCTTTACAGTGGTGCAATCCATGTATTTTTGTGTGCCTTGTGGTGAGTGCATCAAGCTCGTGAAGTAGGGTACTTGATGTTACTGTTTTGCTAGGCTGAATCTATTATATCATGATGCTAAGTAAACCTGCTGCTACAAGTCATTCTATGCATAAGCTAGAGATCTTCACTAAGGATGTTTTATTACACATGTCATGCTCTATCCATCAATGACCTTGTTTGCATTTATAGCCTGCCGTAGCTTGCGTAAGCTTGCTCTCAAATTGCTAAATAATGTTGTTGTCAGCCTGTTAACATTAAGTTTAGTTTTGCCATGTGTTTCGATAGTGATCCATGCACCCTATGAACTTTATCTTGCCATGTGTAGCTTCATAATTATGTCATATTACTGTTGGTTGCCTTCACATGCCATGAAATGATCTGTGGAGAGTGTTACGAGCTCACCAACATGCCTACTTATCGTTGTTCCTGCCATGTACTGTTATTCTGAATGTGTCATATCATTTGCCATGTTTGCATGGATCCTTCCATCTTTTATGTTGATCTTTTGAATTAGTTCAGTAAGGGAGTTTTGTTCTTTGTCTTTAGTATTAGCATTCCATGCTCTAATTTTCCATGATAGCTTTTTGTAACATGTTGTTTGATAGCTCTAAACATTGCAATCTAAGTCTGTGAAACTCTTGTTATTTGCAATCTTGCCATGTCCTTTTGAGCATGTTCTAGTGATTTCTGGAGGTAGCTCAGTGTTCATATTTTTTCATGCTTTACCTGTGCATCATGTCCATGCCTTTTATTTTCATGTTGAGGTGATGTAGCATATTGTTTTGATGCTTGCTAGATGCCTAGTTGCTGTTTTGGACAGTTTGTCCTTTAAACTTGTTTCATGTGTATGTGTTGAACCGTTGCTCCATTTTGAGTGTGCTCTATATGAAACTTGCTTAATTTTGCATATAGTTTCATGTTACCATGTTGCATCCATGTTTTGAGAGTGTTGATTGATGTTTTAATGCATTTTGCATCAATGCCATGCTTAACTTGTTTTGCTCATATCTTCTAGGCCGTAGCTCCGAACTAAATGAACTTTATATGTAACTTGACTAGAATCTTGTGTAGATCATCTTGGTGCATCTTAACTTGCTGTTTAAAAACTTGAACATAGGTTTTATTCAGATCTGGACCTATTTCGAAATTTGCACATGAGGACTTACCGGATTTGTTATAGGTTGTTTCCGGCCTCATTTAAACTTGCTTTGATGTGTTGCTCTTGTATGCATCATCTCTTGCCATGAGTAGCTTCATGTAGCCTTTGTCATGCATCATGATTGGTTGTGCATCATGTCATGTTATGTGTTGTGTGTTTACCTTGTTATTTTCTTCTTTCCGGTTATGCTTCTTCTCGAAAGTTCATGTTTCATTGCGATCGTGAGGATTTGTTCGTCTACCCTTGGTTCGTCTTCGTGGCTTCATCTTCTTCATGGACTCGTTCTTCTTCCTAGTGGGATTTCAGGCAAGATGATCGTCACCTTGGATCTCACTACTATCATTGCTATGCTAGTTGCTTCGTTCTATCGCTTTGCCGTGCTACCTATCTCTTGTTGATCAAGCCTCCCAAATTGCCATGTCAGCCTCTAACCTTTTCACCCCCTGCCAGCAAACCGTTGCTTGGCTGTGTTACCGCTTTGCTCAAACCCTCTTATAGCATTGTTAGTTGCAGGTGAAGTTGAAGATTGCTCCATGATGGACAGGATTATGTTGGGATATCACAATATCTCTTATTTAATTAATGCATCTATTATACTTGGTAAAGGGTGGAAGGCTCAGCCTTATGCCCGGTGTTTTGTTCCACTCTTGTCACCCTAGTTTCTGTCATACCGGTGTTATGTTCCTTGATTTTGCATTCCTTACGCGGTTGGGTGATTTATGGGACCCCCTTGATAGTTCGCTTTGAATAAAACTCCTCCAACAAGGCCCAACCTTGGTTTTACCATTTTCCTCTCCTAAGGCTTTTTCCCTTGGGTTTCCGGAGCCCGAGGGT
>NC_041383.1:271821694-271823266 GCF_002162155.2 Triticum dicoccoides
GGGCCGGTGCTCGTCGTGAGCGTTGGTTCGAACCGAGCCGCCTGTGAGGCCACCTCGGGGAAACTCGAAGTCTGGTTTTACTCATAGTATGTCTCATCTGGTGTGCCCTAAGAACGAGATATGTGCAGCTCCTATCGGGATTTGTCGGCACATCGGGTGGCTTTGCTAGTCTTGTTTTACCATTGTGGAAATGTCTTGTAAACCAGGATTCCGAGACTGATCGGGTCTTCCTGGGAGAAGGAATATCCTTCGTTGACCGTGAGAGCTTGTGATGGGCTAAGTTGGGACACCCCTGCAGGGTATAAACTTTCGAGAGCCATGCCCGCGGTTATGTGGCAGATGGTAATTTGTTAATATCCGGTTGTAGAGAACTTGACACTTGATTTAATTAAAATGCATCAACCGCGTGTGTAGCCGTGATGGTCTCTTTTCGGCGGAGTCCGGGAAGTGAACACGGTTTTTGGGTTATGTTTGATGTAAGTAGGAGTTCAGGATCACTTCTTGATCATTGCTAGCTTCACAACCATTCCGTTGCTTCTCTTCTCGCTCTTATTTGCGTATGTTAGCCACCATATCATGCTTAGTCGCTGTTGCAACCTCACCACTTATCCATTCCTTACCCATTAAGCTTTGCTAGTCTTGATACCCATGGTAATGGGATTGCTGAGTCCTCGTGGCTCACAGATTACTACAGCAACAGTTGCAGGTACAGGTTATGCGATGATCTTGACGCGAGAGCGATGTTACTTGTTTTGGAGTTCTTCTTATACTTCTTCTTTGATCAGGGGATAGGTTCCAGGTCGGCAGCCTGGGCTAGCAGGGTGGATGTCGTTGAGTTTCTGTTTGTGTTTCATCCGTAGTCGGATGTTGCTCTTGTGTATGATGATGTTGTATTCGTGTGGCATTGTATGCCTCTTGTATGTATCCCCAACTATTATGTAATGGTATGATGTAATGCTATCCACCTTGCAAAAGCGTCTCCAATATGCACTTCCATCCTTGGTGGGAGCTTCAAGTTCCTTTTGGATACGGTCGCATATTGGGTGTGACAAGTTGGTATCAGAGCCTCGATCGACCATAGGAGCCCCCTTGATTGTTTGTAGTTGGCCGTTGTCGAGTCTAGAAGAAAACTGTTTTCGGAGTCTAGTTATATCGGAGAGTAGGAATTCTTTTTACTCCTCAGCCCCTTCATCGCTCTGGTGAGGAATCTTGACATAGGTGTTCTGAATTACTCCTCTTCCCCTTCAAATTTTCTTTAGGATCACGCAGTTGGTTTTCCGATCGTTGGATCTCTGCTCTTTTTATCTGGTGCATCCTCTTTTCAAGTCAATTCGACCTCTTTATTTTACGAGATCAATCCTCGGTTCTTTCTCAATGTCGTCCTCAGTTGTCTTCTTTTCCCACCCGCCCACCCTTTTTCTTCTCGGAGCCAGAGTCCGTAATCGAGTATCCATCCTACTCATGCGAAGTCTTTGCTTTCTTTCCTCAATGATTTCAACTGGTGTTTTCTCTTCAAGATATTCGTCGGTTCTCCCTTCCAGGTGCCTTTGTTTTCCCGCCCTCCCACCCTCT
>NC_041383.1:271823483-271828848 GCF_002162155.2 Triticum dicoccoides
CCTGAGTCTCTTTCGAGCATCAATTTCATTCATGCGAAGCCTCTTCAACAGGAGAATTCTCATCTTGTTTGACATTCTTCATCTCTTTTTCTTCTCCGGTGGACTCAATTCAAGTTTTTCGGTTGATCATATTCTTTTCCTTGGATCAAGTGTTTCCCCTGCTCGTTCGCCTCTCGCCAGTTTATCCTTCCGGAGTGCTCAAGACATCTCAAGTGATTCGTCTGTGTTTGAATTAATCCGAGGTTGTCACCTCATTCGAGTCTTTCAATTGTTCCGGTGCATCATCTATCTCTGCAACAATCTTTTGCAATGGTGCTTTCTCTACAGTGGGCCCTAACCCACAGGTCTTTTCCCAGGATCTTACCTGACTCTTCTAATTATTCCGGAGCCATTCCTAATTATTTTCGAGTTTGACGTAAGAATGAATTTCATCAGTCAGATGCCATCTCCAAGATTGCTTTCAAATTCTTTTCATCTTTGGTTCAACCCTTCCTCTTTTCATCCTCCTGGAGTATCTCAGTAACTTTGGTGGTGTTTTTTCGTCGTCATTTGAAGATCGAACAAGAGTTCCTCTTAAATCTTGTCCGTTCTCTCGAAGTTTCGTGGTTCTAGCTTCATGTTATCCTCTCGAATTATTCCGTTTGTCAGATATTCCTTTTTCTCACCTATCCGGAGTATTTTAGAAGTTGTTTTCCTATTTCTTTTCACCGGAGGCCATCGTTCCAGAAGAATTCTTCGTCCTCAAATTTCAGCTACCGTTATCCAATTATCCCGGCGCTTCGTTCAAGTGCTCTTTAATCAGTTCGAGTTCTTCCGGTTCTTTTGCATCTAAATCCCTCAAGCATATTTGTTCTTATAATTCTTCCCTGTGATTCATTCTCTTTTGTCAGTCATTTTGAATTCTTACGGTGGTTCCTTCATATTCTTTTCGTTTGTTATCATATCAATTCATTCGTTTTTTTAATCTACCGAAGGTTCATGAAGACTTTCTCAAGCTTTGTGCCATATTCCCCTTAATCCTTTTCCAACAAGATTAAGTAGTATGCAAAAATCCATTGCTTGCAATCAATTCAATTTGATGAAGGAAAAGCATACAATAAATCTTATTCTTATTTCATCCAAGTGATTAATCCCTCCCTTCGGAGTTCGTTTATGATGAATAATTTCGCGGTTCGAAGTATTTTCATATTTCCTTTTCCGGAGTTCAAATTTTCCTCGGCTATTTCGTCGGAACCTCCATCTAAATCACTGCAAGGCTTAATCTTATTCTTTCATCCTTCATTCTGTCTCATCATCCTTTTGTCACCGGAGTCCTTCATGGTGGTTCTTCATGATTTAATCCATTCTTCAAGTGTTCATCAAGATTCTTATTGGAGGAGTTCAAGTATCTTTTCTTCACGCGTCTCGAAGTGCAATTACTTATTCGTATTCTTCTGAAGTGGAGTTTTGCATTTCTTCGTTCTTCTCAGCTATTCAGACATTGGTTGTGGTATAATTTCACCTCAAGTATTGAGTTGTTTTTGATAAATCCACAACAAGCTTATTCTTTCGTTGTTGATTTTCTCAACAACTCCATTCAATCCTTCCTTCTAAGTTCTTTTCCTTCAATTCTTTCAATTCTTCCGGAGGCATTGCATTGTTCATCTCGTCAAGTGCCATCTCATGGGGTGAAGTTCATGTTCTATTCCTTCCATTTTCAACCGGAGTGCTGTCGAAATTCTTTTATTCATTCCTTTTCTATCTTGTTCTAACCGGAGCGCTTTTAGAGTTGATCTTTTTCCATGAGCTTTTGATTGTTGTCATATTCGTCGTCCCTCTTTCTACCCGAGTGCTCTCGACTTCATTCATCTTTTCTCTTGCATTCTTACTTCACCTCTTCCTTCTTCTCTTCCGTCTCGTTCCTAAGATCTTGGGACGAGATCTCTTGTTAGTGGAGGAGAGTTGTAATGCCCCGGAACCGATGCGCCAGGTATCTTCCTGCTATTCGTCGTTGTTGCCATGTCATTTGCTTGCGTGTTGCATTTTTCCATGTCATCATCTGCATTTCATCTACATGTTTTTCAAAACTTGCATCCGTTCAGGTTCCCCCGGTTCTCTCCGTTGTCCATTCTGAGCCCGGCCACACTCGCACACGCCCGTCGCACCTCCCAGTTCTTGTTTTGTGAGCCATCAAAAAACGTTCTTGGAATGGGCCGAGATTTGCCGAGTGGCCTTGGTATATCACCGGTAGACCTCCCGTCAAATTTCGTTCCATTAGGAGGTCGTTTGATGCCCCAATGATTAACCGAGTTAACCGAAACCCACCTTCTCTTTGCAGCCTAGCACCCCTTCACACAGCCCACCTAGCCCTTCCAAACCCCCTCCATGCTCTCGGTCGTTTGATCACGATCGTGTGGGCGAAAACCGCACCCCATTTGGACTCTCCTAGCTCCCTCTACCTATAAATTTGCCTCTTCCCCCGAAATTCTCGGTCTAACCCTAGCATCTTCCTCCTCCCGCCGCCGGACGTGTCCACCCCGCCGCCGGACACGTCCGCTCCGTTGCCCTCGGCCAATCCCGCCTCGCCACGTCGGATCCGCCGCCGCGCCCGAGCCAACGGGAAGCCGCCTCGTGGTGCTCCCCGCCGCCAGCCACCATCGGCCCGCCCGAGCCCGCGGGAGGCCCTCCCGGCCCGCTTCTCCGCCACCCGCGCCCCGCGCACCCGCCGACGCCCGCCGCCCGTCGCCGCCACCTAACCCGGCGCCCTCCCGCGCGCGCCGCCCAAGGCCCGCCTCGACCGCGACCGCCGCCACCTCGCCGCGGATCAGGTCGGGCCGGACCGGATCCGGCGCCCTGACCCTCGCAGGCCCTACTCCTGTGAAGCTCCGGTCGCCTCCTTCAACTCCGGCGAGCTCCCCGGCGATCCTCGAAGTCCGCGCCAACCGGGATCAGATCCACCCGTTCGGTGAACCAAATGGTGTCCCGCGTCCCCGGATCCCTCCATCCCGCACCGTCCCGTCCTGCGTTGACTTTTCGCGAGGTGATTTTCGTCCAAGTCCCCAGAAAAATCATCTTATATGTGCAGATTTGACCTGCTGTATCTTCATGCTCGGATCTGCGATTCATGCATATGATATATAAAAATGTTCACTGTGAGATGCTCTACATTTCATTCCATTGTGACATGCTTGTTTGGGTCAATCTTGATGCCCTAATCATCGTTGCAAGAGTGTTATATGATGTTAACCTGCTGAGACTGTTATAACTTGCTGATTTGTCATTTTTGTTGCATTTTGTGTTTGCATCCTATGAGCTTGATGTCTACATTTTTATTCCATCTTACAGTGGTGCAATACATGTAGTTTTTGTGCCTTGTGGTGAGTGCATCAAGCTTGAGAAGTAGGGTACTTGATGTTACTGTTTTGCTAGGCTGAATCTGTTATATCATGATGCTATCTAAACCTGCTGCTACAAGTCATTCTATGCATAATCAGGAGATCTTCACTAAGGATGTTTTATTATCTTCACTAAGGATGTTTTATTATACATGTCATGCTCTATCCACCCATGACCTTGGTTGAATTTGTAGCGTGTTGTAGCTTATTGTAATCTTTCTCTCAAATTGCTAAATAATGTTGTTGTCAGCCTGTTAACATTAAGTTCAGTATTGCCATGTGTTTTGCTAGTGATCCATGCGCCCTATGAACTTTCTCTTGTTATGTGTAGCTTAATAATTATGTCATATTACTGTTGGTTTCCTTCACATGCCATTAAATGATTTGTGGAGAGTGTTACGAGCTCCCCATCATGCCTACGTATCGTTGTTCCTGCCATGTACTGTTATTCTGAATGTGTCATATCATTTGCCATGTTTGCATGGATCCTTCCATCTTTTATGTTGATCTTTTGAATTAGTTCAGTAAGGGAGTTTTGTTCTTTGTCTTCAGTATTAGCATTCCATGCTCTAGTTTTCCATGATAGCTCTCTGTAACATGTTGTTTGATAGCTCTAAATATTGGAACCTGATGTTATTTCTTCCATGTCCACTGATTTCTGCAAAGTCTGTGAAACTGTTATTATTTGCAATCTTGCCATGTCCTTTTGAGCATGTTCTGGTGATTTCTGGAGATAGCTCAGTGTTCTTATTTTGTCATGCTTTACCTGTGCATCATGTCCATGCCTGTTGTTTTCATGTTGAGGTGCTGTAGCATATTGTTTTGATGCTTGCTAGATGCCTAGTTGATGTTTTGGACAGCTTGTCCTTTAAACTTGTTTCATGTGTATGTGTTGAACCGTTGCTCCGTTTTGAGTGTGCTCTATATGAAACTTGCTTAATTTTGCATATAGTTTCATGTTACCATGTTGCATCCATGTTTTCAGAGTGTTGCTTGATGTTTGAATGCATTTTGCATCAATGCCATGCTTAACTTGTTTTGCTCATATCTTCTAGGCCGTAGCTCCGAACTAAATGAACTTTATATGTAACTTGACTAGAATCTCGTGTAGATCATCTTGGTGCATCTTAACTTGCTGTTTAAAAACTTGAACATAGGTTTTATTCAGATCTGGACCTATTTCGAAATTCGCATATGAGGACTTACCGGATTTGTTATAGGTTGTTTCCGGCCTCATTTAAACTTGTTTTGATGTGTTGCTCTTGTATGCATCATCTCTTGCCATGAGTAGCTTCATGTAGCCTTTGTCATGCATCATGATTGGTTTTGCATCATGTCATGTTATGTGTTGTGTGTTTACCTTGTTGTTTGCTTCTTTCCGGTTGTGCTTCTTCTTGAAAGTTCATGTTTCGTTGCGATCGTGAGGATTCGTTCGTCTATGCTTGGTTCGTCTTCGTGGCTTCATCTTCTTCATGGACTCGTTCTTCTTCCTCGCGGGATTTCAGGCAATATGACCGTCACCATGGATCTCACTACTATCATTGCTATGCTAGTTGCTTCGTTCTATCGCTTTGCCGCGCTACCTATCTCTTGTTGATCAAGCCTCCCAAATTGCCATGTCAGCCTCTAACCTTTTCACCCTTCCTAGCAAACCGTTGCTTGGCTATGTTACCGCTTTGCTCAGCCCCTCTTATAGCATTGTTAGTTGCAGGTGAAGTTGAAGATTGCTCCATGATGGACAGGATTATGTTGGGATATCACAATATCTCTTATTTAATTAATGCATCTATATACTTGGTAAAGGGTGGAAGGCTCGGCCTTATGCCTGGTGTTTTGTTCCACTCTTACCAGTGTTATGTTCCCTGATTTTGCGTTCCTTATGCAGTTGGGTGATTTATGGGACCCCCTTGATAGTTCGCTTTGAATAAAACTCCTCCAGCAAGGCCCAACCTTGGTTTTACCATTTGCCTCACCTAAGGCTTTTTCCCTCG
>NC_041383.1:271829048-271846594 GCF_002162155.2 Triticum dicoccoides
GAGCGTTGGTTCGAACCGAGCCGCCTGCGGGGCCACCTCGGGGAAACTCGAAGTCTGGTTTTACTCGTAGTCTGTCTCATACGGTGTGCCCTGAGAACGAGATATGTGCAGCTCCTATCGGGATTTGTCGGTACATCGGGCGGCTTTGCTAGTCTTGTTTTACCATTGTCGAAATGTCTTGTAAACTAGGATTCCGAGACTGATTGGGTCTTCCTGGGAGAAGGAATATCCTTCGTTGACCGTGAGAGCTTGTGATGGGCTAAGTTGGGACACCCCTGCAGGGTATAAACTTTCGAGAGCCGTGCCCGCGGCTATGTGGCAGATGGAAATTTGTCAATATCCGGTTGTAGAGAACTTGACACTTGATTTAATTAAAACGCATCAACCGCATGTGTAGCCGTGATGGTCTCTTTTCGGCGGAGTCCGGGAAGTGAACACGGTTTTTGGGTTATGTTTGACGTAAGTAGGAGTTCAGGAGCACTTCTTGATCATTGCTAGCTTCACGACCGTTCTGTTGCTTCTCTTCTCGCTCTTATTTGCGTATGTTAGCCACCATATCATGATTGGTCGCTGCTGCAACCTCACCACTTATCCGTTCCTTACGCGGTTGGGTGATTTATGGGACCCCCTTGACAGTTCGCTTTGAATAAAACTCCTCCAGCAAGGCCCAACCTTGGTTTTACCATTTGCCTCACCTAAGCCTTTTTCCCTTGGGTTTCCGAAGCCCGAGGGTCATCTTTATTTACCCCCCCCCCCCCGGGGCTAGTGCTCGTCGTGAGCGTTGGTCCGAACTGAGCCGCCTGCGGGGCCACCTCGGGGAAACTTGAAGTCTGGTTTTACTCGTAGTCTGTCTCATCCGGTGTGCCCTGAGAACGAGATATGCGCAGCTCCTATCGGGTTTTTTCGGCAAATCAGGCGGATTTGCTAGTCTTGTTTTACCATTGTAAAAATGTCTTGTCACTACAAAAAAAGACACATCCGTGACATTTTTTGGGCCGAACAAAAAAAAATTATGTCATACATATCACACTTGTATGACTATAATTGTGACAAAACCAGGTATCATCATAGATGTGGTGGGCTTCTACTTCTATGGCAAAAAATCATGACAGAAAATGGGCTTTTCTTCCTGGGCGGGCCGGAGACGCAGCTGCATGACATTCTTTGGGCCGTCCATGACAGAAAAAACCGTGGTAGAAGCGAGGGGGAAGGAAAATTTCGGGGAGTTACCGGTTATGATGGGAGGTCGGGGGCTAAGAGATGCGCGTTTCTCTCATACACATGCGAGGCGTTGGCTCTAACTGAACCCGAGCGAGGCGTTGGGCTCTAACTGAACCCGAGCGATTGCACTGCAGGCTACGCGTTACTGAACCCGAGCGATCGATCGATGGCTGTTAACTGAACCCGATCGAGCGTTCCTTCGCTATTGCTGCTAACTGAAGCCGATCGATTGGATGAACAGTAAGCGTTGCGGGGGGGTTTGGATGAACAGTGAGCGGTGGCGTTGCCTCTGAATGAACAGGACCTCGTGGTGTGGAGGGCTGGATGAACAGTAGACGGTGGAGGGGTGGCCGTGGAGGGGTGGTTGAACAGGACCCCGTGGTGTGGAGGGCTAGATGAACAGTAGACGGTGGAGGGGTGCCCGTGGAGGGGTGGTTGAACAGTAGCCGGTGGAGTAGCGCATGGTGGAGGCTGGATGAACAGGAGCCCGTGGAGGCTAGAGGAGGTCGACGGTAGCCCGTGGAGGCTGGAGGAGGTCGACGGTGGAGATGAACAATATCCCGTGGAGTCCTGTTTTGCGGTACGCCACACCCCTCCCTATGAATAGGACCCCCGTTTCGACCGTAGCGCTCCAACACAAGTCTGTTTCGTCCATTTTGCGGTACGCCACACCCCTCCCGATCAACAGGACCCCTTTTTCGACCTAGGAGGTCTGTTTCATCCGTTTTGCGGTACGCCACACCCTCTCGATCAACAGGACCCCCGTTTCGACCATAGGAGGTCCGTTTCCTCCATTTTGTGGTACGCCAGGCCCCTCCCGATCAACAGGATCCCGTTTCGAACGTGGCCGGTCAAACATAAGGCGTTTCCTCCGTTGTGCGGTACGCCAGGCCTCGTTTCCATCGCTTGTTCCGTCCAAGCCCTCCCGATGAACACAACCACGCATTCCGTTCCGACCCAGCCGGTTGGCTCCCCATGAACGATGTTGTTTCTCCGTTCCGACCCAGCCATGTACGTATGCACGAGTAGGCGTTCGAGACCCTGCCCGTATGTACGTACGTGGTTGTATTTTCTTTCTTGCACCCTCACTGATGTACGTACGTGTACATGCTATGTGCGCGCCTCTACTACGACACGTGCGCGCCTCTACTACGACACGTGCGCGCCTCTACATCGACCAGTATATATGTATGTACACGTTCGCGACTAGAATGACAACGCTACGTACGCTTCGAGCAGGTGGGTCCCAACTGTCAGGCACTTCCTTGCGTGCGAAGATGTACCTGGTGGGTCCCAGCAGTCAGGGGGGCGAATCATTTTTTTTTGCCCGGACGCACTTCCTTGCGTGCGAAGATGTAGTTGGTGGGTCCCAGCAGTCAGGGGGGCGAATCGTTTTTTTCTCGGACGCACTTCCTTGCATGCGAAGATGTAGATGGTGGGTCCCAGCAGATAGGGGAAATGTTTTTTTCGCGGAATACGATGGCCTGTCCGGTGGGTCCGCGCTATCAGGTGGAGGAATAATTATTTTGCGCGTAATAAGGAGGCACTTCCTTGCGGCTGCCGTGGACCCAGCTATCAGCCTCTCCATGCACAGTACTCTTTCAATGGAAGTCGGTCGTTGACCACATTGACCACGCTGCGCCGAGAGCACCACGGCGGTGGACGATGGCGAGGTCTAGGAAGGGGATGACATAGAGCCGGGGAAGACGCGGAAGTGGAAGCCCGCGCGGAGAGGAGTACGTGGGTTCACCGGTTCGGCTGCGGTGTGAGGCTGCCGTCGCCGCAGAATAACATGGGCTGTGGGTGAGTAGAGGGATGCCCTGGCCAGCGGTGGGAGTAGTAGGGGGCGCTGAGGCCTGCGTGGCAGCACAGCCAGGCACGGGAGGTGGGAGTAGGCGGTCCCGCCGGCGCTGCTTTGGCGGCTGGAGCAAGAAAATCAGAGATTGAAGAAACACGACGGCCGTTGGATTAACATCCAACGGTTACGTCTTCTAGAATCGTTTGTTGACGTAGTATATAATAACTAAAAAAATCTTGCATACGCGTCAACTAAACAGGCCCACAAGTCAGACCACTCCCTCTTTTTTTTAATAATTTATACATAGCTCATGGCAACTTCTTATGCAATTTATTGCAGTCAATTTTTTTTGGTCGACCAGGGCCAATTTCGCATATTTCTATGGGTTCCAAACTATTTTTAATACTGAAATGTCGAGCCAGATTTAAAGTACTTTGAAGATATATTTAAATTAGGTTAATGCCCAATGAAATAGGAATCTGAAAATGTGAAAAAAAATCAGAAATTATAAAGTAATTGCCAATTTGTCATCTGTTTTTATATTTACAACCCATTTCATATTACTTTCAAGATTTGCAGGCGTCTTGAAAGAGTTGCAGCCCATCAGGGCGTAGAAAAATATGTAGGCCTGGATATGTTATTCTTCAGAAAAAATAAACTGGGCTCATTTTCACAAAGAAAAATAGCTGGGCTGGTCACATGGTGAACATAAAATATAAGCCTGGGCTAGACGGGCCACAGCCCAGTTCAAACCCTGCTCCGTCTCAACAATACCAAACAAAAAAAATACTGCTCGAGTAGCTACCTCCCAGGTGTCAGCCGATCTTGTGTTGTTCTCTTGTCTATCGACTATATACGCTCACAATGTCGTGGGTCCCAGATGTCAGGAAAACACTAGGAGGAAGCATTTTATTTTTCCATATGCTGACGTGGTGGGTCCCCACTGTCATCCTCTCCACGTACTTCTGCCGATTCCTGTTGTTTGTTGACCATGTTGACAACGCGAGAGGGCGGCGCCGCGGCGAGCGCACCAAAGCACATGGAGGACGTCGGCGTTAACGATTTAGGAGACGGTGGGGCGGCGATGCATGCGCTGAGGCGCATCCATCCGTGGGAGGCGGAAGCAGGCGGCCCCGCCGGCGCTGGTTTGGTTTTGGCGGCTGGAGGAAGACAAGACTGAAGAAACACGACAGACTGTAAAAGCAGCAGGAGTACTTAACAACATTAACTGAAACCAGCAGGGGCACTTAACAACCAAAGCTGAAAGCAGTATGAGTACTTATACAGGTTCAACCGTACAAAGCACGCCTCGAACAGTGCTACTTTGCCTACAGTTAACCAAGGGTGAGGCCGCCAAGCCCCAGGACAAGGCCCAGGCGCCACCCCGCGCATCCACAACCTTCTGAAAGCGGCTTCATCTCACAACGTGGTCAATAAACTGGATATTCGCTTTAGAGCCATGGAAAAGCATGAACATAATCTTCTGTCCTATTCTCCAATATGGACGGGCCTTCATTATTTGAGACCACCCATGAATAAGTATCTTTTCACCTCCAAGGGGAACTGAGTAGGTCGACATAAACATCATGTTGTGACCAAGTGCAAGTCTGACCCGGCCATGGTCAGGCATCTGTATAGGAACAATAGAACTCTGCAGTTCCTGTTTCAAGAAGATCACAGCTGTAAAACTGTGTATCAGCAATAGTTTACGAACAACATATATAACAGAAAACAGCTCGTACCATAAGTTTCTCGACACAATTGGACCTGTTCAACGAGTGCAGCAGTGGCACACGTATCCCACGTGGCCTTCCACCATTGAAACGCCCCACAAGGACCTCAAGACGATCAATAAAGTGTAGGAACTTGTGGATGTCGATCCAGTCAACTTTAGTGCCATTAGTAACAGCCGAGTTATTTCAGAGTAACAAACGAGCAGACTGCTTAACTCTGAAAAACCTACACGTGCCACCAATTATAAGTAAATATTAGTTAGAAGTAGCATCTTCGTGAGAGATTCATTGCTACTTCTAAAGTTAAATTGTGATTAGTTAGACAGAATAGGTGGATTAAGAAGTAATCGAGGCAACAAGCAAGAACCAAATACAAAACTAACATGGATGAACAATTGGAACGACGTCGGGGTGGAAGATCGCAGTGAAGATGAGACCAGGTTCTGCTATTTCCATCAACATTTGTGCGCCAACTTTCAGTCTGTAACACTTGAGAAAGTTTATCCAAGTTCGGCCATAAAAAAAGTAGCGATCTTCTTGGTTCATGAACCCAACTCGGAAGTAATATCCATTGCTTGTCTTCACTGTGACCATTAAACTAGTGTATTCACTTATGGCAAGGCCGAGCATCTTGAGTACATGTGTTCTGGCAGAGCAAATAATACACTGCAGGAAAAATAATATGAGAACACAGCATGTTCAAAAAACAACCCACCCTCCCGGATAGAGAAGAGGATTCTAGGAACATACTATGCACGTTTCAAAATGTTGTGTTAGGATGAGAAGGAACAAGTGTGGCGTCTCGCCGAGGGCGCAGAAATCTATAGGGTACTCGCACTTTGGGCACTGCAACTGAAACACACTAGATTCAGTACGAAGAAAAATGCATCAATGGTGGCGGCTGCCATCCTAGGATTACCTGCGACCAAGGGACTTGGATTTATCGGGGATGGATGAAGAATTCATACCTGGTTCTCCATGAGAAAACCCTATGCAATCGCCGAGCGGGGGTTTTCTCTGAACAAGCAGACGAGGGAGAAGGGGATTCAGGCCCAGTGAAATATTGCCACTTCGTCCGTCCAGCTACGACCGGGGTGTGTCTACCGTGAAGTTGTGCACTCTAATTTGTGCATATGGCACGTGGACCCCGTTGCCGGTTGCCCCACATATCAGCAAAAGGAAGTAGAAAGACAAGAGTAACTAGTTACACATAAATATATTTTTTGAGAGAGAGATACTCCCTCTATAAAGAAATATACAAATCTTTTATATCACAGGCTCACCTTGCCGAGAAATATAATCCCTCTGCAACGCATGGGCATTATGGGGGTTCAGCTTTTTTTATGGGGGTTCAGCTGAGAATATAATACTCAGATAGGCTCACGGTTCTGGACTTTGGGCCGCAGGCTGACCCTGCATGTTTGGGGCCCATGTGTTCTACCTCAGTGCTTTTCATATTGCAAGCGATCGGTACTGCGCTGGTTTTAGATGCTGTCGCAAGGCAAATACACAAAATTGCATAAAGCACGGCAACTGTTGGAATGAAATTGAGTGACAGTTCCTAACCAGCAATTGGAGTTGCAATTCTATCAACGATATACCATGTGATAAATAATACTGTCGTACTACTTATACACACAGGACACTTGTTTCACCATGCCAGATTATTACATCAAAATCTCTCGGAGGATAGATCAGTTCGGCAGTTGCGTGCTGCTACTGAAGAATTTCAAAGTTGATTTGGACCAGCTTCCTTGCCGAGAAAGTTCGATTTTGACATCATCCCCTACCGCAAGATATGATTTAGATTTGAACCTTGACCATCCTTTAGCATCAATCATCATGCGACCATCCTTTGTACTTACGGCATATTGAGCAGGTTCATTCACACCTAGGCTGCGCATGGTAAGAGAAACTTGGCCGCGGTCGCCCGGATTGTTGAACAACTCCCTCATTGCTCTAGGAATTCTCTGTTTGCAAACAAGAAGACATACCCAAACAGTTAGATCAACACAGTGAATCATGTGAAACAACATGGAAAGAAAAAAGAACGAAGCACTTGGGCGGCCAATGCTTACCAGGAAGGTGGACATGTCGGTTTTTGTAAGGACTTTGGTATATGAAGTGCGAACTGCAGCCCAGTCTGTTGCCGGTGCAACTGCACGGGCCGGACCAGATGCAAGTGCAAGTGTTGGTGCAGGTGCCGCAGCCACTGCTGCTACCGGAGATGGTGCTCCTTGTAGAGCTGGTGCCGGTGTCGGAGCAGGTGCCGGTGTCGATGCCCGATCCTCCGGTAGATCAGACTGATCCGCTGACGCGGTCGGTGCCCAATCCTCAGCTGGATCAGACTAAGCTGCTGCCGGTGTTAGTGCTAGAGCAACTGTCGGTGCTCGATCTATGCGAGACAGCGGCAATCGTGTCTGGTCTGCTATGATCAGCTTTCTAACTTAACTAGGATCCGTGACCATGATCCAGTTTTTTTCTTCGTTTCTTTTAAACGCGAGAAGGACTAATTGTGGCGTTTTTGTTAAACCAAACTGCAGTTCATCATAGGGATTCAGCTTGTACTCAGACAACAGACTGATCCAACTTTTTCTAGTAATATAAGTGATGGACAGTGCCTTCATTACTGACACGACATAAGAAGTGAAACCTGAAAAAATAGCCATCATAGAGCAAACCAAACGGTTTATTCTGTGATGATTGTCACATGGCAAAACCTGCATCATAAAATTGTAGGAAAAGAAAGAAAACATGACATTAAATCAATAAGATTTAGACAGTAAATCAATAAGATTTACTTGATGTGACATGGGTGAATCCTTACCAGGAAATCACTATGTTGAAGTACTAAACAGAAGATTGATCGTCCAACTACGCATGGCATGCAGGGGCCCCGCCTACTCCCACAAGCAGGATAGTCCAAAGGTCGTGACAAATCGTATGGACCGAACATCCATGGGACTGGAAATCCTGGTGGGTGCGATAAACCCTGCAATGCATACAAATATTGGAGTGTAACCATAATTGATAAACCGTCCTCACAAAAAATATGATCTGGATACTTCAAAATGTACAGACTGAATTGAGTGGACAGACATTAACATAGACCATTCTCAGGACTGACCACACACAAAAAGCGGCAGTACTAATAAAAAATACATGGTTCACAAACACAAATCAAGTACTGAACAATAGTACTTACTACAGACAAGCAAAGTTGCACTAACTAAACTCTGCAGACTATTTCTTGCCACTGACCTACGGGGTGAACCCCGCATAACTGACTTGGCCATGGACTTCGTGTGAGATGTCTACATGCACCATCACCATCTTGTCAACCTTGGAGAACCTAACAGAGTGATCTTTCCACTCATAAACATGATGATGAAGACAGGCCGCATCAGATTTGTTGGGAAGCTTTACAAGAACCACACCCTTCATAATTGAAGGCACAGCCAGGAAATTGTTGTGGTCAAGTACAACCTCGAGAACACGCCTAACAACAATGCTACAGGAAAACACTAGTTCAGGACATGTGGCGACAAGGACACAGCAGCTAGATAGTTCAGCAGTAGAACTCATCATCATGTCTTCCAGTTCACACGGCATGACTTTGAGAACTTCATCTCCACTGCGGACCTGGTTCTAATTCAAATAGAAACCATATTTTATTACTACCTCCATTCAGAAATATAAGATGATTTTCGATATTATACTCCATATATGACTACATATACGCACAGAAATGAGTGAACAAAGACACTAGAACATGTCTTCAAAGGCATGAGAGCAGAGGGATTACATGCAATATCCATAACACAAGTTACTGAGGCAAATATACCCTCTTAAAAGGTAGCATTGATGTTCATAAAATACTCCCTCCGTCCCAAAATTCTTGTCTTAGATTTGTCTAGATACGGATGTATCAAGTCACATTTTAGTATTAGATACATCTGTATCTAGACAAATCTAAGACAAGAAATTTGGGACAGAGGGAGTAGTTGAAAGTAATCTATAAGAAATCAATGTCAACCTCTCGCATGTTTTGGTCAAAAGAGGAATTTAGAACCGTCATTTGTCACACTAAAATCACATGCAAGATCACCCAGAAAGTTGTACTACCAGTACTAGTACTGCGTGTTAGATGAAAAAACATGATCAAGATCGAGAAAAAGATCGTCAACAAGAGACATTACCTGGACTTGCTTAATGAGGGATCCCAGAGAGGGGGGCTTGGACAGGGCGATGGCTTTGAGCTTGTCTGTGGTAGTCTCGGCGGGGTGCTTGCGCTTCTTCGTACCATGAGCCTCGACGGTTTTGGCCAGAGCCATAGACATCACGTCGGCCGGTGCTCCGGCGTCCATCCAAGAGAGGAAGCTGAGAGAGAAGAGTGAAAGGAGGAACGAGATGAGGGAGAAGCGAAGCGAGTGGGGGTTTTCTTCAAGAGAGGAAGCTGAGAGAGAAGAGTGAAATGATGGTTGCTTCGTTCGTCCAACTTACTGCTGGAAAGGAGGGGGTTTTGTGATTTGACGGCTCATTGGGCATTACTGCGGCGGTTCGATCGAGGTAGTCTACCGTCACTCTACTACGGAGTAATTTAGTGCATGGCTGGTGGACCCAGGTGCTGGCTGTCCCACATGTCGGCAAAAGTGAGTAATTTAGTGCATGGCTGGAGGAGGATCCGCACGGTAGAGCGTGTCCACTGTTTTCATTCTGAAGAAAAAATGATTACAGCAAGCGTTTCCACTCTTACGACGGAGGAGTGCGAAACACGGCAGCCATTTGAACATACACAGTGCTCCTACTACTAGGCATGTGCAGTGGTTCATACGTCAGTACTACACAATCTTGTTGCTAGTGTAGTAAGATATGACGATAACAAATGATGTTGTGCGCATGTCAACTACTCCTATATGTAACATAGTATCGCTTTTTCGACTGTCCGGTCGAGAATTAACGGTGAGATCAATGTTAACAGAACTAGGTCCATAGCGCACAGAGAGTACGGTGCTACAGTACTCCACGAAACATGAACCATATGAAGCACATCCAATAGTGTTAGACAGGGTGTATGAAGGGTGCACGGGATAGGAGCAAAAGTTCCCTTCTCGACCCACTTTTGGGTGTTTGGCAGAGGGCATGAAGGGTGCATGAGTCCACACTAGTAGGTTGACAAAAATACACGAAGAGGAAAAAACTATATTGAGATGAGAATGCAACCAAACACACCCAAACGCTTTGTGCTACAGTGATTGATCTGCACCGTCTGAGTTTGATCCAACGGTCATGTTGCGCCGAGACATGGACATGCCCATGTAGAGGGTGCCTAAACACCACCGAAGTCCCTCTGCTTCTTGAGGCGCACGATGTTGGTGATGTAGGGTCCAACCACCCATAGGGCCTGCTCCTGGTCGACGGGAGCCAGCTCGTCAAAGACAGCGTCCAATGGCACGAACGGATTCCGGTGACGGAGCCCTGAAAGGATTCGCCCGGCAACAGCGACGGCAGCCCGCAACCCATCCTTGTCCAGCTCAGCCCCCACCATTGCGTGGAGACGGCTCAGCTCCTCGGAGATATAGGTGAAGAAGGAGACCAAGTCAGGAAGCCGCAGCTCATTGAAGTCGACCGGGTGGTCGAACGGGTTTAGCCCAACGGCCGGCATCATCGCGCTGGCACGATGGTAGGCATCGCGCAGCCGCAACACGTGCGTGGCAACTTGGTTCACCAAGTGGCTGAGGCGATCCTGGACCTCGTCATGATCGGCCCGCTCGCGCTCCAGCCGGCTCCCCTGACGGCCTATCGTATTTCCCGCTTTCTGCAGCAACGCCGCTGACGCCTCGAGCATCTTTGGGGTGGACGACTGCCGCTTTTGAAGCTCCGTGAACTCCCGCACATAGCGGAGGAGCATGGCACTCCTTTCCTCCTTGAGCTCACGGAGCTCCACGTCCTTGGCCCTAAGCTCCGCATCCTTGGCATGGAGCTCCTCTGTCAGGCGCCTCACCTCGGACTCCGTGATCTGTTGCGCTGCCATGGCACCAGGTAGAAGCAATGGGGAGAGGAAGCAAAGGGGGCGAAACGGCTGAAAGGCAATGCAATCTACGGGAAGGCGGAGGGAGCCAGCCGAGGAGCAGGGAATCTTTTGGTTTTCACCACGGTAAAACACCAGTCGATGACTTCTCACATCAGGGAGCAGTGGCTTTTTACAGGCGGAGTCATCATGACTAATTGCTGCCACGCCTGCTCCCGTCAATCAAAAAAATAAAAATCCTGCCGCGCCTGCTCCCGTCAATCAAAAAATTAGCCGCACCCGACCACCAGAGCAATGCCACGGTGGATATTTAAATTTACCTGCCGGCAAGTAGATAAAAAAAAGAGGCGAAAAAACAAATGTGGCGGCGGCCTGGCTAATCGGTCAAACTAGCCCAACTAGCTAGCCACCGTGCTTCACTGATGTACTCGGCAGGAAAGGTGGTCTTTCGTGATTTGACGACTCATTTACTTGCTTCGGTGCTACGACCGAGGCGGACCTAGAAAACGCGCGGTAGGGCGTCCCACGTCAGGAAGAATATATGCGTGCACCACCCGGGAGGACCCCGAAACTGCGCGGTAGGGTGTGCCACATCTCGGCACAGAGAAAAAATGTACGTGTGAAAATATACTGTATCAGACGTAGCACCTATGGTTCGACCTCGAGACCCAGCCATTCGGTCGAAAACACCCCACTAGCCACACAGCTTCATCATGCAAACATGGCACGGTTAGCTCCGTCTCGACCAGCCACAACGTCTCTTGTTCTTGGCGATTCTTCTATTTTCCAAGCTTTTTTTAGTTGCAATAACACCACGGCAAGCTAGCGCTGCTCTTCGTGTGTGCCCGTGCAAAGGTTAGACGATGGAGAGAAGAGAGATTGAGATCGCAGACATGGGACCCACCAGTAAGTGAGACAACGGTCATGCATGTGTTGACGAGGCACTCCCTCTACTCTACTCAACGCAAGTACTGTATAAAATCAAGTTATGGGACAAAGCCAACAACCGTTTGTTTTTTAGGCTATCGACTTATGCTTTGTAGTCCAGGTTGCCAGTTCGAATCTCGTCTTTAAGATTTGTTAGTTTTAGGTCCAAATTTTACTAATGACAAGTGGGACCCCCGTGTGTTGTTCCGATATTTCAGTGTAGGATGGTTTTTCTAAACAAACACTTTGCGCGGTTAGACAAGTAACGGCACAAGTTACATGTATTTTGCAAGTTTACGAACAAAAATGATAGCGGCATAGAATATCACATCCACCCCGTAGCTTAGATACTATGGTGATACGAGTTTTTACACCATTGGAAGTGAGATCAAATGGCTTGGGAGTAGTCTTTGTAATTATGCGCAATTTCCAAACTCTACAAAGGTTTTTTTTGCAAATAAAACATTCAGGCCTCGGGTGTGCCGCTGCATCTTCGATCCAACGGCTCCCCGGTGCTCATATTAGGTGCTCCCCGTAGCTTAATTACCCGCTGCGGTGATATGAGCATCTAGGTCGTATGATTAGTGATCAGATGGCACATGCATAGTACTTGTACTTTCTGCGCATTTCCCAAACTCTATCAGCCGTATATTGCAAAAACATTCAAACCTCCTACTATGGGCCGTTAGATCTCAGTGAACTCGTATCACCATAGAATCTATGGTGCGGGAGCACCTCATACTCTCCCATGCGAGAAAACATAAGGTGCTATCGCAGCTTGGATGCTACAGTGATACGAGCTTGGAGGTCGTTTGATCTGAGATCCAATGGCATCTGAGTAGTCTTTGTGCTTGTAAGCAGTGGCCGAACTCTTTTGGGGCTTTTCTACAAAAAAAACATTTGAACCACCGAGGAGGTGTTGGGTCACAAATCCAACGCCTCCGAAGAGCTTGTATCACCAAAGCATCTAAGGTGTGGTAGCACATGATATTCTTACATACAGGAGAATATGATGTCCTCCTTCATCTTAGATGCTACGATGATACGAGCTTCGAGGTTGTTGGATATGGGATCAGGGCATCTAAGTAGTTTTTGTACAAAGTGTGTGCAATTCTCAAACTCATCAAGGTTTCCTGCAAAAAAATTAAGACACATCATGTGAGCTGATATATCTCAGATCTACAAGCTCCAAGCAACTCGTATCGGCATATAGCATCTAAGGTATGGGGGCACATGATATTCTCCCGGGGAGGAGGGGTGGGGGTGCACAACCAATCGGTGATATTCATGTTTCAGTTTCATGTTCATTTTAAATATTGAACTGAGGACCATTGATGTCTTACATTTTACTCCCTTCGTTCCTAAATATTAGTCTTTTAGAGGCTTCAAATGGACTGGCACATACGGATATATATAGACATATTTTAGAGTCTAGATTCACTCATTTTGCTCCGTATGTAGTCACTTGTTGAACTCTCTAAAAGACTAATATTTAGGAATAGAAGGAGTATTTTTGAATTCGTGTCATACATGCATGGTTTGGAAAAATAGACGCACTATACTTATTGGATTGTTGTTGTGTTCGTGCATGTGTGTCTGTGTGTGTGTGTGGTCATATGCTTGATACATACAAAGTTTTCTCACCTCCATATTGTTCATCTTTTAAATTTCAATTTGCATTGGAAAACTTACTAGGGATACCATGAAATGTGAAATCCACGTTGAGATCACTATATCACAAACTCACTCTAATTCAACAACTCGTCATAAATCAATTAACACATTGAGATTAGTATTTGCAAGGAAAATACGGGTATTGTAATACACATAGATTCGTTCGGCAATTTAAAAGGATCCTTTCGTATTCTTGAATGGTAGGACCCAACGGCGTACCAGCCAGACCTTGGCTCGTGTTGATCCAAAAAAATGGGCTTGTGTCCTTCGGTGGCGTGCGTGGTACGCACATTAGGCAACCCCAACTAGTCGAGCGTCAGCGTTTCAAGTCGAAATATCTGGCGGCTAGAATTCCAGCCCTAGGAAATTCCCCTCATGTCCCCGGTCCATAATGACTACCGATGAACAACGGAGGGATGCTTTAGTAACTAGACAACATTACCTACCGTGCCGAGCACGGTTCAATTCCCTCGGTCGCCGCTCGTCAAGGTCACCCGTCAACTGCATTGCCTAGTACTACTACTACTACACCAGGATGAACACAGAATTGAGCCCGTTTGATCGTGCCTAGTACTTGAGTTAATATATCAGGCAATGCACTGGTACGGAGGGATTATCCTTTTACTCCCTCCTTTTCGGTTTATAGGGCTTATCTCAAAATTTTAGTTTTCCCATTTTATAAGTCTCAATTTGGTTGTTCCCCATCAGATGTTCAGATTTCAAGGTGCAATAAATCATTACATGCAAGTATTAAGAGAAAATTGACCAATGCATGTACTTTTTGCATGCATGCATTGCAATTAATGCATTCGTAAACACAATTTTTGAGGAAAACAAGCGCATTAATTGAGTGGTTTTGCAAGCTACAACAATTGTTCCACCACTCACCATCTACCTTGGTTGGTGAGATTTTTGAATTGAGCCCTATAAACCGGAAAGGAGGTAGTACTCTGCATATATAACTTGTCTGAAGTCTAACTAAGCAAAATGTTTGACCAAATCCTTTCTTAAGAAATACAACAGGACAGATGTACGGCTTGAAAATTTATTGCATGATGCAGGTTATGATATTGTTTCGAATCCTGGATCTTAAATTTCAGAAAATCCAAAAGTGAGCATAAATTCTTGAAACTAAGCATGGTCACGTGATATAGCACAAATATTACTTCGTAAGTTTTTTCTTCAATTCGAGACAAGCTACTTATGACAAGTTGCACAAATGAAGAGCCAAGGTATTTTGGAACAAAGACCTGTCACGTTAAGGCGAACGCTTTCACTATTGAAACAGTGGGCGTTTACGTACCACCACGAGTCCCCGCTTCTCATCGGTAGGTGCCATCCCAGCAAGCGTGTGAGTCGACGGGAGGCGTGCGAGCAGACTGCTGCGCCGGCTGTCAAGGAGGCGTGCGAGCAGACCGTTGTGCAGACTCACCGGGAGGCGAGCCCTTTGACTAGGCTCCGCCGCCCACCGTCGTCCCAACTACTCCCACTTTTAATGTCGTCGGCGCCGCAGTTTAAAATCAACCCCGCACTACCCGGTATCGCTAAATCCTCTCTCTTCCTCTCTGATTCTCCTGTCGTCTACCTCCAACTAGCCTGACCTAAACGTACGTCATGCCGCATCACGATGGTCTGCCCTTAGTGTTCCAGTTTCATGAGGAAGACACCCAGCCGGAGTCTCAAGAACATAAGGCGCTTTGGGACGAGCTTGAACTGGCCTTCCGGGAAGACGCCGCGCCTATCCCCGCTCCCATTCCGGCTCCCGTTGCCCCGACTGCGCCAGCGCCCATCCCTGTGGCATTGATGGGCTGGGAGCCGCACATTGTCGCCGAGCTTGATGCCACGGGGTTCCATGAGGTCCCCGCCGACTTTCACGTGCCCGTGCACCTGCCAGCGCATGTGCTTGCGCGTGCACTGACGCGCACGCCCGTGCCGGTGCCCGTGCACCTGCCAGCGCGTGCCCCTGCGCGTGCACTGATGTGCACGCCCGTGCCGGTGCCTGTGCACGCGAATGTCTCCGCCGCGCCGTTGACAGCGTCTGTCCCCGCGCGGGTGCTAGTGCCCCCCTCAGCGGTATGGATGGCCGCCGTCAACCGCTTCCTTGCACCAACGCCAGTCGCCTCCTCCCGCCAGTTCACTCGCTCTGAAGTCCAGAACATTTTGGCCTTCCTTGAAGCTAGGCCAACGTCCAGGAGTACGCCAACAACGGCGCAAGACGTCGCCGTCGTCGTCGGTCAGTGGCCCGACGACACACAGAGCACAGCAGAGGAGCCGCTTCCCACCGCGAGACGCCCCCGCCGCTGCCGCGTCATCTAAATTTGCCATGAAAAACGTTCGGATTGCCATGCTTAATATCCAAACATTTATCATTTCTGTTTATTTTATATCGATCGTCGTATAATTTAAAGTCGGAGACAGACTGAACGAAATGTATGGTTTGATCGATTGAATGTTCTGCTAGAGCCGTATCAAATTATATATAAAATGTCATCAAGCCACATGTATTCCTTGTCATCCAACGACCTAGACTGCTTCAATGTCGAGCGCTCAACACGTTTAGCATGCAGTTAATTTCATGCCAAAAATAGTGCTAATCACATGACAACACGCAAATAATATCCTAGTAGTTAATATCCGCATGCACTTAATATACTTCCAAATTAACGTGCATTGCACGTACACACTGACTAGTGCTGCTAGTACGTGAAACTAGTGCCATGACTTGTGAACGCGTCCAGATATGGTCAACGGCAACATCGCCCGCGAGTTCTTCCTGTTTGCCTGTGCGTCTAAACGCAGAAGGGGAGGAGAGAAAGAGAGCACACATGGAACCCACCAGTAAGTGAAGGCGAATAGTACTAAAAATAATATTACATGTTATCCATTAATTAGGTTGTGGTAATATAAAAACATTATGTGAACAAAGGGGGTATAACAAACATTGCTATTCTATGTATATGTTGCCTATTGACGTGCGGCTTGAAGGCACAATCGCATGTTCGATCCTCGTCCTTTATTTTTTAATTTGTATATGGGTCCAAATTTGTTTCATGACATGTGGGCCCCTCGGTGTGTAGTTTGTAGCACTTTAATTTGTGGGTCGAAATTTGTTCCATTCCAAGTGGACTATCGGTGTGTAGTTTTGTAGCTTATTTATAATCACTAAAGAGAACAACATAGTTTTTTCAATAATACCATGGTGCGACGTTGAAGGCGAGAAAGGACGTGTGAGAGAGCGATGACCGAGCCAGAGGGAAATCAACTAGGAAAGTTGCGTTTGTTGCAACGGTGTTTGGAGTAGTTGTGGGCCGAATGCTACGAAAATATAATCTAAACCGACCGGAATAAATGCCTACACAAATTAATCCAAGGTTGGAGTGCCCCTCGTAATGTAAATAGCTCCGGCTTTGTGAGGCATGGAGAGGTAGTAGCTTCAACGCGTGGAAGATACGGTGTGAGAAAGTGAGGTCAATCGAGAGACATATAGATAGAGAGACAAAGTGAGTGTGGTCCGACATTCATTGAACAAATATATATGCTTCAGAGAGATATTGTCCGATTGAGCTTTTGGCAAGGGTGAGGGTTGTAAGATAGAGCTTGAGAGATGATCCAGTCACGAACGTGTAGATATATTTTCTGCGTGGGAGGAAGCAAGTTCAACCGATCACATAGGGTCGCCGTGCGATCGAAAGAGTGAGACGGGTTGGAGAGAGTGACCTAGATAGACGATGTGCTTGAGAGAGTATACAATGTGAATAGGTTGAATTGGGCTCAAACATGGTGATATATCATTTTTGTCCGAGAAAGAGCGAGGTCAATCGAGACATACGGACAGAGATAGATAGATAGAGAGAGAGAGAGGGAGGGAGGTTGAGTGAGCGTGGCCCACCATGAGGTCGAAAGAGTGGCGGCGGCTTGGATGGACTGACCTAGATAGACAATCTGCGTGAGAGAGTATAGAGTGTGTCGATCGAGGCCCGAACAGGGAGATATATCATTTGTGTGTGAAAGAAAACGAGGTTAAATGAGACTCAGATAAAGAGAGCGAGATTGAGCGAGTGTGGCCCGCCGTGCGGAAGAAAGAGCGAGACAGTCTCGAGGGAGTGACCTAGATATACAACGTGTGTGCGTGCACACGAGAGGTTGGGGGGGGGGGCTAGAT
>NC_041383.1:271846830-271848077 GCF_002162155.2 Triticum dicoccoides
AATGGCGGGTGTGTGAGGTAAATACATTTGGTAACAGGAGTGGAAAAAGGGGTTGTGTAGTTGAGAGACTTAGAGATCGAAACATGAAGAGAAAGAATGAACGTGTGTTGGAAACCGATAGCTTCCTAAGGTGGTTAGGAGAGGAAGATTGATCGATACAGGAAGTATGTAGCGTTTGTGCGGGGGGCGGGGGGGAGGGCTAAAAACAACATTTGAATGTACATAGTACGAGACTTAATATCGATGTTTCAATTTGGTGTACATTGTAGGATTTGAACCGAGGACCATGCATATGGGTAATTATTTAGTTTGAATTCGTGCCATACTAACTTTCGAAAAGTTGACATTGACTCAATTTGTTGTGCTATTTTGTAGGTCATATGTTTGAATCCATCCAAAAGTTTTCTCACTACCATGGTGTTCATCATATACATATGAATTTGTATTAAAAAAAGTAGCATGGATATAGTGAAATGCGAAATCCACGTTAGAATTGGAGATCGCTACGTGACACACACTCTAATTCAAATAACTAACTACGTGACACACACTCTAATTCAAATAACTAATTATGTGACACACTCTAATCCACGTTACCGTGGGTACCATTTTGATTTTTTTTTCAAATAACTCCTCATTAATTAATTTATAGTACTCCCTCTGTTCACTTTTATAAGATCTTGAAGACATTTCAGACAATGTGCAAAATAGTTCATTTTAAGTTGTCTGAAACGACTTACAAAAGTGAACGGATGGAGTATCTCGTTTCGAATGACTAATTATTGCAAGGAAAACACGGGCATGGTAATGCATACAGATTCGTTTGCAAATGAAAGAAGATTCGTTTGCATTCTCAAATGTAGGCGCACCAGGTAGACCAAGGTCGTGTCGTGGTGGACGCTGCTTCGGTGCCTTAAAGGCAACTGCCCTTGGGTGACTGACATGTGGGCCAGCCACCTGTTGGGCCCACATGTCATGGACACAAAGGCAGGTGCCTTAAGGCAATGAAGCATAGTCCTGTCGGGGTGGCCGCGTGTGTCGGACGGACGCGTAGCACCCAGCCACCCACCCCCCTCCCCCCCAAAAAAGGACGACGACAATATAAGTTCGCGCTTCCATGTTTCGGATTGAAATATCTGGCGGCCCCAATTACAGCCCTACAAAATCTCTCTTCTCCACCATCCCCTTCCGCACCCAGATTGCTCAAATTCCTAATTCGCCGCCATCCCTCGAATCGCCCCCTCGTC
>NC_041383.1:271850564-271851950 GCF_002162155.2 Triticum dicoccoides
TGCAGTAAAAGAGAGCAGGAGCGAGAGAGTGGGATTTTATCGGAATGAACAAGGGGGTTTTGCTTGCCTGGCACTTCTGAAGATAATATAGCTCTTCATCGGTGTCATCGATCACATCGTCGGTACACGTCTATCGAGAGGGGACAATTACCGGCAAATACAGAAAAACACGATCAATGCAATGCACAATATGATGCATGCTATGACATGGCAATATGAATGTGTTTTGGGCTAATGCACCTAAAACCAGATTAAATGAAGTTGGTTTGAATCCAAGATTTAAATTCAAACTCCATATGTGGTTATTTAAATGTCATTCACTTCATTTGCCCTAAACAGTAGTGATAAGTTGTTCTAACATGCATGAAAATGGTACAGATGGATTCCTTGAATTTTTCTGATAATTTTTCATATATAAATTATTTAATTTGGAGTTACGGTTGAATTTCTATGAATTTTAGAAGTTTTAGGCATTTTCTGGACTTAATAAATCATTTAAGAATTATCTAAATTCCAGAAACATTTACTGCGTCAGCAGTGCGTCACCGTGACGTCAGCAGGTCAACAGACGCTGCTGCTAGTCAAACCTAACGTGTGGGGTCCACACGTCAGTGACACAGGTTAGTTAACCGGGTTGATTAGGGTTAAACTAATATTAACGAAAATGTCAGCAGGGCTGGGCCCACATGTCAGTGGCTTAAATAATTAACTAACTTAATTAGTGTTAACTAATCTAACACCTAAACTAATTAACAGGGGCTGGCCCCACCTGTCATCGACCCAGGGGGGGTTCCGCCGTGGTCAAGTGGGTCAACCCCACCGGCGTCTCGACGCCGGCGAGGTCCGGGACGGTGGCGACCGTCGGAAACATGCTACAGGGCACGGACGAGGCCGTGCTTGGGCTCGTTGGAGAGCCCTTGCTCCCGCGCGTCGAGCGGTGCGGTTGCTAGGTCGTGGGGAGGCTGGAGCTGACGACGGCGAGCTCGGTTGCGGCCGCCGGAGCTCGGGTAAGACACGGGCGACCACTAGGGAGCGCGAGAGGGCGAGCTGCGGCAGGCAACGGGCTCGTGGAAACGTTCTGAGCACGATGGTGCACTCGGGTGGGAGCTCCAGTGGCTGCAGTGACGGCGGCGACGAGGTCAGCGGCGGCCGGAGTTCGGCCGCGGCGGAGCTATGGCCTAGAGCTCGCAAACGCGAGGGGAAAGAGAGGGGTTCTGCACGGAGGCTCACCGCGGAGCTGTAGGGAGGGTTAGTGGGCTCGGGGGCGCGCCGGAGTGGCCGAATTGACGGAGAAGGGCGCCGGGGCCGAAGCTTGAAGACGATGTCGATGGCGGCTGCTCGGGGCCCTTCTGGTCGCGTGAGACGATGAGGAGGACGAGGGCGGAA
>NC_041383.1:271851960-271857071 GCF_002162155.2 Triticum dicoccoides
GAATCGGTCCCATCGAGTTTACCTGACCAACTCTCTGGAAAGCTTATTACCAAAATCGGTCTCACCGAGTTTGTGTAATCGGTCTCACCGAGATTACGTTATGCCCTAACCCTAACCATATCGGTCCTACCGAGTTGCATGTCGGTCCCACCGAAAATCCTAAGGTCACTAGGTTTACTAAATCGGTCCGACCGAGTCTGTTGAATCGGTCCCACTGAGTTTGGTAAATTGTGTGTAATGGTTAGATTTTGTGTGGAGGCTATATATACCCCTCCACCTCCTCTTCATTCGTGGAGAGAGCCATCAGAACAAACCTACACTTCCAACTTACCATTTCTGAGAGAGAACCACCTACTCATGTGTTGAGGCCAAGATATTCCACTCCTACCATATGAATCTTGATCTCTAGCCTTCCCCAAGTTGCTTTCCACTCAAATCTCCTTTCCACCAGATCCAAATCCCATGAGAGAGAGTTGAGTGTTGGGGAGACTATCATTTGAAGCACAAGAGCAAGGAGTTCATCATCAACACACCATTTGTTACTTCTTGGAGAGTGGCGTTGTGACACCCTCGATTCAAACGTACACTAATCATACACACAAATGTGTACGATCAAGATCAAGGACTCACGGGAAGATATCACAACACAACTCTAGACACAAATTAAAATAATATAAGCTTTATATTACAAGCCAGGGGCCTCGAGGGCTCGAATACATAAGCTCGAATACACAAGAGTCAGCGGAAGCAACAATATCTGAGTACAGACATAAGTTAGACAAGTTTGCCTTAAGAAGGCCAGCACAAAAGTATCTACGATCGAAAAGGCAAGGCCTCCTGCCTGGGAGCCCCCTAACTACTCCTGGTCGTCAACGGTCTCCACATAGTAGTAGGCATCGGCGGTGGCATCTGGCTCCTGGGCTCCGACATCTGGTTGCATCAACCGGAAAGAAAAGAAAAGGGGGAAAAGAGGGAGCAAAGCAACCATGAGTACTCATCCAAAGTACTCGCAAGCAAGGATCTACACTACATATGCAACATTATCAAAGGAAGGCTATATATGTGGACTGGGCTGCAGAAATGCCAGAATAGAGAGAAGGCCTAGTCCTATCGAAGACTAGCATCTTCTGGAAACCACCATCTTGCAGCAAACAGGAGGGAGTAGAGTAGCATAAAGTAAAGTAGTAGTAGTGTTATCAACCTCGGCCAGAGATCCTTTCTCGACTCCCTGCGAGAAAGCAATCCCAGAGCCATACTATCCAATTATCACCTCATCACAATCCAATTCTCATCACAAGTATCCAGTTCTAGTTGTATCGATCGGGATACAACTCCAAGTGTCCGTTACCGTAGGACAGGCTATGCATAGATTAGTTCTTCCCTGCAGGGGTGCACCAACTTACCCACCACGCTCGATTGACTCCGGCCGGACACACTTTCCTGGGTCATGCCCGGCCTCGGCCAAACAATACGCCGCAACCCGACCTAGGCTTAATAGAGAGGTCAAGCACGCCGGACTAAACCTATGCCCCCAGGGGTCATGGGCCATCGCCCCGGGAACTCCTGCACGTTGCGTGGGCGGCCGGTGAGCAGACCTAGCTACCTCCCTAAAAAGGCAGGAGCTTACCAGTCCAACCCGGCGCGCGCCGCTCCGTCGCTGACGTCTATTAAGCTTCGGCTGATGTACATGACACAGAACGCCCATACTATGCCCACGTGATGGTTAGTGCTATCAGGCCAGAGGCCCCTCGGATCAAATATCCAAATCGTAGTGGATTAGGAATGCGCGGTAACAAGCAGATACTCACGAAAGATGTGACCCCGTTGCCCCGTCTCGAGGACTTGCGGCAAGGGCTAAGAATGCCCGGCCACGCCTCGTAATTATCTCACGGGCACCTTCCTGGTCAACCCGACTCCTCATCACTCGCAATTATGCTCGCGCGGGCACCCCTCAGGGTCGACCCGTCTTTAGTAACATGGTTCAGTGTAAAGTCATAGTAACCATAGTAACTGTGTGTTTAAACATCAAGGGGAAAACCCGAGGAATCACCCCCGGTGAATTCCACTCAATGTAATCATCAAGGTGAACGTAAGAGGAATCACCCCCGAGGTTCACACTTGAGGGGTTGCACGACAGTCATATCGGAAGTGGTTAAGGTGGAATCACCCTCGATGACCATGACCGAATAGCTACACTACAGGGTTAACATCAGAAGTGCTGTAGAGGTCTCACCCTCGGCACTCGATAGTAACCCAGCAGTGTCGAGCAACTAAGGGGAAAGTGATGTGCGGTGCCGGGGCCTGGTCTTCAATCCCATTGATCGGGTCTTCAATGATGAAGTAGGGGCAACAAGGACAAGGTGGGGGTCACTGATGGATCACTAACCAGCCTATACTAAGCAGTTTAGGAGAAGCAGGTAAGGTGCAATAACAGATACAAAAGCAGGCTATGCATCAGAATAGGAGCATACAATAACAGTAGCAAAATCTAATGCAAGCATGAGAGAAAGGAATGGGCGATATCGGGATGATCAAAGGGGGGGCTTGCCTGGTTGCTCTGGCAAGGAGGGGTCGTCGTCGACGTAGTCGATCACAGGGGCAACATCGGTCTTCGGGTCTACCGAAGAGAAGAGGGGGAAGAAACAGTAAATATAAAGCAAACATAGCATCACAAAGCATAACGTGGAAGGCAATAAGCTGTGCCGGGTGTAACCTAACGTATGGCTACACAATATAGGTGAAGGGGGAATTCAACCGGGAATGTATTCCCGGTTCCGGACCTGTGTCAGCCAGATGACCGGAGGGGAAAGTTCCATGTTCATATAGTTAGAGCCATCCGACCGGTAAACAGACCGCGTATTCGGATTCGTCTCGTCGTTCTGAGCAACTTTCATGTACAAAGTATTTTCATCCGAGCTACGGTCTATTTCCTATGATTTTTCGAAGTTTAAACAATGTTATGGAATTTCCTGAAAATTGGCTAAGTCTGAGAATTGTTCAGTTTTTGAGCATCACTTAGCTGTTTTCCAGAGGCTATAGCTAGTGTTCTTTACATCCTATGAATTAGTGCCTTTTACTAAATTTTATCATCTTTATGTGATCTACATGACAGTATCATTGACATCCATTTTAGAGTTGAGTTGCTTGATCGAAATTGTATTTGAAAAGTGCCACTTAAAGTTAATTCTAGAAACTGTTAAACTATACGAACATAGCATTTTGTGATTTTCATAGGATTTAATCGTTACATATTTAGAATTTGGACCAATGGGATAAAACGGAGTTTGTCAAGTGTACTTACTGCGAGTATTATCTATACCCACATTAGAAGTCGTTTTGTTGTAGTTTTGCTGCAGCACAGAGGGGTAATCAGTGTGATCGTAACAAAGCTAGCTACTGCTACAGTAACATTCAGTTACTGTAGCAGAGCAGCAGAGTGTGGTGTACGCACACACCACACACATAGCCGCACTTGGCCATGGCTATGGCCGTCAGCGGCAGCAGCAACTAAGCAACAGCGGCGGCTAGCATCATCTACAAAACAGCGACAGCAGCAGTAGCATAGCTGCGGCGAGCATCGGCAGTAGCGGCAGCTACAGCAGCAAGAAGCAAGCAACGAGCAGCAGTGCACGGGCATGGGGACAAGGACGCGCAGGGGCGTGGCCATGAGCGCGAGGGGAGGGGCGGTCAGCAGCGCCAGGCGCGGTGTCACGCGCGTGGACGGCGATGGCGGCCACGGCCAACGCGTCCAGGTGTGGCGGAGGCACGGCAACGGGTGAGCGCGGGGCTGCACGGTGCATCAGTCCAGGGCGCTGGCCTGGACGGGGTGGCCAAGAATGACGACGACGTTGACGGCCGAGCGGCAACAGCGGTGGCGCTCGACGGGATCGAGCTCGAGCCCTTGGGCTCGGATTCGACGAACCGAGAGACTAGGCGGCATCTACACTGCTCCTGTAGCACGCACGCATCGAAAGAGGGAGCTAGGGGACGCCCGCCGGCCGTGGTGGACGGCCGAGCCGGAACTCGCGAGGATGAGTGCTAGGTGACGAGCTCGATGGCGAGAACAGAGGGGAAACCATGTGGTGCTCACATCGGTGACAAGGAGCAACTTGGTGCAGTCAGAGCGGGTCGAACGGCGGCGGATCGAAGCGACGATGAGCGGTGGCCGGAGCTTGAAGGAGTTGATGTAGGTGATGCAGGGGTCCCGGCTTGATTCAGTGGGCGAGGAAGACGTAGCAGACGACGGCGGGGCTCCCAGACTCAGTCCCACGGTGCAGGGAGGACAGGGAGCGTGCGAACGATAGTGGCCATGGCGGGGAGCTTCGGGCGATGCGCGTGGGAGAGGGAAACGGCGCGAGGAAGGGGGGGAATGGGGCTAGGTTTTTCAGGGGAGTGCGAGGCGATGCTCTTAACCTCCAGGGAGGGCCGCGGGATGGCCAGCGCGTGGCCGGTGGCCATGGTGGATGGCCTCCACGCCCTATGCCTCCACTGTAGCGGAGAGGAGAGGTGGAACTGGGCTGGGCTAGGCACAGTAGCTAGTGGGCTCACGTGCACAGTAGTCGATAGGCCTTTCCCTCTTTTTTTTTTCCTATTTTGCTTTTGTTTACAGTTTTGTATTTTTGTTGAACTAATAAATGAGTATAGTTAAATGTGCCATTTAGCACATAAATACTAGGCAAGGTTTTGAAGCAGAACACAAAGTTCCAAATTATTTTGAACTACTTAACTATTTGTTTAAGTTGAAAAGGTTCAAATAAATACTAATGATTTAGTTTTAAAATAGGTTACGACCACTATAAATATTCAAAAGAGGTTGGCTCCTACATGACAAATAGTTAGGGAATATTTTCAACCCATCGAACATTTTCCCTAGCCAGTTTGAAGAAATAATAATTTGACTTGTTTTTGGAATTGAATTTGAGGTCGGTTTAGGACAAAGTGATGATTAGCAAATATTTAATTATGATGATGTGGCACCATTAATAGGAGTTTACTGTAGCATGTCACCCGGGGTGTTACAAATCTCCTCTACTACAAGAAATCTCGTCCCGAGATTTTAGTGGGGAAGAGAAAAGTAACTTTGGGAGAATTGACCCTTATAGGTTTTTTTT
>NC_041383.1:271857081-271858916 GCF_002162155.2 Triticum dicoccoides
TGCATTCAAATTGACAAGGCATTCATCATTCTCATGTAGAGATGGAAGATCAGTACCTTTGTCATTACCTCTTATGATCAACTCAGATGATGTAGCCACTCTCGGGGGCGATGTGTCACATGGTGGAGGTGATGTAGTCCTGACAACAACGGATGTGGTTGTCATAGTATGCCTAGTAGTTGAAGGAACAATCATATCAACTCTTGGAATGTGCACCATGCGCTTGTTCTCCTCGTGGCCAACACGTCGTTTTATTTCCTGTTCAGCTTTGCAAGCAAGATGAAACAAATGGTCCATAGGATAACACTCTTCATGAATTAGTATCTCTTGAATATCACGGTTTAATCCTCCCCAAAATCTATCCATAAAATCATCTTCACTTTCTTCTAAAGAGGAATGCAACAAGGTAGTTTGTAAATCATCATAATATTTTGTTACAGTACTACCTTGTTTTAAGTGTTGCAACTTCTTAATCATGTCACGAGTATAATAAGCAGGGACGAAAGTATGTCGCATGGCAAGTTTCAAATCATCCCAAGTAGTAGGTATATAATCAGGGTGTAACCGACAATATTCACTCCACCAAACCAAAGCATAACCAGTGAAAGAACCAACCGCAACCTTAACCTTTTTATGTTCATTGAAATTATGGGAAGCAAATATATTTTTTATGTCGAACTCCCATTCAATATATAAAGCAGGTTTAAAACGGCCATTCAATGGTGGTATAAATACATTAACCTGATCATGTGCATTTGGATGTTTGTGCACCTCTCGTGACGGTTGTGGTATTTGCAAAGGTGGTGGCACGTCTCCCGCGATCGACAAAGCCCATGAATTGACTCTGGATCCTGTCATGATTAGTAGAACAAGAAACAAAACCCAAAAATAATGTTCCTATAACTACTAGGATGTGGTGGTAAAACGCTCACAGTAAAGCAAATATCAATGTCTTACAAGTTCTTACCATGCAGCAGGCGGTGATCGGCAACCAGCGGTGTCAAGTAACTCCGAATATTGAGTAAAGCGATTGCCAGGGGAGCGTACGTATACACGGTGTAGAAATATGTGGAGCTGGGTTGGCTATATATGGTAGCAAAAGATTAGCAATAATCAATTCAAAGATGCAATGTTGAATAAACGCTCAACGACGGTACTGTGCTGGTCCTAGGCTAGACCGAACTAGAGACGCGAGCCTAGAACAGTAATGAGGTCACGTCGTAGCACAACCAGCATCAATGAAGGATACTAAGTAGCTCTGGACAGCAAGATATAAGTGAAGATCACAACGGCAGTAAAGATAATGATGTGAAACAACAGCCAAGCTGTTTTACTGAACAGTGCACAAAACAGATTCCAATCCTAATTCAACTACGAGATTGAGTCTAAAAAGATCTGAATTTTGTTTTTTTTTCTCTTTTTTTTCTCGCACTTTTTTTTTCTTTCTCTCCTTTTTTTCTCTGACTTTTTTTCTCTTTTTTTTCTCTCGTTTTTTTTTCTCTCTTTTTTTTCTCCCTCTTTCCAAAACAAACTAGATAAGATGCAGATTGGATCAAGTGAAGATGTGAACGATCTCAACTATTATTATGACAATGAATGGTGGGTAGCACGTGGTGGAAATTGATGGATGGGTGGTGGACAGCGGAAGAGATAATGATGCAGCGATGGCGTGACTAATGTGAACAGAACTCGAAACTCTAAACGAACTAGACACTAAGACCAGCAACTCGACACGACGATGCAACCGATAATTCAACTATGCAAGCAATGAAAAGAAAATTGCAAAGGCTCAGACTGGCTTGGACCAAGGATGAATAGATCTAACTCTTTTTTTG
>NC_041383.1:271858926-271863102 GCF_002162155.2 Triticum dicoccoides
CATTAATAGGAGTTTACTGTAGCATGTCACCCGGGGTGTTACAAATCTCCTCTACTACAAGAAATCTCGTCCCGAGATTTTAGTGGGGAAGAGAAAAGTAACTTTGGGAGAATTGACCCTTATAGGTTTTTTTTATCTGGTGAACAATTCAGGGAAAGTGGCAGAAGTATCTCTCAAGTTGAAACTTAAGAAAACATCGAGAGCAAAATAAGAAGGTACCATGGGAAGTTTTAATGGGCAGGCAATCATTCGATGCCTAATCAAAAGGTGAAAGGGGTTCAGAGCAACAACAACAAAATTATTGCGCCTGGTACTAGAATAGATCACTAGGAAGGTGGCTCATGAATTACATACAAAGGCAAGTGAAAAAGGATACTTTGAAATCAAGGATGTACAGGAGTCAGGTTTCGATCATGTGGAACTGTGGGTTATGGGCCCACCATGTGGTTCAAAAGTAGGAAGGACGCTGACATATTGCACGGTCATGGTAGCAAGGCATGTCAGAGGATAGCCTGTCAGTTATGTTGGCAACAACGTTGGTACCAAGGGCGAGGGACGAAGAGAACCATTTTCCTGATCGTAAGACGAGGCGGACCAATAGGCAAAGTTCTCGTCCATCGATGGTTACCGGAATGTCACCAGCAATAGTAACAGGGTCTTACTGATAGAGTTGTACACCGAGGTGCTTACTTAAGCATGGATTTATCTCTGCTCAGACATGTTAGATTACAAGAAAGGTAAAACAAAACAATGGAAAGGAAAATGTGTTTAAGCACAAATATCAGGAGCACATTAATCCCAAGGACAAGCAGAGGATGAAATCCATGACAAGGTAGTAGATTACCTTTTAGGTAAAGGGAGGAAATTCATGACGTTACCCATACAACAGTGTTTGGATAAGTGATCAAGAAACATTTAGCATTGCGCCTCCAAATGTTTTTAAAGAGGTTCGGAGTACCACAGTCATGCTTTGGGAAAGCATTGTCATGGTCATCAGGTAAAGGTCAGACCTTGGGAACATAAAGGGTCCATTGGAATTTTTAGAACATATCATGCTATTTTATCAGGGAAAAGATGAGGAGGTGGCCGATGGGTTCAGTAACAATCCATCGACACGTCACAAAGGATGTATTCCCAAAATCTATATGAACAAGTTTGTTGGGGGGGGAGACAAGAATGTTGTCGATGATAACACAAATCATCGAGGGGTGAGGATGGCATTTCTCATCATGAATTCGATTGATATCCTGAAATAGGTCAGTATATTGATGGGGATCACGACAGATTTTGTCAAGGTACTATGAAGAGGCCATCGAACAACGACAACATCAAGCAAAAGGAATGATGAAGCGAAAGGCTATTGGAACCACGGATGCGACACAAGCTCGAAATCAAGCTTGTTGTTTGAGGTGAAATTACAAGATGAGGAAGATCGACATAAGCTTCGCTCATCGTCGAAAAGTTGTGCTCCAAGAATAAGGACCAAGTAGCACAATTAAAATTAGCACGATAATGATATATCCGATCAGGCTAGGAATGATGTGACGGAGTATCACTCCAATTAAGAATTTACAAGAGGTAGTGCAATGACACAATATCCTCGAGATAACATGAGGCAATACTTGAAGGTAGATCAAATTGGAGGTGGACAGATGAAATGACTTGCAGGAGACAAGTATTTTAACTTGTCTGAGAAACGGAATTAAGGAGAAACTATGGTCGGAACCATGATTATGAATGATCAAACCATCGATACAAGATGAACTTATAACAAGGGGTAAATATTTTTACGAGCAGCTTCCGTGATAAGTTCTACATCGGGTCCATGGGCATGAACACAAAGTTCAAGGTCGACTCCCACTTCTTCAATGCATAACCTTTCATTCACTCCTCGTTTTTAGAAGAAATTGTAGTGTAGAGGATTTATCTGGCGAAGTACCGGAAGAGTAAGACTCGGGAGAACTCTTGGGTTCACACAGATTATGGAAGGCATAAGTTCAAACCATCGGGGCATTTTTACGAATCTATACAACAAAAAACCAAGCAAAAGATACGAGTTCAAAAGTAGAGTATCGGAGTCAAAGCAGATGATACAATTTACCGAAGGTATTATGTATCAGGGAAAAACTCACAAGACTTTGGATGTGAAAAACATTGTTGGATAACAACCCAGCAATGGATCTGGCGATTCACGACAGAGTTTATGTGAGTATCGGTAATCAATCAGATGAAGAAGGGGATGTAAAGGCATTGGCTTATAGAAATGTCTGAATGATTCGATGCTTGGGTACAAAGGAATTATGTTTTCAAGACGAAGGATCAGAAGCAGAGGCTTTGAACAAAAGATGAGTAAGTCGAATAGACTTAGAGGTGTACCCGATCAAATCTAGATTGGGCAAGAACCAGCTCATATCTCGAAGGATGTCTGAGCCGGAAAGAAAATTTCCAAGGATTGATTGATGATTGCGAGTATTTGCACACACGCTGAATCCATAGGAACAAAATGACAATCACAAAGAATTTTAAAGAATATTGCTAGACATATGGAATTAATCCTAATGCAAGCAAGAAAGGAGAATCAAGAGCAATAGGTTGCAAAGGATTTTGAAAGATCAGATAGCCTTTTCAGGTATTAGGAAAGCAAATGAACAACTAGGGATGAACGAACCCCGGTTAAGTGAATTATCCGCAGTCCAAAAAGAAGCTGCAAAGCACAAGGCCACAAAGGATTCTCGGAACAACGGAGAGTACTAGTGGTATCTCGTAATAACAGGAGCAACTAGGGATAAAGGTACAAGCGGCAAGGATGTTATTCAGGGGGATTATCAGTGGTCAAGAACTGCAAGGCAGTTGGCACAGGGTCTCGAGAAACATCGAGGAGTATCCGCAGAATCTTCTCGCGAAGCAAGCAATCATCAATAATGTTGGGGCTCTCCGGGAGGAAGTGGGTATGAGAACCTAATGTCAGAGTTAGTAAAATGTTTAACCCGAATAGACGAGAGATCAGAGTCCCAGAGTATAGACGAGGAATAAAAGATCCTAATACCACCCAATGGCGAAGTGGGCCCGTAAGACACACAGCCAATGTTAGTAAAAGTTTTTTTAGTGACTAGACTCAACTTCGGCCAAGGAGTTGGAAAGAGGGCTACCTACAGGCAGTCGGCTCTGATACCAACTAGTGACGCCCTCGATTCAATCGTACACTAATCATACACGCAAATGTGTACGATCAAGATCAAGGACTCACGGGAAGATATCACAACACAACTCTAGACACAAATTAAAATAATAGAAGCTTTATATTACAAGCCAGGGGCCTCGAGGGCTCGAATACATAAGCTTGAATACACAAGAGTCAGCAGAAGCAACAATATCTGAGTACAGACATAAGTTAGACAAGTTTGCCTTAAGAAGGCCAGCACAAAAGCATCTACGATCGAAAAGGCAAGGCCTCCTGCCTGGGAGCCCCCTAACTACTCCTGGTCGTCAACGGTCTCCACATAGTAGTAGGCATCGGCGGTGGCATCTGGCTCCTGGGCTCCGACATCTGGTTGCATCAACCGGAAAGAAAAGAAAAGGGGGAGCAAAGCAACCGTGAGTACTCATCCAAAGTACTCGCAAGCAAGGATCTACACTACATATGCAACATTATCAAAGGAAGGCTATATATGTGGACTGGGCTGCAGAAATGCCAGAATAGAGAGAAGGCCTAGTCCTATCGAAGACTAGCATCTTCTGGAAACCACCATCTTGCAGCAAACAGGAGGGAGTAGAGTAGCATAAAGTAAAGTAGTAGTAGTGTTATCAACCTCGGCCAGAGATCCTTTCTCGACTCCCTGCGAGAAAGCAATCCCAGAGCCATACTATCCAATTATCACCTCATCACAATCCAATTCTCATCACAAGTATCCAGTTCTAGTTGTATCGATCGGGATACAACTCCAAGTGTCCATTACCGTAGGACAGGCTATGCACAGATTAGTTCTTCCCTGCAGGGGTGCACCAACTTACCCACCACGCTCGATTGACTCCGGCCGGACACACTTTCCTGGGTCATGCCCGGCCTCGGCCAAACAATACGCCGCAACCCGACCTAGGCTTAATAGAGAGGTCAAGCACGCCGGACTAAACCTATGCCCCCAGGGGTCATGGGCCATCGCCCCGGGAACTCCTGCA
>NC_041383.1:271863112-271863794 GCF_002162155.2 Triticum dicoccoides
GACGGCGAGCTCGGTTGCGGCCGCCGGAGCTCGGGTAAGACACGGGCGACCACTAGGGAGCGCGAGAGGGCGAGCTGCGGCAGGCAACGGGCTCGTGGAAACGTTCTGAGCACGATGGTGCACTCGGGTGGGAGCTCCAGTGGCTGCAGTGACGGCGGCGACGAGGTCAGCGGCGGCCGGAGTTCGGCCGCGGCGGAGCTATGGCCTAGAGCTCGCAAACGCGAGGGGAAAGAGAGGGGTTCTGCACGGAGGCTCACCGCGGAGCTGTAGGGAGGGTTAGTGGGCTCGGGGGCGCGCCGGAGTGGCCGAATTGACGGAGAAGGGCGCCGGGGCCGAAGCTTGAAGACGATGTCGATGGCGGCTGCTCGGGGCCCTTCTGGTCGCGTGAGACGATGAGGAGGACGAGGGCGGAATAGCGGAGCTCTGGGAGGCGTCGGGGAGGCGAGAGGGTGGTGGTGGCCGCGGCGAACAGCGTCGGTGGCGACGGGGCTCCGCTCGGTGGAGGAGAGAGGGAGCCAGAGAAAGGGGGAAGAAGGCACGGGGAGAGTGCGAGGCCTGGGAGGGTGCGTGGCGTCGCGGACGGGGTCCAGGGCGACGAGAGGAAGCAGGAGGTGGCCAGGGGGAAGCAGGAGGTGGCCGAGGCCTCTCGGGCGCGCGCCACGCCTCGCCTCTGTTCGTCCTC
>NC_041383.1:271863804-271866114 GCF_002162155.2 Triticum dicoccoides
GGGAGCAAAGCAACCGTGAGTACTCATCCAAAGTACTCGCAAGCAAGGATCTACACTACATATGCAACATTATCAAAGGAAGGCTATATATGTGGACTGGGCTGCAGAAATGCCAGAATAGAGAGAAGGCCTAGTCCTATCGAAGACTAGCATCTTCTGGAAACCACCATCTTGCAGCAAACAGGAGGGAGTAGAGTAGCATAAAGTAAAGTAGTAGTAGTGTTATCAACCTCGGCCAGAGATCCTTTCTCGACTCCCTGCGAGAAAGCAATCCCAGAGCCATACTATCCAATTATCACCTCATCACAATCCAATTCTCATCACAAGTATCCAGTTCTAGTTGTATCGATCGGGATACAACTCCAAGTGTCCATTACCGTAGGACAGGCTATGCACAGATTAGTTCTTCCCTGCAGGGGTGCACCAACTTACCCACCACGCTCGATTGACTCCGGCCGGACACACTTTCCTGGGTCATGCCCGGCCTCGGCCAAACAATACGCCGCAACCCGACCTAGGCTTAATAGAGAGGTCAAGCACGCCGGACTAAACCTATGCCCCCAGGGGTCATGGGCCATCGCCCCGGGAACTCCTGCATGTTGCGTGGGCGGCCGGTGAGCAGACCTAGCTACATACCTAAAAAGGCAGGAGCTTACCAGTCCAACCCGGCGCGCGCCGCTCCGTCGCTGACGTCTATTAAGCTTCGGCTGATGTACACGACGCAGAACGCCCATACTATGCCCACGTGATGGTTAGTGCTATCAGGCCAGAGGCCCCTCGGATCAAATATCCAAATCGTAGTGGATTAGGAACGCGCGGTAACAAGCAGATACTCACGAAAGATGTGACCCCGTTGCCCCGTCTCGAGGACTTGCGGCAAGGGCTAAGAATGTCCGGCCACGCCTCGTAATTATCTCACGGGCACCTTCCAGGTCAACCCGACTCCTCATCACTCGCAATTATGCTCGCGCGGGCACCCCTCAGGGTCGACCCGTCTTTAGTAACATGGTTCAGTGTAAAGTCATAGTAACCATAGTAACTGTGTGTTTAAACATCAAGGGGAAAACCCGAGGAATCACCCCCGGTGAATTCCACTCAATGTAATCATCAAGGTGAACGTAAGAGGAATCACCCCCGAGGTTCACACTTGAGGGGTTGCACGACAGAGTCATATCGGAAGTGGTTAAGGTGGAATCACCCTCGATGACCATGACCGGATAGCTACACTACAGGGTTAACATCAGAAGTGTTGTAGAGGTCTCACCCTCGGCACTCGATAGTAACCCAGCAGTGTCGAGCAACTAAGGGGAAAGTGATGTGCGGTGTCGGGGCCTGGTCTTCAATGCCGTTGATCGGGTCTTCAATGATGAAGCAGGGGCAACAAGGACAAGGTGGGGGTCACTGATGGATCACTAACCAGCCTATACTAAGCAGTTTAGGATAAGCAGGTAAGGTGCAATAACAGATACAAAAGCAGGCTATGCATCAGAATAGCAGCATACAATAACAATAGCAAAATCTAATGCAAGCATGAGAGAAAGGAATGGGCGATATCGGGATGATCAAAGAGGGGGCTTGCCTGGTTGCTCTGGCAAGGAGGGGTCGTCGTCGACGTAGTCGATCACAGGGGCAACATCGGTCTTCGGGTCTACCGAAGAGAAGAGGGGGAAGAAACAGTAAATATAAAGCAAACATAGCATCACAAAGCATAACGTGGAAGGCAATAAGCTGTGCCGGGTGTAACCTAACGTATGGCTATACGATATAGGTGAAGGGGGAATTCAACCAGGAATGTATTCCCGGTTCCGGACCTGTGTCAGCCAGATGACCGGAGGGGCAAGTTCCATGTTCAGATAGTTAGAGGCATTCGACCGGTAAACAGACTGCGTATTTGGATTCGTCTCGTCGTTCTGAGCAACTTTAATGTACAAAGTATTTTCATCCGAGCTACGGTCTATTTCCTATGATTTTTCGAAGTTTAAACAATGTTATGGAATTTCCTGAAAATTGGCTAAGTCTGAGAATTGTTCAGTTTTTGAGCATCACTTAGCTGTTTTTCAGAGGCTATAGCTAGTGTTCTGTACATCCTATGAATTAGTGTCGTTTACCAAATTTTATCATCTTTATGTGATCTACATGACAGTATCATTGACATCCATTTTAGAGTTGAGTTGCTTGATCGAAATTGTATTTGAAAAGTGCCACTTAAAGTTAATTCTAGAAATTGTTAAAATATACGAACATAGGATTTTGTGATTTTCATAGAATTTAATCGTTACATATTTAGAATTTGGACCAATGGGATAAAAC
>NC_041383.1:271866124-271867476 GCF_002162155.2 Triticum dicoccoides
CAATCGATTGGCGGGGGTCGGTAGAATGGCATACTCGGACTTGGATGATGTGGATTACCTTGTTGAAGACAACGTAATGGATGAATTTGCTTATCACCGGAGATGGAAGAGACCCATGGTAGAATGGCACATTGGCGGTGCAAGCTAGGAACAAAATGCAAATGCTGGGAATGATTCTGGTAACTGGGGAGGAACCCAACAACAGAGAGTGAATTCACTGTTTGAATAGGTCATAGCATTTCCGAGGAAACTGAGAGCAAACCCAGCTAGTGCCGAGGATAACACGTAGCGCTTGTGCGTGCTCTCAAGAACTTGAGCATTTCCACAATCATCAAGGTTTTACCAACATCCGTGTCAAGGGTCCTGGCCACACAACTTACTACCCTGATGAATACCGGTGGAAGATGCAGATGCAAAGGAAGATAACACTTTCTCAGATTTCACCCTTGGCGGGTCCAAGGAAATAAATCTGGATGATCGACCGAGAGACATTTAGCACTCCGCTTCTAATGTTCTCCTTGATGTGCTAGTGTAATCCATAGATAATTATGGTTTGATATCTAGAACATCAAGTAAAAGGTCGGACTTTGGGAGCACAAGAATCCATAAGGAATAACTACGGAGGTAAATCCTACGAAATCCTTATGGGGAGGTGGCTAACTTCCTCAAACAAGATACTATAATAATAGGTCTACCGGATGGGTGTGTTGGCCACGACATCCACCTTGCCGGTTATTGAGAGACCAATATTATAATTCTTGGGAAATGTTCCAACCCATCATATCTGCCTGAGACTCAGATCTGGTTGGTGTCAGGATATTCCAGACTCATCGAGTCTAGGAAGAAAAATGAAAGTTTGCAACACAAATCGACGAGATGACGTTGCGAGATTCTCGAGGGACGAACTGCGTTAGCAAGCTCCAAAACATGAGCTGGTTCTGCTAAAACATGTGAACACGCTGTCCTAGACAAACATTATCACATGGTAGTCTTACAATAAAACACTACCGAGTTCAGGTGGGGAATCATAATCGAGGATATTGAAGTCTTGTGCATGACCTAGGATTAGCACATCAACTCCTTTTCCGTGAACAAATCAATCAGTGGCTTGGTGTGCTAGGATATACATATGGAATGGAGGTTGCAAGTCTCCGAACCACAGAATACTTCGCACGTATGCATGACTGATTTGGGATGATTCCAAAGGAAACAACATTGACTTTCTCGAGTCCACGGCGGCAACTTGCATCCAATGCACATGAACTAGAGGAAGTCTCTCCTTACATCCGAACATATGCTTCATGAGCTAGCATGAACAAATGCTTTCAAAAGTTTCCAACACTAGCTTAATG
>NC_041383.1:271867486-271869254 GCF_002162155.2 Triticum dicoccoides
AGGGGCAACATCGGTCTTCGGGTCTACCGAAGAGAAGAGGGGGAAGAAACAGTAAATATAAAGCAAACATAGCATCACAAAGCATAACGTGGAAGGCAATAAGCTGTGCCGGGTGTAACCTAACGTATGGCTATACGATATAGGTGAAGGGGGAATTCAACCAGGAATGTATTCCCGGTTCCGGACCTGTGTCAGCCAGATGACCGGAGGGGCAAGTTCCATGTTCAGATAGTTAGAGGCATTCGACCGGTAAACAGACTGCGTATTTGGATTCGTCTCGTCGTTCTGAGCAACTTTAATGTACAAAGTATTTTCATCCGAGCTACGGTCTATTTCCTATGATTTTTCGAAGTTTAAACAATGTTATGGAATTTCCTGAAAATTGGCTAAGTCTGAGAATTGTTCAGTTTTTGAGCATCACTTAGCTGTTTTTCAGAGGCTATAGCTAGTGTTCTGTACATCCTATGAATTAGTGTCGTTTACCAAATTTTATCATCTTTATGTGATCTACATGACAGTATCATTGACATCCATTTTAGAGTTGAGTTGCTTGATCGAAATTGTATTTGAAAAGTGCCACTTAAAGTTAATTCTAGAAATTGTTAAAATATACGAACATAGGATTTTGTGATTTTCATAGAATTTAATCGTTACATATTTAGAATTTGGACCAATGGGATAAAACGGAGTTTGTCAAGTGTACTTACTGCGAGTATTATCATTACCCACATTAGAAGTCATTTTGTTGTAGTTTTGCTGCAGTATAGAGGGGTAATCAGTGTGATCGTAACAAAGCTAGCTACTGCTACAGTAACATTCAGTTACTGTAGCAGAGCAGCAGAGTGTGGCGTACGCACACACCACACACATAGCCGCACTTGGCCATGGCTATGGCCGTTAGCGGTAGCAGCAACTAAGAAACAGCGGCGGCTAGCATCATCTACAAAACAGCGACAGCAGCAGTAGCATAGCTGCGGTGAGCATCGGCAGTAGCGGCAGCTACAGCAGCAAGAAGCAAGCAATGAGCAGCAGTGCACGGGCATGGGGACAAGGACGCGCAGGGGCGTGGCCATGAGCGCGAGGGGAGGGGCGGTCAGCAGCGCCAGGCGCGGTGTCGCGCGCGTGGACGGCGATGGCGGCCACGGCCATTGCGTCCAGGTGTGGCGGAGGCACGGCAATGGGTGAGCGCGGGGCTGCACGGTGCATCAGTCCAGGGCGCTGGCCTGGACGGGGTGGCCAAGAATGACGACAACGTTGACGGCCGAGCGGCAACAGCGGTGGCGCTCGACGGGATCGAGCTCGAGCCCTTGGGCTCGGATTCGACGAACCGAGAGACTAGGCGGCATCTACACTGCTCCTGTAGCACGCACGCATCGAAAGAGGGAGCTAGGGGACACGGCAGCGATGAGCCCGCCGGCCGTGGTGGACGGCCGAGCCGGAACTCGCGAGGATGAGTGCTAGGTGACGAGCTCGATGGCGAGAACAGAGGGGAAACCATGTGGTGCTCACATCGGTGACAAGGAGCAACTTGGTGCAGTCGGAGCGGGTCGAACGGCGGCGGATCGAAGCGACGATGAGCGGTGGCCGGAGCTTGAAGGAGTTGATGTAGGCGATGCAGGGGTCCCGGCTTGATTCAGTGGGCGAGGAAGACGTAGCAGACGACGGCGGGGCTCCCAGACTCAGTCCCACGGTGCGGGGAGGACAGGGAGCGTGCGAACGATAGTGGCCATGGCGGGGAGCTTCGGGCGATGCGCGTGGGAGAGGGAAA
>NC_041383.1:271869899-271899863 GCF_002162155.2 Triticum dicoccoides
ACACCTAGGGTCATAATACCAGCTCCAACATATATGTCAAGGCAATAAAGTACCTCAACTCACCGATTAGTGTGGTTAATCTGGCCCAAAGGAACATCGAAACGGGAGGAAAGAATTTGCAAATTGCTTCAAACTATTTAGAAACCTGGGATGACTCGGACAGCATAACGGCTGTAAATGCTCAGAAAAGATTTGAGACATTCACAAAATGGTGGCATAACCACTCAGAAGCACGATATCAAGGTTTCGAGATCAACAATTAACATACGGAAGTAGTAGAAACTGAACTCAAGCTTAAATCCAACAATCTTATAAGTCTACGGATTAGTAACACGTGATCCTGATAGAAAGAAGAGAAAGCCTAGTTCTTAATCCCCGTAGGAAAGATAAGATGACTCAGATCAGAAGGGCATAAGGTATAAGGAGTAAAAAGAGCCTTACGTTCCATCCCACAATCAACTCCCTTATATAACTAAAAATTTCTAGACTCAACTTCGACCAGTTTGGCTTGATAATCCTACAGGCAGTCAAGCTCTGATACCAACGCTGTCAGGACCCCGACTCAATGCCACATCGATCTAGCATGTAACACCCCATATCACTTTGCGGCCTCACGCACGGTATTCCCACGGGTGTCGCCTTACCTTTGCCCGGGACCGTTTGCGTCTTTTGGCACACGTATATGATAGTGTCGCTAGCATCCATATGGTAAGGAGCCCGGGCTGACATGGCTAGTCGTAAACCCAAAGTGGCACAAACTTATAGGGACAGGCATCCATGACCCAACATCGAACGTGTCGGTCATCAGCGAGTGAATCCAGGCTATAGCACTGGGCTAGCAGGACTCCGGTGAACCGGGCTGTAGCGGGCTAACAGGACTCCGGTATTCATCGCGTGACATTTCCCCGAAGGGACAGACACAGGAACGAAGAAGGACACATGCCGGCCAGCCTAAGTGTTCCGGAGCAGTAGCAAGCTACCATGGCTCAGTGGAAACACTAGGAGACATTTCCCGGTAAGAGAGGCTACTAAGGATAAACAACTAGATAGTCAGATCCCACACATACCAAGCATTTCAACAACATACACACAATATGCTCGATATGTGCAGATACAACATGGCATCACAACATGACTCTACAACTCAAGTAACTATTCAATAGGCTCCGAGGAGCGAGATATACAAACATGAGTCTCATGACCCAACAATCAGAGCATACAAGTCAAAGCACATGCGGAAGCTTAACATGTCTGAGTACAGACAACTATAAATGAAAAAGGCTGAGAAGCCTGACTATCTACCAGATCCTGCCGAGGGCACAAGATCGTAGCTGAGGTAACAAGCTAAACGTCGAAGTCCACGCGGAACTACTAGTGAGACTGAAGTCTCTCTGCAAAACATAAAATAGGCAAACGTGAGTACAAATGTACCCAGCAAGACTTACATCAGATCTATCTACATATGCATCATTATCAACAAGGGGGTGGAGGGGTTTGACTGCAGCAAGCCAGCTTTGACTCGGTGGCTATCCTGAACTACGACTGCAAGTAACTCTTTTGAAGTGGCGCACATGAGTCCACATATTCACCATATCAATACACCACTATGGATTCGCTCCCGTCTCCCTACGAGAATGCCATCCATAGCACTCACGCTTATCTTGCGCATTTTAGAGTATCCACTTTCACTTGTCTATGAACTATGCAAGGGGTCCAAGTTTCCATATCCGAGGAATCCGGCTATTCGAATAGATGATGTTAACCCTGCAGGGGTGTACTTCTTCACACACGCTTTCGCCACTTATGGCCCTGTACACGTCATGTACCTCGGCAACCTTCAAGCGGAAGCCGGGCGAGGGAGTCGGCCACGACCTGACTAACCGAACAAGTCTCTAGTCCAGGTTTATCGCCTATTCGGGTTCCATCCGCAAGGAGATCCGGCTGGGGTGTCGCTTACGGCCCCAAACGATGTGTACAGGGTTCCCAAGCCCACCAACCGGGTGCCACTTGGTACACCGGGCCACTGTGCCTAGTCTGTCCCAAGCCCACCTGTACCGGGTGCCACTTGGTAGACTACTAACACTACCTACAAACACCAGAAACTAGTTGCAACTCCTGGACAGAGATCATGTTGATTAATAAGTCAAGAGGGGCACTTAAGCATTCCAATGTGTGGTAGTAGCTGGTCATGGATCACAAACACAGAACTCAGTTCCTGAGGACGGCTGCAATGAGACAACCCACCATGTACTCCTACATGGTCTCTCACCGCTACCTTTACCAAATCGTGTTAACACACTTAGCTCACACACATTGGGACATGTTCACACGCCTCTGATTCATCCCCGATGAATCAGACCTGACACAACTCTAAGCAGTAGCAGGCATGACAAACAAGCATGAATGAGTAGGCACAACAGGGCTCAAACAACTCCTACTCATGCTAGTGGGTTTCATCTATTTACTGTGGCAATGACAGGTCATGCAGAGGATAAAGGGGTTCAGCTACCGCAGCAAGTAACAAGTATATCGTTGTTGTCCTAATGCAGTAAAAGAGAGCAGGAGCGAGAGAGTGGGATTTTATCGGAATGAACAAGGGGGTTTTGCTTGCCTGGCACTTCTGAAGATAATATAGCTCTTCATCGGTGTCATCGATCACATCGTCGGTACACGTCTATCGAGAGGGGACAATTACCGGCAAATACAGAAAAACACGGTCAATGCAATGCACAATATGATGCATGCTATGACATGGCAATATGAATGTGTTTTGGGCTAATGCACCTAAAACCAGATTAAACGAAGTTGGTTTGAATCCAAGATTTAAATTCAAACTCCATATGTGGTTATTTAAATGTCATTCACTTCATTTGCCCTAAACAGTAGTGATAAGTTGTTCTAACATGCATGAAAATGGTACAGATGGATTCCTTGAATTTTTCTGATAATTTTTCATATATAAATTATTTAATTTGGAGTTACGGTTGAATTTCTATGAATTTTAGAAGTTTTAGGCATTTTCTGGAATTAATAAATCATTTAAGAATTATCTAAATTCCAGAAACATTTACTGCGTCAGCAGTGCGTCACCGTGACGTCAGCAGGTCAACAGACGCTGCTGCTGGTCAAACCTGACGTGTGGGGTCCACACGTCAGTGACACAGGTTAGTTAACCGGGTTGATTAGGGTTAAACTAATACTAACGAAAATGTCAGCAGGGCTGGGCCCACATGTCAGTGGCTTAAATAATTAACTAACTTAATTAGTTTTAACTAATCTAACACCTAAACTAATTAACAGGGGCTGGCCCCACCTGTCATCGACCCAGGGGGGGTTCCGCCGTGGTCAAGTGGGTCAACCCCACCGGCGTCTCGACGCCGGCGAGGTCCGGGACGGTGGCGACCGTCGGAAACATGCTACAGGGCACGGACGAGGCCGTGCTTGGGCTCGTTGGAGAGCCCTTGCTCCCGCGTGTCGAGCGGTGCGGTTGCTAGGTCGTGGGGAGGCCAGAGCTGACGACGGCGAGCTCGGTTGCGGCCGCCGGAGCTCGGCTAAGACACGGGCGACCACTAGGGAGCGCGAGAGGGTGAGCTGCGGCAGGCAACGGGCTCGTGGAAACGTTCTGAGAACGATGGTGCACTCGGGTGGGAGCTCCAGTGGCTGCAGTGACGGCGGCGACGAGGTCAGCGGCGGCCAGAGTTCGGCCGCGGCGGAGCTATGGCCTAGAGCTCGCAAACGCGAGGGGAAAGAGAGGGGTTCTGCATGGAGGCTCACCGCGGAGCTGTAGGGAGGGTTAGTGGGCTCGGGGGCGCGCCGGAGTGGCCGAATTGACGGAGAAGGGCGCCGGGGCCGAAGCTTGAAGACGATGTCGATGGCGGCTGCTCGGGGCCCTTCTGGTCGCGTGAGACGATGAGGAGGACGAGGGCGGAACAGTGGAGCTCTGGGAGGCGTCGGGGAGGCGAGAGGGTGGTGGTGGCCGCGGCGAATGGCGTCGGTGGCGACAGGGCTCCGCTCGGTGGAGGAGAGAGGGAGCCAGAGAAAGGGGGGAGAAGGCACGGGGAGAGTGCGAGGCCTGGGAGGGTGCGTGGCGTCGCGGACGGGGTCCAGGGCGACGAGAGGAAGCAGGAGGTGGCCAGGGGGAAGCAGGAGGTGGCCGAGGCCTCTCGGGCGCGCGCCACGCCTCGCCTCTGTTCGTCCTCCTGGCAAAGGAGGAAGATGACAAGGGGGGGCGAGGAGGTGGGCTGGGCCGGCCAGATGGGCTGGCCAGCTGGGCCGGCTACAGGTAAGTGGCCCAGGTAGGCTTCTATTCTTTTTATTTTTTTCTTCTGTTTTGTTTTATTTAATTTATTTTGCCACTGTTTTGAATTTAAAATAATTCAAACAATGCCAAAAACTCCTCTGAATATTTTATATTGCTAGATGGACTTTTCCAAAAGCTTATAAAATATATCAGGGGTATTTGAAATTATATTCTAATTATATGAATATAATTCAAATTCAAATAGCTAATGAATTAAATCCAAAGTCCCAAAAATAATTCCTTAAAAATGTTCAATATTTTGGTTGGGACCAGAACCCTTACCAAAAATTATCAAGCATTTAAGAAGAGCATTTTGGAGCAATGAATGAGATTTTTAGGGTTTTTGCCCTTTTTTTATTTAAGTTTTTGAGGCTTCCAAAATTCCTCAGTTCAGGTTTCAAAAATTTAAACATGATGCTCAGATGGAAGCAGGCATAGGACAGGCCAGAACTAGGGATGTGACACGCTTCACCACCGCACCGGAGCTACCTCATCTACGCCCTCGTCCACCGCACCGGGTGGTCCACCGACAATGTCGGCCGCCGCAACCGACGTGCCTCACAGACACCGAGTTCCACCGCATCAGGTGCACTTCACCGACGCCGTCTCCCAGCTCACCGGGGCTACTTCACCGAGCACATCATCGCACCTCCGCCCCCCGAGGCCATTGGGGCTTCACCAACGGTCTCGTCCACCGCATCGTAGCGCTCCGCTGCCACTCAAGATCTGCATCTGTGCGTGGCCAGCCAGCGCATCACCCTCAACGGCTCTGAAGTGACCCGCACTCTAGCTAGGTGAGCATGCCCAAACGCCGGCCCGAAGTAGGTATCCACACATCACTCCCTTGTGCACTATTCCGACGATGTTTGGATATCCTTTCACTGCTCTCTTAGCTTACACGCCTATGCAACTCTGACTTTAACTCTTATTTCTTCTAGAGATATCATCTGAAACAAGCAAATCCATTTTTTAGCGAAGCATGACGGTGCTACGGGATCTGGTACACATCCTGCACACCCGTATAACCTTGTAAGTATCTGTCCTCTGGTACAACATCAATGTCGATTCCTCTTATTTGATCAACCATTCGCCGTGTCAAAAATGCAGAGGGGGATGCAAGGAGCACAAGGCCTGCACATCCAAGAAAGTGGTAACATGGACTTGTACATGGAACATCCCAAGCGCAAGCAGAGCTGCAGTGAGCCTGTACAACGAGCTAGCGTAAGTCCCTGCATTTCATTTAATTCGTACTGGCATTCATGTATGATTTTTGTGCAGTGGCTGATCCACGAATTCAAGTTACCAGGGCCGAACATTTAAATTAAAAAATACGAAGGCACTTGCACTCCGGAAATCAACATAACTTGAGAAATGTGAAGCTACATGCACTTTGAAAACCAGCTAATGATCCAAAGTAGTTCAGATTATAAACACTAAATGATGCAAGCACCAAAAAACACAAAATGCAACATGGTGTACAAGGACTACAAACATGGTCTGTACCTGCTTGAATTAGTCGTTCTCTGGCTGAAAATATCAAAGTGTAATTGCACGTATAACCAGTGCGCAAACTGCATATCAATATATCTATCCTGCACAAGTATGCCAATAGTTTCAAACAATAGATTGGAAAAGTATTTATGCTATGTTGTCATGATACGGGGACTTTCTGGTAGACGGCCTCGACGTTGCCTCAAGCTATGAAAATGCACTATAATTTGCTTGTCATCAATGCCTGCAAATCTCTGTCTCTCTCAACATAGTAGATCATCATTAGACACTAAATCCTTCAATGAGCTTGCAAAATGCTTGCATTAGATCCCTCATTAGACACTATATGTTCATCACCAGGAGCATGTAAAATGTTTGCATCCCTTCATTAGCAGTCTGTTCATTAGACACTTCAGGCTCAAGAACAACATGAGCTTGTATGTTTGCACCGGAAACTTGATTAGATACATCAGATTCAGCCAGTTCAGTATTGATTGGGGGAGTTATAAAATAAGTAGAAATTGGTTTCATTTTCTCATAGATTCCCTACAAACAAGCAGTTTTATAACACCGTCAGGTTTAACTATTGGCCAAAAATTGAAGAGTTGAATTAGATATAATCAGGGATGTGATGTACCTGCTTGTTGCGCATGTTACTCTTGCAAGCTGCGACTATCCGTTTGCGCAAGCTCGATGCCATGCACGTGCTGCCGCCGCTGCCTCCCACGCAGGCTACACCCAGGGTTGGATCTTCATCTTCTTGTCCTTCCGTTTGCTTGAAGCCCGGCGACCGCCCTCCAACGAGGGCGCGAGGAAATGCTGTGTCGGTCTGTCCAGCGGCGGCTAGGTTAGGAGTGGACCAGACTGGAGGCTGGAGCAAATGAATTGGGATTTTTCTTGCTGTCGATCGATATGGGAGGCGCTCGTTTGGGCTACGAGCCTGCAATAGGGCCTGCCTTGCACTTATGTTATTGGCCCATCCAAATTGAAACATTTTTCTTCATTTTTTACATTGCCTGCTCGTGTGTTGGGACGAACAAAACTAGCATGGGCCAACCTGGACGACTCAAACTAGGTGCACACTTTCCAGCCACCTGAGGCGGCCGCCCATACCAGCCCCTGTGGTGGCGTCGCCCCTTTTTGCGTGTATGATTGGATAGTGAAAAATATTGCAGTGGCGCTTTTGATTTACCCACAGAATGGTTGAATTGCTTGTTTCTATGAACTGAGTTCGCCAATAATGTGAAGGATGCCAGTCTTTTCATCCTATTATAGATTGCTTAGATCTCGATATGCCAAAAGTAATCGCATGAAATATACAGTAAAAGCCAGTGTGATGTGTTTGGCTACAACTAGTCTGACTACACGTCCTCATATAACATATCAAGGACGCACCGTCTTACTAGATTAACCATTCGACTTACCCATGCAGTGTGGGAAGAAAGAAGTATTGGGACTGTGTATCCAAGCAATTGATGCCATGGACTCCTTCGTACAACCTTGTAAGCGAAAAAGAAGTTGCAGTGTGCCTGTACAAAGAACTAGCGTAAGTTCAGTTACCTGCTTCTCGGAATTTTAGTTAGCCACTTATTGCAAAATTGTTCAATTACGTTGCTGGGCTCAATTTAGTTTGCTACTGATTACATAATGGCACAGCCTGTTAATCATATTGTAGACTGCGCCTATCTATGTGTTTGATACTTACTGTTAAGAATTACATGTTTGCCTTAACTTAAATATCTACTTGTTTGTTTAATTGCTTTGCTGCTGCAATAGCGGTTTACAATGATGTTAATAACTACTTTTCAGCATCCAATTAAAACTCTTTAATTCCTTGTTTGTTTAACTAGTTTGCTGTTATAACTCCCAATTGAGATGTTTTGCTAACTTCAACTTTCTGAATCCAATCGAAACTTTAATGGCAAAACAGGTTAGCCCAAGATCAAAGAGTGAGGTCCCCATGGACGTTGCACCATCCCACGGCAGTGGCACCAGCCCAATCGTGCATTATGAATTGCCAACTACTGATGCTCTAGAGGCTAAACTAGTGGTAGAAAGAGATTCTGCTTCTGCACTTAGAGATGAAGGTTACATGTTGAGGAAGCAAACAGCACAATCACAAGCAGTACTCAAGACAACCATTAAATATTTGGTGGATTTCAAAACGAAGCAAGCTGAGACTGACCAGATTGTTAAGGTCCTGAAGGAAAAAAGGAAATTAAATTCCTACTTGGTAAATCATAGGTGAAATGTTTTTTCCATAGTTAAATAACCTTTGTGTTGTCTGTTCATATAATCAATCAAACCATTTGTTTTAGAGATCATGTAATAATTGTTTTTTTGTTTTTTGGTTTGTAATTTTATTTGAGCACATGTATTAATTGATAAGACTCGGAGACATTTCATTTGGATTGCTGTGCCAGACCTAAAAATATGCCAATTGGGCTGAATGTGCATTCAGCAATAGTAGTAGTATAGATGGACCATAAGTGGCACGCATCGGAAAGGGCCAATATGTTGGCTAAAAAAAGGATGCTGTTGTAGCCAAAAAAAGTACAACGGCATGGCTTATGTATGTTAGCTGATATTATTGATCTATATACTCTATAAGTGCTTATATGTCTGTTAGTTCTGTACATTCTTGGTTGATTGACTCGGTATTTGAATCTTGATACATCGCTTGTGTACATATCTAAATGGGAGTACACATTATGTTGCGTGTGACATTTGAGTTGGACATGAAGTGTTCCAAATATTTGAATTCACCTTAAACTGGATTCTAGTTTCTAAATTTGAGTATCGGGATTTGTAAACCATATTCCTATATGACAGTGGAATACATCTTTGTCGTCCTTTTGAAGATATATAAAAACACAGAGAATGATTTATAAAGATTCATATAGGAATACAAAATGGATTCAAATTTAGTTGCCAGGGTAAACGTGGATGCTTATTGTCCCAAAATTCGAAAGAAGCAGCAAAATGTCCACTCCCACGTCAGCTGCCCGAAGCCAAGTGTTTGGGAGATGGAAATTACTGTCTACCCATTACACGGACAATCCATCGGCCCGATTTCCACTGCTCTAAATAGTGGTAGGTTAGTAACTTCAATTAGACGTGACACGACCGCCTCTGAGCCCATTCCGACGTGGTGGGCGTCAAACATGGGAGCCAAAACACATTTGATTAAAGCTTGTCCGAAAGACCTCTGTTTCTCCCTCCATTCCCCATTCATACACGGTGGGCGGCAAAACAAACTCGACTCGGCCGAAATCGATGTAGGCAAATATTTTCAATAGGGGCAGGTTTGTAACTTCACTCAGACGTGACACAACCGCCCTACCTGTCAGCCCCGTTCATACACCGTGGGCGCCAACCATGGGCGCCAACCACCCTCTCCTCGCCCGAAATCGCTCTGGGCAAATATTGGCGAGATGTGATATTACCGTCCTATCCCCAACCGACGAGACGTCCAAATTTTAAACGGGGGCTAAGTTCGTAACTTTCCCATATTTCAGACAGGCGCGTCCCAAAAACATTGTTCCCCGTACCTCTCCCTCCATTTTCCCATTCATACACCGTCCGCGCTAGAACACCCCATCCCCACACCAGCCTCCGTCCGCCACCCCATCCATCGCCGCCGTCCTCCACCACATCCATCGCCACCGTCCTCCACCATGCCGGAGCGCCTACCGAGACCGTGTCGTCCACTGCTAGAGATGGACGTTTCTCATCCACGGCGACGGACCAATAGTCTTGCATCGTGTCCTCTCGCTTCATCGGCGCCGTCGTCCTCTTTTTCGGGGCTGCTCACACGACCTTCTCTTCCACCGCAACGGGACTTATCCCCCGATGCACCCGTCTACCGTCGTAGATCTGCTTCAACACCACCGACAGCCATCGCACCCCCGATGCCTACACGGCGCCGCAAGAGAGGTGGTACTTCATATCTCCTCAACTTTTTGATCTCAACCAGAAAATAGATCTTAACTTGGTTACTCTGATTTTTTTCAGCTCTTAGAATTTAGTTCTTAGTTCGAAGCAAACAATGGATGCTAAAATCATTTCTTCGGTTTGCAGCTTCAATCTGCCATGGCACAGCCATAATACGGTTTAATTGATCATGCTTGGGGTTTAGTTGATCATGTTGGTTCCGTGGTGGTTTCTTCAATAGAAATTGGAGGGGAAACCCTCTTTTGCTAAAAAAAATATGCTTAGAGTTTCCCCCTTTTATGATCACTATACGATCAGAATATGTGCTTCATGTCATAATAACACTGCTCCACCCATCAAGCTAAACAAGCTTAGATGTTCAAATACGAATCTGATATTATTAAAATAGAGTTGTTTAATTGGTCAGCTAAATGTTCCTAAATTAGTTTCGAAAATGCATGTTCGCCGCTCGGGTGTGTATCTCTACAGGGTGCCCATGGTGGGCCGGCCCACCCTAGGATTTTGGGTCGTCCCAGGCCCCGATTCCCCTCTATTCTGCTACGCGCTTCTGATCTCTACTCGCCCCCAGCCGCCTGCCTCGCTGGCGACTTGCCGTCCTCGGACGACATGACTCTAGGAGGAGACACCGGACTAACAGGAGGCCAGGAGCCACTCGCCCAACAGCGTCACCGCTGCCCGGGCGTGCCGCCCGGCCTACCTTCCCGGTCCGTTCTGGGCTCAGGCGTGCAGCACCCACCAAGCCAACCCGATTTATCCTGAGATACGTCCTCAACACTCAGCAGGCACTTCTCATCACCCATTTTCTAATTGATTCATTACTCATTAGGCAGGACTGTCATTAGGGTTTGTTGTGTGCTCAGTGCTACCTACACTTAATGGTTCAGATGTATTTTAGTAATCTTTAGTACCTCTAAAGTTCACATGGTTTTCAAAATTCCGGCCCTCAGAACAGAAACTAGTCATTTTGGATTGTTGGTCATAGTGACATTGACCCAGATTACTACTTCAAGCCAGGTTTGTTGACAATTTTACTTGTCTTTCTTACTCATTCGATATAATATCCAATTATTCACGTCGATTAGTTGCAAACAATAAGTGATAGACAAACTTCTTCATTCAGATTATGGACGGTCTCTTACTGCAGTTACAATTCTGCATACTTGTCCTAATAAGCTCACAAGTAAATGATTGATTCACTACATCTATACTTGCCTTGTCATATTTGTTGTCAATATTCTTTTAGGGTGGACCACCCTGTTTCTAAATACTAGAACCATAGACATGAGTGAATAGTATTTCTCTATGTGATCTCTTCCATCATGTGTGGGTAACGAACACTGCATTGTATAGAAAGAAAGTGTCATTTCCACCTTTTACATAGGTTTCAATCTTTTACATGGAATACAATCTGCCTACTTGCTTTGTGTCGCACTACCAACACTCCACCCTTGAAGGTAAACATTACACCACTCATAATTGCTTAGTTTATTTGTTCAAATACGAATTTCATATGATTCTAATGTTCCTACTTCAGTTTTGAAATGTGTGCCTGCCTGTTATAGAGACATAAGGAGTTTGTATTTCTGTGTTTGGTCTGGTCAGCACGGTTGGGGAGGTGAACTTTGCATATGCAGGGGTTTATAGGGAGACACTCTTCGAGTTGAATCCGCAATGATTCCATAGATAATCTGACTACTTTTTATGTTTTCATGAATCTCATATTCTGAACACCATCATAATGATTACGAGCTTGCGCGCATGAAAAAAAAAAGAAGAACAATGCCCTGGCTGTCAAACTTGGCATTAAGGGACTGAAATCAAGTCTGGATGCAATGCAAATGCAAATGCTCTCCACCTATAGATTCATGCTCAGAATATGATCCTAACAGTGATTCTGAGCTAGAGGGAGACCTAAGTCAATGTAGCTCCCTAGTGGAGGAGTCAGAGGAAGATGCCCTGTCTTATTCACCCATCAAGGTACTTGCTCTAACTTTCCAAGGTTATATTGCTCGCACATATCTTGCAACTGATGCTTTGCATTGCTTTACTTTGTTGAACTACCATTAGCTTAGTTTACACATCGTGTATGTGAATACGCCCTGCCTATCCATTTTCAGTACATATTCCATCTGTCATCATACCATATTTATCCATTCAAATGTTGTTCTTCTGTATCAGATGTTCAAAAGGAAGAGGGCGATTGTTGATCGTGGAGGAGAACAAGCAAAGTATTTGGAAAAGGTAGTGGCACCTGATAAATCAAATAGCCCATTAGGTGTAGTTGCAATATCACCTGACCCACAAAATACCCCAACTCTAGCAGACTCTAGCCCTACTACACTAGTCATTTCTGATGCCCCAACTCAGAAGACCCCAACTGCAGCAAACAGTATGATTATGCCAGTTGACATAGCACCAGTTGTACGATGCAAAACCCCCATTCTAGCAAAGAGTACACCAAATCCAGTTGCCAAATCCCTTTTCGAACCAGAGAGAGCCCCAATTGCAGCAAATAGGACCCATGTTCCATTTCTTCCCAGTTTAGAAGACGAAGCTTATGTTGTTGTCAGGAACTCTGTGCGCATCTTTCCTTCATGGAAATATTATACCGTGGACACAGAACAATTTCCAGTCTTCCTCCGCAACTTACGCGTAAGTAATGTACTAATGTTATTCATGGTCATTACTGCATATGTTTTTGCTGACAAAAGACACAAGATTTCATTCTCTTAAATAGGCGAGGAGCAAACTGGATTGTGATGATGAGCAAGAGTTGGTTGCACTTTTCAAGCACTCGTTGATGAAGTATCGTTCCTACCTGAGGCAAGCGCACTTCGATGGCAAGCCTCTGAATGAAATTTTTGTAAAGTCTTCGGTGCTACATTTATCCGACGGTGACTGGAATAATCTTGTTACACATTGGTCTCGGCTGCAGCGTAAGGTACTGTCTATGATATCACATCACAATTTGAACTACATTTCTGCATTTGCCTTAATGTCTCACTTGTACAAAACCTATTAGCAGAAGAACATTCGTTCTCAAGGGAGCATAGAATCTCGCAACTATACTGCACACTGCATTGCTCTTGTGAGTACCTCTTGCCCTGTATGACCATACTTACTTTCATGGTTGTTTGATTATGTAGCATCACTGCACATGTTAGCCTCGTAATCATTCATTTGGTGGACATTATAAGATCCGTATGGACTCTTACACAAATTTAGAATCAACCCAATGCTTTTGAAGAGGTTTAGCTCTGCAGTCCTCTTGTAAGGACTAAACATGGTCTATCTGTACTTACATTAACAGCTACTCCCTCCGTCCCATAATATAAGAACGTTTTGTACAGTACAACAGTGTTCAAAACACTCTTGTATTATGGGAAGAGGGATTGGTTCATTTTGTAGCATTCTGCATCTTATCTCCCTCGCCCACCATCTACTAAAAAATATCAGATCTATATTTAATCTTACCAACAAGTAGAATACACAGACAATGCCAGTGCAAAAGTGTAGCCCATTGCTCTTGTCAGTACATTTTGTCCTGTAACGCTTGTACTTCCAGGGATTGGTAGTTGATTATGTAGCATCAATCTGCATCTTATCTTCATTATCCTCTATCCCTTCCAATATTATCATATCTATAATTACTCTGTACAAAATGTAGAGTACATGCAATGCTTATGAAGAAGATTTTGTGCTGAAATTCTTGAGTTATCCTTCCCTTGACATGGAGAAGGGCATTATAAAGCCGGTGTTAACTGTTAATGTAAGTCAGTCCTTCTAAAGCCTTTATCCTCAACTGTTGTTTAATTTGCTCATACTCCCTATCGTTTACTGCTGTTTAGTTTGCTGTTTCTACCAAAATGCATGTTCGTAAGAACCGTAAGTTCTAAGTTTTACTTGTAAAACCAAATTCCTTATTCATACCATGCACATTACTTAATACTTCCTATATGTATGCTTGGTTTTGTGGATCTATAATCCAGTGTGTGGTGAAGCAGCCCACGTTTAAACCTTGTCATCTCCTATTTTATCTTACTGATGTGGCTGATGATATGAACAACATGCCATGCACATTATCCAAAATAGATACAATGATTTTCTTTGCCCTTCATCTATGCTTGTTATGTTGACATGGTAATCCAGTAGTGTGGTGAAGCTCCCCGCATTATGAATAATGCCAAATTATGCTATTGATATTTTGAACTTACTCTTTATTTTCTAATTTGAAATTGGATAGAATTGACAGAACAGTTATCATCTTTGTTTATACACATGCAAAACCTGTCATCTCTCTGCTTTGTTTCAGGGTCATATGCCTGATGGCATGCACAAGTCTTCTGAAGGCTGTGAGACAAACCCCAACATATATTGCAGCAAAGAAGGCAAAACATCTTGAAGATAGCGAGACAACCCCAAAGTCTTGTCTTGATGTAGTGTTCAAGTTACTTGAGACTAACAGTCAGACAAGCTCACAGAATTCGTTGTCTGAATCAGTTCGACTTCTTCAGTCCTAAGTTCTAGCAGAAAGGCATTCTGCAACTCAACTTCGACTTGAAGTCCTATCTCTAAGAAAGATTGCGGAGAACACCAATGAGAACCTCATCGCTAAACAGCTACACCTGGAAGCTATGACCGACATGCTAGGCCGGTCTCACAGCCTTGATCAGCAGCTTGCGTAGCAGTTCCCCCGCAAGGCTAACCTTTCTTGAACTGTCTTGGAAGTGGTCTCGGTTCAGTATTATTTTGTTACGATGCAATGGTGCCCAGTTTTTGTAATCTGCTTCTTCGTTGTACTTTATGATCACTGGTGGCGAACTTCGATGCCCAGTGGATGTAATATACCTTAAATCCTTTATTGTATAGTGTAGGTTTATTCTTAGTTACTATGTTGTAACTTCTTTATTGTATAGAGTAGGTTTGTTCTTAATTCCTACTAGTTACTGCCATCATTCGCTATCTGAAAAGAATCAGATGTAGTCGACCGGGCCGAAACATTCGACTCTAACAGGCCAGGTTTTTAGCGGGCCATAATTGGGCCAGCCTACGTCTTCCTTGGGCCCGAATGATTGGGGCCTTCACACATTGCGCCAGGCCCAAACTTACACCGGCCTATATTTTAGTTGGGCCTTTTGTCGACCCAGCGCTTAGTTTGGCCCAGGTAGCGTTGGGCCATTAACAGACCGAATATTGTACTGGCCTGTTATGGCCAAGATGAAACCACAGGCCTTTAGCAGGCCAAAACGCATGTTGGGCCTCAATTTTCACTAGTCGTCGACGGGCCTTCGGCAGGCCGAAATGTAGACCGGGCCGTTTTGGGCCCAGTTAGCTCACGGGCCGTTACCAGGCCGAAACATATCTCGGGCCTTAGTTGGCCCACTGATATCATGGGCCTTTAAGAGGCCGAAAGCTTAGTACATGCATCAATGGGCCGAATTATGCGACAGGCCTTTAACAGGCCCAAAGTCACGTTGGGCTTAATTGTTGCCACCTTTAGCACGGGCCGTTAGTGGGCCCGATATACCGTCGGACCATATATGGCCCATGGGAAGCACGGGCCATTCCCAGGCCGAAAGTCACACCGGGATGAAATGGGCCCATCTCAACATCAGGCCTCTAACAGGCCGAAAGTCACTAGGCTGTAGTTGGGCCCAAATATTCGGTGAACAATTAATGGGCCAGATCTGGCTTCGGGCCGCAAATGGGCCCAAATATTGGGTGAACAATTAACAGGCCAGATCTGGCTTCGGGCCGTAAATGGGCCCAAATATTGGGCGAGCAATTAACGGGCCAAATCTGGCTTCGGGCCGTAAATGGGCCTTTATTAAGCAGGCCGTTATTGGGCTGGCCCACTAGTACCTGATTAAGTTCTACGGGCCTTTGACTGGGTCGGCCTTTTTAACCTATATGGGCCTCTGATGGGCCCAGCCACGTGTCGACGTATCATAGGCATGTCTCCTCCAATGGACAGGCGACATCTGGCCCACTGACGAGCTGACAGGTGTTCCCTTCGGCCAATCAGAATTTTACACGTGGAAATTTCCCATTGGTCGGGGCTGTTAACGGGTTATCGGATCCAAAATCCGACCCGATAGCTTAACGGCGTTCCGTTACGGTGGATGCCATGTGTCGGTCACCCTTGACGAAAGCACTTCTGTGACGCGCGATTTATCGTCATGGAAGTGGACACTTCCGTGATGATAATTTTGGTAATGTCATGGAACACTTCTACAACAGCACAGGTATGACTATCTGGATTCTGTCACAAATTTGTCATGTATGTACATGCATGACATAAAACGCGACCTACTGTGACAAACATGTATCATCATGGAAGTGTATTTTTTTTGTAGTGTGTAAACCAGGATTCCGAAACTGATCGGGTCTTCCTGGGAGAAGGAATATCCTTCGTTGACCGTGAGATCTTGTGATGGGCTAAGTTGGGACACCCCTACAGGGTATAAACTTAAGAGAGCCGTGCACGCAGTTATGTGGCAGATGGGAATTTGTTAATATTCGGTTGTAGAGAACTTGACACTTGATTTAATTAAAACGCATAAACCGCATGTGTAGCCATGATGGTCTCTTTTCGGCGGAGTCCGAGAAGTGAACACGGTTTTTGGGTTATGTTTGACGTAAGTAGGAGTTCAGGATCACTTCTTGATCATTGCTAGCTTCACGACCGTTCCGTTGCTTCTCTTCTCGCTCTTATTTGCGCATGTTAGCCACCATATCATGCTTAGTCGCTGCTGCAACCTCACCACCTATTCATTCCTTACCCATTAAGCTTTGCTAGTCTTGATACCCATGGTAATGGGATTGCTGAGTCCTTGTGGCTCACAGATTACTACAACAACAGTTGCAGGTACAAGTTATGCGATGATCTTGACGCGAGAGCGATGTTACTTGTTTTGGAGTTCTTCTTCTGCTTCTTCTTCAATCAGGGGATAGGTTCCAGGTCGGCATCCTGGGCTAGCAGGGTGGATGTCGTTGAGTTTATGTTTGTGTTTCATCCATAGTCGGATGTTGCTCTTGTGTATGATGATGTTGTATTCGTGTGGCATTGTATGCCTCTTGTATGTATCCCCAACTATTATGTAACGGTATGATGTAATGCTATCCACCTTGCAAAAGCGTCTTCATTATGCGCTTCTATCCTTGGGGGGACCTTCAAGTTCCTTTAGGATACGGTCGCATATTGGGCGTGACACAATTGTAGTGGAAATGGGTTTCTACCAACATAGAAAATCACCAAATACATATTTTGAAAAACTGAAGAAATAGGTTAATTATGACATATCTTCTCAAAAAGATCAATGTGCAAATGAATTAATTGCTACTGAGACAACAACCAAATTCTGAAACATCAGAAGCTATAATTAACTACAACAATGCTACAAGTTCTTAGTCATATACTATAAATAACAAAATGAAAATTTTATGAGGAAGCTAAATATAACTGCAAAAGCATAGCGTCAGTGTTTGGATGACAGCAAATTGATACTAACAGGTGTGTACATGCACAAATTTTGTAACATTGAACTAATAGCACTAAGGCCATCCACTATGTATGCCAGAACCGGTGTAAAGACAACTATTGCTACATTTGGCACCGGTGCCCTGCACTGGCGAGCCGATGCAGCGGGAAAAAATCAGGGACCCGGACTCCGAAGCACCTATTTACTCCGATGCCCAGTTCCTTCATGCCATAAAGATTTAGTATTTTACTACTTGGCTGCTCGGATGTTTGGACCAAATTTGTTGCACAAACTGCTGAAGCGGGGCCAAATAATTTTCTAATGGCATCGCTGATGAGATGGCAACATTTTTAGATACTAGGTACAAACTGTGACACTGTCTTAACATCCAGAATAACATAGCACAGTGACAATGTCTGAATCACATCTAACAAATGATTTGTAACAACGAAAGCGGGGCTAACCTTCTCTGCTCATGCCAGAAACTTCCTCCCACTGTCCGCAAATTCAAATGCAACTAGCTTCACGCATGGAGATTGATGGTTAAAACGAGCATGCAGATCTTCAGACACCCCGCTCCACTCGTTGCAAGTGATGGTCTTAGAGAGCTACAAGAGGAAGAAATGACTCAAATCGACCGCCTGGTCAAAACCCTTCATTCCAAGTCATAAACCGAGAGAGAGAGAAGAGAGGCATACCCGGGTGCTAAAAAAATCATCGTCGGAGGAGCAACCGCTAGAGAGGTCTCCAAAGAAGACCATGGCGATCCCGACGGTAGGATGCGAGAAGGCGAGAGCGAGGAAGCAAGCAAGGAAGTCGCTACAGCTTTGGAAGGAAGGAAGGAGGAAATAGGGGAAATGTGACTTGTGGTCGGGGAGAAAAGGGGTGGGGAGAGGGGGGCAGGGGTAGATATTTCAGCGGTAGGCCAAAAAATTTGAAATGTGGAAGGAAACTTTGCGGGCGGTGCCGCTGGACACCATTCACTTTGAATGACTGTGTGCATCGCAAACGATTCTTCTTCTTTACGCACATGGGATGAGTTTGATAATTCAAATTTTGGTGGAAATTTCCCTGGGTATTGTCCTCATCCACGTCATTGCATAATTTAACATCACTTGCTAATTTGGGCACACAAAAGAGCATACAGCACATAGACCACACTTACTGAATCAAGCAATTTTAGTAATTAAACAGAGCCAGTTGACCCAAACATTCCTCTAACAAAAGACCAGCATTAAAAACAAAGCCTAAATACGCATAATTTTAACAAAATCGCCGCCTATGCATCGCCAATGTGAGATGAGACGTCAATGACTTGTCTTGGCGACATGCCGTCGTTGGTGGACTCCGCGTCCCCCTTGCTAAAGTCGACCGCATCCTCGTCCTCGTCCTCGCCACCGCCCTCAACGTTGTAGTAGTCGTAGTAGTGGTTGTGCCAGAGCTCGCATTGGTACTCCACCGCGAATTCCTCGATGGACAGATTCTTCTCTACCTCGACCTCGGCCACGCGCAACTCCTCCTCCCGACGCTCCTTGATCTCCTCCACCTCCTGCATCTCCAACTCTCGCTCGGCGATCTCATGAGGAAGCAGGCGCTCCATGGCCACTGCCACCTTTTCGGAGGTGGGTTGCATGCTGGATTCCAAGGTGATGTGTCCTCGATCTTGGCGTGGATGGCCTCGACCCGGGCCAGAGCGACATCGGCAGCACGGACGGCAGCTCGAGCGCTCTCGGTGTTTGCAGCCGCTGTCGCAGCAGCTGCTGCAGCCATCTCAGCTGCTCCAGGTGCCCTGTCGGCTGCCGTAGACGCCCTCTAGGCGGATGAGGCCATGCTCAATGCAGATGCGGCGGCGCTCGGGGAGGACGCATCCACTATACGGGTCCTCATGAAGTGTTTCCATGGCGTCATCTTTGCAAGAAGTGGTCGCGAGAATGGGGATCGGAATTCGTTGATTCGGGGGTTGCCGGCACTAGAGCAGACGAGCCAGCGAAGCTTAAGGAGGAAAACTTAAATAGACCCACAAATTTTCATCGCAAACAGTTCCTACAAAAAACTGTGTGATGTTGTTGATATTTTTTATTAGCTGTGAAAGACGAATTTGGAGTAAAGTGGCAACGGATGTGTGTTTTAAATGTACGAGAAAATTTGTAGTACTAATACAATTGTCATGTCAAAAATTATGAAATTTCAGGGTTTATTTGACCTTTTAAGACATTTAAGTGATTTTCTAGCCATTTAATGACCGTAATTCTAATTTGAACTACATCTACATGCAACGACTAACCATAACGGTTTGAAAAATCATATTTGTGTACTTGCTTGCGAGTCAATTCCATCTGCAGTAAATTGGAAGGAATCCTCAAACATATTGGTGTCATGGCCTGGACACATGCATGGAGTGCCATGCCATTTAAATTCCAAAAAAATAAAAAATGATCAGAAAGACATGAAACCTTGCTTGACGTAATGTCATGCCACCAAGATGATGTGGTAAAAAAATTGGCATGTTTGACGAAAGTTTGGAAAAACACCCCTCACAAACCGGAGCAACTCACTAGAAGGCTCGTGGTTTCGAGAGGGAACAATGCATGTTTTATGATGAATCGACGATAGCTTCTCTTATGGGCTTCAAAAAAATTCTATAGTTAACATGCACTAATACTACTTTCATGTCAAAATTTGGAAAATTTCAGGGGTCATTTGACCTTTTTAAGACATTTAAGTGATTTTCTAGCCATTTAATGATCGTAATCCAAATTTGAACTACATCTACATGCAGCGGCTAACCATAACGGTTTGAAAAAAAATTATGTACTTGTGTGCAAGTTAATTCCATGTGCAGTAAATTGGAACGAAGTTTCAAACATATTGGTGTCACGGCTTGGACACATGCATGGAGTGCCATGACATTTCAATTCCAAAAAATTTAAAAAAAATGATCAGAAACACATGAAACCTTGCTTGATGTAATCCCATGCCACCAAGATGATGTGGTAAAAAGATTGGCATGTTTGACGAAAGTTTGGACACACACCCCTCACAAACCGGAGCAACTCACTAGAAGGCTCGTGGTTCCGAGAGGGAACAATGCATATTTGATGACGAACTAGAGCTAGCTTCCTCTTATGGCCTTTTTTTCTACATTTAACATGCACTAATACAAATGTCATGTAAAAATTAGGAAAATTCTAGTGGTAATTTGACCTTTTAAAGTCATTTAAGTGATTTTCTAGCCATTTAATGACCGTAATTCAAATTTGAACTACATCTACATGCAACGGCTAACCATAACGGTTTGAAAAATCATGTTTTTGTGTACTTGTGTGCGAGTTGATTCCATGTGCAGTAAATTGGAAGGAATTTTCAAACATATTGGTGTCACGGCTTGGACACATGCATGGAGTGCCATGCCATTTAAATTCCAAAAAAATAAAAAATGATCAGAAACACATGAAACCTTGCTTAACGTAATGTCATGCAACCAAGATGATGTGGTAAAAAAAATGTCATGTTTGATGAAAGTTTGGACAGACACCCCTCACAAACCGGAGCAACTCACTAGAAGGCTCATGCTTTCGAGAGGGAACCATGCATGTTTGATGACGAACGGGAGATAGCTTCCTCTTATGGGCTTCAAAAAAATTCTACAATTAACATGCACTAATACAATTTTCTTGTAAAAACTTGGAAAAGTTCAGGGGTCATTTGACCTTTTAAGACATTTAAGTGATTTTCTAGCCATTTAATGACCGTAATTCAAATTTGAACAACATCTACATGCAACGGCTAGCCATAATGGTTTGAAAATGTTGGGGAACATAGTAATTTCAAAAAAAATCTTATGCACACGCAAGATCATGGTGATGCATAGCAAGGAGAGGGGAGTGTATGTCCATGTACCCTCGTAGACCGTAAGCGGAAGCGTTAGCACAACGCAGTTGATGTAGTCGTACGTCTTCACGATCCGACCGATCAAGTACCGAACGTACGGGACCTCCGAGTTCAGCACACGTCCAGCTTGATGATGTCCCACGAACTCCGATCCAGCAGAGCTTTGCGGGAGAGTTCCGTCAGCACGACGGCGTGATGACGGTGTTGATGATGCTACCGATGTAGGGCTTCACCTAAGCACCGCTACGATATTACTGAGGTGGAATATGGTGGAGGGGGCACCACACACGGCTAAGAGATCAATGATTAATTTTTGTGTCTAGAGGTGCCCCCTACCCCCGTATATAAAGGAGCAAGGGGGAGGTGGCCGGCCTAGGAGGAGGGCGCGCCAAGGGGGGGAGTCCTACTCCCACCGAGAGTAGGACTCCTCCTTTCCTTGTAGGAGTAGGAGAAGGGAAGGAAAAAGGAGAAGGAAGGACGGGGGCGCCCCCCCTCCCTAGTCCAATTCGGACCAGTCCATGGGGAGGGGTGCGGCCACCCTTTGAGGCCTTTCTCTCCTTTCCCGCATGGCCCATTAAGGCCCAATAGGAATTCTCGTAACTCTCCGATTCTCCGAAAAATACCCGAATCACTCGGAGCCTTTCCGATGTCCGAATATAGTCGTCCAATATATCGATCTTTACATCTCGACCATTTCAACACTCCTCGTCATGTCCCTGATCTCATCTAGGACTCCGAACTACCTTCGGTACATCAAAACACATAACTCATAATATAAATCGTCACCGAACGTTAAGCGTGCGGACCCTACGGGTTCGAGAACTATGTAGACATGACCGAGACACGTCTCCGGTCAATAACCAATAGCGGAACCTGGATGCTCATATTGGCTCCCACATATTCTACGAAGATCTTTATCGGTCAAACCGCATAAAAACATACGTTGTTCCTTTTGTCATCGGTATGTTACTTTCCCGAGATTCGATCGTCGGTATTTCAATACCTAGTTCAATCTCGTTACCGGCAAGTCTCTTTAATCGTTATGTAATGCATCATCCCGCAACTAACTCATTAATCACATTACTTGCAAGGCTTATAGTGATATGCATTATCGAGAGGGCCCAGAGATACCTCTCCGACAATCGGAGTGACAAATCCTAATCTCGAAATACGCCAACTCAACAAGTACCTTCGGAGACACCTGTAGAGCACCTTTATAATCACCCAGTTACGTTGTGACGTTTGGTACCACACAAAGTGTTCCTCCGGTGAACGGGAGTTGCATAATCTCATAGTCATAGGAACATGTATATGTCATGAAGAAAGCAATAGCAACATACTAAACTACCAAGTGCTAAGCTAACGGAATGGGTCAAGTCAATCACATCATTCTCTAATGATGTGATCCCGTTAATCAAATGACAACTCATGTCTATGGCTAGGAAACTTAACCATCTTTGATTCAACGATCTAGTCAAGTAGAGGCATACTAGTGACACTATGTTTGTCTATGTATTCACACATGTATTATGTTTCCGGTTAATACAATTCTAGCATGAATAATAAACATTTATCATGAAATAAGGAAATAGATAATAACTTTATTATTGCCTCTAGGGCATATTTCCTTCAGTCTCCCACTTGCACTAGAGTCAATAATCTAGTTCACATCGCCATGTGATTTAACACCAATATTCACATCTGTATGTGATTAATACCCATAGTTCACATCGTCATGTGATCAACACCCAAAGAGTTTAATAGAGTCAATAATCTAGTTCGCATCACTATGTGATTAACACCCAAAGAGTACTAAGGTATGATCATGTTTTGCTCATGAGAGAAGTTTAGTCAACGGGTCTGTCACATTCAGAGCCGTATGTATTTTGCAAATATTCTATGTCTACAATGCTCTGCACGGAGCTACTCTAGCTAATTGCTCCCACTTTCAATATGTATCCAGATTGAGACTTAGAGTCATCTAGATTGGTGTAAAAGCTTGCACCGATGTAACTCATTACAACGGGCTCTTTTATCACCTCCATAATCAAGAAATATTTCCTTAGTCCTTACTAATGATATTCTTGACCGTTGTCTAGTGATCTACTTCTAGATCAAAAATTGTACTCCCTTGCCAAACTCAGAGCAAGGTATACAATAGATCTAGTACACAGCATAGCATACATTATAGAACCTATGACTGAGGCATAGGGAATGACATTTCATTCTTTTTCTATTTTCTGCCATGGTCAGGTTTTGAGTCTTACTCAACTTCACACCTTGCAACACAGGCAAGAACTCCTTCTTTAACTGTTCTATTTTGAACTATCTTATCAAGGTATGTGCTCATTGAAAAATCTTATCAAGTGTCTTGATCTATCTCTATAGATCTTGATGCTCAATGTGTAAGCAGCTTCACCGAGGTCTTTCTTTAAAAAACTTCTATTCAAGTATCCTTTTATGCTATCCAGAATTTCTATATCATTTCCAATCAGCAATATGTCATCTACATATAGTTTTAGAAAATTCTACAGAGCTCCCACTCACTTTCTTGTAAATACATGCTTCTCCAAAAGTCTGTATAAAACCATATGCTTTTATCAACTCATCAAAGCGTATATTCCAACTCCGAAATGCTTGCACTAGTCCATAGATGGATCGCTGGAGCTTGCACATTTTGTTAGCACCTTTAGGATTGACAAAACCTTCTGGTTGCATCATATACAACTCTTCATTAATAAATCCATTAAGGAATGCAGTTTTGACATCAATTTGCCAGATTTCATAAAATGTGGCAATTGCTAACATGATTCGGACAGACTTAAGCATCGGTACGAGTGAGAAAATCTCATCATATTCAACACCATGAACTTGTCGAAAAACTTTTTGCGGCAAGTCGAGCTTTGTAGATAGTAACACTACTTATCAGCGTCTGTATTCCTCTTGAAGATCCATTTACACAATATGGCTTGCCTATCATTGGGCAACTCCACCAAAGTCCACACTTTGTTCTCATACATGGATCCTATCTCGGATTTCATGGCCTCAAGCCATTTCGCGGAATCTGGGCTCATCATGGCTTCCTCATAGTTCGTAGGTTCATCATGGTCTAGTAACATGACTTCTAGAACAGGATTACCATACCACTCTGGTGCAGACTGTACTTTGGAAGACCTACGAGGTTCTGTAGTAACTTAATCTGAAGTTTCATGATCATCATCATTAGCTTCCTCACTAATTGGTGTAGGAATCACTGGAACTCATTTCCATGATGAAATACTTTCCAATTCGGGAGAAGGTACAATTACCTTATCAAGCTCTACTTTCCTACCACTCACTTCTTTCGAGAGAAACTCCTTCTCTAGAAAGGATCCATCTTTAGCAATGAATATTTTGCCTTCGGATCTGTGATAGAAGGTGTACCCAACAGTTTCCTTTGGGTATTCTATGAAGATGCACTTCTCCGATTTGGGTTCGAGCTTATCAGGTTGAAACTTTCTCACATGAGCATCGCAGCCCCAAACTTTAAGAAACGACAACTTTGGTTTCTTGCCAAACCACAGTTCATAAGGCGTCATCTCAACGGATTTTGATGGTGCCCTATTTAAAGTGAATGCAGTTGTCTCTAATGCATAACCCAAAAACGATAGTGGTAAATCGGTAAGATACATCATGGATTGCACCATATCCAATGAAGTGCGGTTATGACGTTCGGACACACCATTACGTTGTGGTGTTCTAGGTGGCATGAGCTGTGAAACTATTCCACATTGTTTTATATGAAGGCCAAACTCGTAACTCAAATATTTTCCTCCACGATCAGATCGTAGAAACTCTATTTTCTTGTTACAATGATTGTCCACTTCACTCTAAAATTCTTTGAACTTTTTCATATGTTTCAGACTTGTGCTTCATTAAGTAGATATACTCATATCTGCTCAAACCATCTGTGAAGGTTAGAAAATAACGATACCCGCCACGAGCATCAACACTCATTGGACTACATACATCGGTATGTATTATTTCCAACAAGTCAGTAGCTCGTTCCATTCTTCTGGAGAATGGAGTTTTAGTCATCTTGCCCAAAAGGCACGGTTTGCAAGCATCAAATGATTCAAAACCAAGTGATTCCAAAAAATCCATCTTTATGGAGTGTCTTCATGCGCTTTACACCGATATGACCCAAATGGCAGTGCCACAAATAAGTTGCACTATCATTATCAACTTTGCATCTTTTGGCATCAATATTATGAATATGTGTATCACTACGATCGAGATCCAATAAACTACTTTCATTGGGTGTATGACCATCGAAGGTTTTATTCATGTAAACAGAATAACAATTATTTTCTGACTTTAAATGAATAACCGTATTGCAATAAACATGATCAAATCATATTCATGCTCAACGCAAATGCCAAATAACATTTATTTAGGTTTAACACTAGTCCCGAAAGTATAGGGACTGTGCGATGATGATCATATCAATCTTGGAACTACTTCCAACAGTCATCGTCACTTCCCCCTCAACTAGTCTCTGCTTATTCTGTAACTCCTGTTTCGAGTTACTAATCTTAGCAACTGAACAAGTATCAAATACTCAGGGGCTACTATAAACACTAGTAAGGTACACATCAATAACCTGTATATCAAATATACCCTTGTTCACTTTGCCATCCTTCTTATCCACCAAATATTCAGGGTATTTTCGCTTCCAGTGACCATTTCCTTTGCAGTAGAAGCACTTAGTTTCAGGCTTTGGTCCAGCTTTGCACTTCTTTACGGGAGTGACAACTTGCTTGCCATTCTACTTGAAGTTCCCTTTCTATCCCTTTGCCCTTTTCTTGAAACTAGTGGTCTTGTTAATCATCAACACTTGATGCTCTTTCTCGATTTCTACCTTCGTCGATTTCAACATCACGAAGAGATCGGGAATCGTTTTCGTCTTCCCTTGCATACTATAGTTCGTCACGAAGTTCTAGTAACTCAGTGATGGTGACTAGAGAACTCTGTCAATCACTACCTTATCTGGAAGATTAACTCCCACATGATTCAAGAGATTGTAGTACCCAGACAATCTGAGCACATGCTCACTAGTTGAGCAATTCTCCTCCATCTTTTAGCTATAGAACTTGTTGGAGACTTCATATCTCTCAACTCGGGTATTTGCTTGAAATATTAACTTCAACTCCTGGAACATCTCATATGGTCCATGACGTTCAAAACGTCTTTGAAGTCCCGATTCTAAGCCGTTAAGCATGGTGCACTAAACTATCAAGTAGTCATCATATTGAGCTAGCCAAACATTCATAACACCTGCATCTACTCCTGTAATAGGTCTGTCACCTAGCGGTGCATCAAGGACATAATTCTTCTGTGCGGCAATGAGGATAAACCTCAGATCACGGACCCAGTCCGCATCATTGCTACTATCATATTTCAACTTAGTTTTCTCTAGGAACACATATAAAACATAGGGAAGCAACAACACGAACTATTGATCTACAACATAATTTGCAAAATACTATCAAGACTAAGTTCATGATAAATTAAAGTTCAATTAATCATATTACTTAAGAACTCCCACTTAGATAGACAACCCTCTAATCACCTAAGTCATCATGTGATCCAAATCAACTAAACAATGTCCGATCATCACGTGAGATGGAGTAGTTTTCAATGGTGAACATCACTATGTTGATCATATCTACTATATGATTCCCGCTCGACCTTTCGGTCTCAGTGTTCCGAGGCCATATATGTATATGCTAGTCTCGTCAAGTTTAACCTGAGTATTCCACGTGTGCAACTGTCTTGCACCCGTTGTATTTGAACGTAGAGCCTATCACACCCGATCATCACATGGTGTCTCAGCACGAAGAACTTTCGCAACGGTACATACTTAGGGAGAACACTTATACCTTGAAATTTAGTGAGAGATCATCTTATAATGCTACCGTCAATCAAAGCAAAATAAGATGCATAAAGGATAAACATCACATGCAATCAATATAAGTGATATGATATGGCCATCATCATCTTGTGCTTGTGATCACCATCTCTGAAGAACCGTCATGATCACCATCGTCACCGGCACGACACCTTGATCTTCATTGTAGCATCGTTGTCGTTTCGCCACCTATTGCTTCTACGACTATCGCTACCGCTTTGATAAAGTAAAGCAATTACAGGGCGATTGCATTGCATACAATAAAGCGACAACCATATGGCTCCTGCCAGTTGCCGATAACTTTGTTACAAAACATGATCATCTCATACAATAAAATTTAGCATCATGTCTTGACGATATCACATCACAACATGCCCTGCAAAAACAAGTTAGACATCCTCTACTTTGTTGTTGCAAGTTTTACGTGGCTATTACGGGCTGAGCAAGAACCGTTCTTACCTACACATCAAAACCACAACGATAGTTCGTCAAGTTAGTGATGTTTTAACCTTCTCAAGGACCGGGCGTAGCCACACTCGGTTCAACTAAAGTTGGAGAACTGACACCCGCCAGCCACCTATGTGCAAAGCACGTCGGTAGAACCAGTCTCGCGTAAGCGTACGCGTAATGTCGGTCTGGACCGCTTCATACAACAATACCGCTGAACCAAAATATGACATGCTCGTAAGCAGTATGACTTGTATCGCCCACAACTCACTTGTGTTCTACTCGTGCATATAACATCTATGCATAAAACCAAGCTCGGATGCCACTGTTGGGGAACGTAGTAATTTCAAAAAAATTCCTATGCACACGCAAGATCATGGTGATGCATAGCAACGAGAGGGGAGAGTATGTCCACGTACCCTCGTAGACCGTAAGCGGAAGCGTTAGCACAACGCGGTTGATGTAGTCATACGTCTTCACGATCCGACCGATCAAGTACCGAACGTACAGCACCTCCGAGTTCAGCACACGTTCAGCTCGATGATGTCCCACGAACTCCAATCCAGCAGAGCTTTGCGGGAAAGTTCTGTCAGCACGACGGCGTGATGACGGTGTTGATGATGCTACCGACGCAGGGCTTCGCCTAAGCACCGATACGATATTACGGAGGTGGAGTATGGTGGAGGGGGGCACCGCACACCGCTAAGAGATCAATGATCAATTGTTGTGTCTAGAAGTACCCCCCTGCCCCCGTATATAAAGGAGCAAGGGGGAGGCGGCCGACCTAGGAGGAGGGACTCCTCCTTTCCTTGTAGGAGTAGGAGAAGGGAAGGAAAAAGTAGAAGGATGGAAGGGGGCGCCCCAACCCCCCTCCCTAGTACAATTCGGACCAGTCCATAGGGAGGGGTGCAGCCACCCTTTGAGGCCTTTCTCTCCTTTCCCGCATGGCCCATTAAGGCCCAATACGAATTCCCGTAACTCTCCGATAGTCCGAAAAATACCCGAATCACTCGGAACCTTTCCGATGTCCGAATATAGTCGTCCAATATATCGATCTTTATGTCTTGACCATTTTGAGACTCCTCGTCATGTTTCTGATCTCATCTGGGACTCCGAACTACCTTTGGTACATCAAAACACATAACTCATAATATAAATCGTCACCGAACGTTAAGCGTGCGGACCCTACGGGTTTGAGAACTATGTAGACATGACCGAGACACGTCTCCGGTCAATAACCAATAGCGGAACCTGGATGCTCATATTGGCTCCCACATATTCTACGAAGATCTTTATCAGTCAAAACGCATAACAACATACGTTGTACCTTTTATCATCGGTATGTTATTTGCCCGAGATTCGATCGTCGGTATATCAATACCTAGTTCAATATCGTTACCGGCAAGTCTCTTTACTCGTTATGTAATGCATCATCCCGCAACTAACTCATTAGTCACATTGCTTGCAAGGCTTGTAGTGATGTGCATTACCGAGAGGGCCCAGAGATACCTCTCCGACAATCGGAGTGACAAATCCTAATCTCGAAATACGCCAACTCAACAAGTACCTTCGGAGACACCTGTAGAGCACCTTTATAATCACCCAGTTATGTTGTGACATTTGGTAGCACACAAAGTGTTCCTCCGGTAAACGGGAGTTGCATAATCTCATAGTCATAGGAACATGTATAGGTCATGAAGAAAGCAATAGCAACATACTAAACGATCAAGTGCTAAGTTAACGGAATGGGTCAAATCAATCGCATCATTTTATAATGATGTGATCCCATTAATCAAATGACAACTCATGTCTATGGCTAGGAAACTTAACCATCTTTGATTCAACGAGCTAGTCAAGTAGAGGCATACTAGTGACACTATGTTTGTCTATGTATTCACACATGTATTATGTTTCTGGTTAATACAATTCTAGCATGAATAATAAACATTTATCATGAAATAAGGAAATAAATAATAACTTTATTATTGCCTCTAGGGCATATTTCCTTCAGAAAAATCATACTTTTGTGTACTTTTGTGCGAGTTAATTCCATGTGCGGTAAATTGGAAGGAATTTTCAAACATATTGGTGTTGCGCCCTGGACACATGCATGGAGTGCCATGCCATTTAAATTCCAAACAAATAAAAAATATTTGTGTACTTGTGTGCGGGTTAATTCCATGTGCAGTAAATTGGAACGAAATTTCAAACATACCGGTGTCACGGCTTGGACACATGCTTGGAGTGCCTTGGCATTTAAATTCCAAAAAATTAAAAAATGATCAGACGATGTAAATATTTGGTATTCAAAAAGAAAATGTAAAGATCTGGCAAGACAACCGGGCCCCACACAATTAGCACTGGTTATTAATGAGACACAGTTCTGTATTGCAAACCGTCAGCTATTAAGTTCACACACGACTTTTGCTGTGGGAATCATGTGTCATTCA
>NC_041383.1:271900107-271921603 GCF_002162155.2 Triticum dicoccoides
CCCCCCCGAGGACGCTTAGTCGAAGAGCAGCGATGATGGGGACCCCTACGCATCGTCGGATGAGGTTGCGTCGGACCCCCAACTTTGGAGTGGTTTTGGGGCCAGTACAATTTTTGTCTGTGGAAGTCGTTGCCGCCGGCTGAGAAAGTGAGGTGCTACCTCTTGAGCACTGCGTTGGATTTCCCCGAAGAGGAGAGGATGATGCAGCAAAGTAGCGTAAGTATTTCCCTCAGTTTTTGAGAACCAAGGTATCAATCCAGTAGGACACCACGCACAAGTCCCTCGTACCTACACAAAACGATAGCAACTCGCAACCAAGGCTTAGGGGTTGTCAATCCCTTCACGGTCACTTACGAGAGTGAGATTTGATAGAGATAATATTTTTGGTATTTTTGATAGGTAGATGCAAAGTAAAAAAGTAAAGGCAAAGTAAAAAACAAAGCAAGTAAATAAAGTGATATAGATTGATATGATGAGAATAGACCCGGGGGCCATAGGTTTCACTAGTGGCTTCTCTCAAGAGCATAAGTATTCTACGGTGGGTGAACAAATTACTGTTGAGCAATTGACAGAATTGAGCATAGTTATGAGTATATCTAGGCAATGATCATGTATATAGGCATCACGTCCAAAACAAGTAGATCGAAACGATTCTACATCTACTACTATTGCTCCACTCATCGACCGCTATCCAGCATGCATCTAGAGTATTAAGTTAAAAACAGGGTAACGCCGTAAGCAAGATGACATGATGTAGAGGGATAAATTCATGCAATATGATAAAAAATGCATCTTGTTATCCTCGATGGCAACAATACAATACGTGCCTTGCTGCCCCTTTTATCACTGGGTAAGGACACCGCAAGATTGAGCCCAAAGCTAAGCACTTCTCCCATTGCAAGAACTACCAATCTAGTTGGCCAAACCAAAAAAGATAATTCGAAGAGACATGCAAAGATAACTCAATCATACATAAAAGAATTCAGAGAAGAATCAAATATTTTCCATAGATAATACTGGATCATAAACCCACAATTCATCGGTCTCAACAAACACACCGCAAAAAGAAGATTAGATTGAATAGATCTCCACGAGAGAGGGGGAGAACATTGTATTGAGATCCAAAAGGAGAGAAGAAGCCATCTAGCTACTAGCTATGGTATCGAAGGTCTGAAGTAAACTACTCACACTTCATCGGAGGGGCTATGGTGATGATGTAGAAGCCCTCCGTGGTGGATGCCCCCCTCCAGCGGAGCTTCGGAATAGGCCCCAAGATGGGATCTCGTGGATACAGAAGGTTGCGGCGTGGAATTAGGTTTTTGGCTCCTGTTCTGATCGTTCGGGGATACATAGGTATATATAGGAGGAAGGAGTACGTCGGTGGAGCTCCGAGGGGCCCACGAGGTAGGGGGTGCGCCCAGGGGGGCGCGCCCTCCACCCTCGTGACCTCCTCAGGCACTACTTGGAGTAGGGTCCAAGTCTCCTGGATCACGTTTGGTTGGAAAATCACGATCCCGAAGGTTTCATTCTGTTTGGACTCCGTTTGATATTCTATTTCTTCGAAATACTGAAAAAGGCAAAAAAATAGCAATTCTGGGCTGGGCCTCCGGTTAATAGGTTAGTCCCAAAAGTAATATAAAAGTGGAAAATAAAGCCCAATATAGTCCAAAACAGTAGATAAAGTAGCATGGAGCAATCAAAAATTATAGATACGTTGGAGACGTATCAGGCATCCCCAAGCTTAATTCCTGCTCGTCCTCGAGTAGGTAAATGATAAAAAAGAATTTTTGATGCGGAGTGATACTTTGGCATAATTTCAATGTAAATCTTCTTAATTGTGATATGAATATTCAGATCCGAAAGATTCAAGACAAAAGTTCATATTGACACAAAAATAATAATACTTCAAGGATACTAATCAAAGCAATCATGTCTTCTCAAAATAACATGGCAAAAGAAAGTTCATCCCTACAAAATCATATAGTTAGGCTATGCTTCATTTCCGTCGCACAAAGATGTTCCCAACTTCTATACCCCCGATGACAAGCCAAGCAATTGTTTCATACTTAAATAATCTCAAACTTTTTCAACCTTCACGCAATACATGAGCGTGAGCCATGGATATAGCACTATGGGTCGAATAGAATATGATGATGGGGATTGTGTGGAGAAGACAAAAAGGAGAAAGTCTCACATCAACTAGGCGTATCAACGGGCTATGGAGATGCCCATCAATAGATATTGATGTGAGTGAGTAGGGATTGCCATGCAACGGATGCACTAGAGCTATGAATGCTCAACAAAAGAAAACTAGTGGGTGTGCATCCAACTCGCTTGCTCACGAAGACCTAGGGCATTTTAGGAAGCCCATCGTAGGAATATACAAGCCAAGTTCTATAATGAAAAATTCCCACTAGTATGAAAAGACAACTTATGAGACTCACTACATGAAGAACAAGGTGCTACTTTGAAGCACAAGTGTGGAAAAAGAGATAGTAGCATTGCCCCTTTTTTTCTTTTTTTGGGGCCTTTCTTTTTTTCTTTTGGCCTTTCTCTTCTTTTTTTAGGCAATGCTCTAATAATGATGATCATCATACTTCTATTGATTACAACATAAGGATTACAACTCGAGACTTAAAACAAGATATGACTCTATATGAATGCCTCCGGCGGTGTACTGGGATGGTGCAATGAATCAAGAGTGACATGTATGGAAAATAATGCAAGGTGGCTTTGCCACAAATACGATGTCAACTACATGATCATGCAATGGCAATATGACAAAAGTAATGTATGTCATGATGATGATGATGGAAGTTGCATGGCAATATATCTCGGAATGGCTATGGAAATGCCATGATAGGTAGGTATGGTGGCTATTTTGAGGAAGATATAAGGAGGTTTATGTGTGATAGAGTATATAATATCACGGGGTTTGGATACACCGGCGAAGTTTGCGCCAACTCTCAAGGTGAGAAAGGGCAATGCACGGTACTGAAGAGGCTAGCAAAGGCGGAAAGGTGAGAGTGCGTATAATCCATGGACTCAACATTAGTCAAAAGAACTCATATACTTATTGCAAAAATTTAGAAGTCATCAAAAATTTAAGTACTACAATGCTCCTAGGGAGGTAGATTGGTAGGAAAAGACCATCGCTCGTCCCCGACCGCCACTCATAAGGATGCACAAGCCAGGTACACTTCATGTTTCAAATTTGTTACACAACTTTAACCATACGTGCATGCTACGGGACTTGCAAACTTCAACACAAGCATTTCTCAAATTCACAATTACTCAACTAGCACGACTTTGATATTATCACCTCCATATCTCAAAACAATTATCAAGCATCAAACTTATCTTAGTATTCAACTCACTCAAAAGAAAGTTTCACATATCTTGAACACCAAGTATATTAACATTAAGCAAATTACCATGCTATTAAAGACTCTCAAAATAATCTAAGTGAAGCATGAGAGATCAATAGTTTCTTTAAAAAAAATCCACCACTGTGCTTTAAAAGATCTAAGTGAAGCACTAGAGCTAAAATTATCACGCTCAAAAGATATAAGTGAAGTACTATGAGCAAAACTATCAAGCTCAAAAGATATAAGTGAAGCACATAGAGTATTCTAACAAATTCCAAATCATGTATGGCTCTCTCAAAAGATGTGTACAGCAAGGATGATTGTGGTAAACTAACAAGCAAAGACACAAATAATACAAGACGCTCCAAGCAAAACACATATCATGTTGGTGAATAAAAATATAACTCCAAGTAAATTACCGATGGAAGTGGACGAAAGAGGGGATGCCTTCCGGGGCATCCCCAAGCTTTGACTTTTTGGTGTCCTTGGATTATCTTGGGGGTGCCATGGGCATCCCCAAGCTTAGGCTCTTGCCACTCCTTGTTCCATAATCCATCAAAAGAATTCACCCAAAACTTGAAAACTTCACAACACAAAACTCAACAGAAATCTCGTGAGCTCCGTTAGAGAAAGAAAACAAAATACTACTTCAAGGTATTGTAATGAACTCATTCTTTATTTATATGGGTGTTAAACCTACTGTATTCCAACTTCTATATGGTTTATAAACTAATTTATTAGCCATAGATTCATCAAAATAAGCAAACAACACACGAAAAACAGAACAGTCTGTAGCAATCTGTAACTAACGCAAACTTCTGGAACTCTAAAATTTCTACCAAAATAGGAAGTCCTGGAAAATTTGTTTATTGAACAGAAGCAAAAAAGAATCAACGCAAAAGCACTTTTCTGTAATTTATCATAACTAAATTTGTGCGCGAAAAGTTTCTGTTTTTCAGCAGAATCAAATCAACTATCATCGTAGGTTATCCTATAGGTTCTACATGGCACAAACACTAATTAAAACATAAAACCACATCCAAACAGAAGGTAGATGGATTATTTATTCCTAAACAGAAGCAAAAACAAAAAACACAAAATAAAATTGGGTTTCCTCCCAACAAGCGCTATCATTTAACGCCCCTAGCTAGGCATAAAAACAAGGATAGATCTAGGTATTGCCATATTTGATTTTCATTTTTTAGCGGAGTCATGCTCGAATCTGGGAGGTTCTTTCCGCTTCCCTTCATATTCAGAAATTTTTAGATCTAAAGAATCCATCCGCTTATTACAAAGAGTAATCAACATATTCATGCGGTGAAGATTCCCGCTAACACTTTTAAGAGGCTCAAGAGACTTTTGTAAAAAAATTGTTACTTTGCAAATTTTCTCAAACACTTGGGTTTCTTCCTGGGTAGGATGAGATCCTCCCTTTTGGGGTAGTGTTCCCACTATTCCCTCTATAATTTCATGCGCAATACTGGGATCAATCTCAATGAAATTTCCCTTGGCAATGCAATCCAAGAGTTGTCTATGCGTCATATTTAACCCAACATAAAAATTGCAAAGAAGAATTCTAAAGTTCACCTCTAGGGTGCACTTACGATAAGATTCCATCATCCTGTACCAAGCATCTTTTAAGTTTTCTCCTTGCCTTTGCTTGAAGTGAAGAACTTCAAACTCGGGAGACATAGGAGCGGATAAGGAATTAGACATAATGACAAACACACGAGCAAATAGAAAGGCAACGGGAAAAAGGGCAAACGGGAAGAGAGGAGGAGATTGGGAAAGAGAGGGCAAATAAAATGGCAAAGGTGAAGTGGGGGAGAGGAAAACGAGAGGCAAATGGCAAATAATGTAATGCGAGAGATAGGGATTGTGATGGGTACTTGGTATGGTTGACTTGCTTGCGTGAGCATCCCCGGCAACGCCACCAGAAATTCTTCTTGTTATCTCTTGAGCACTGCGTTGGATTTCCCCGAAGAGGAGAGGATGATGCAGCAAAGTAGCGTAAGTATTTCCCTCAGTTTTTGAGAACCAAGGTATCAATCCAGTAGGAGACCACACACAAGTCCCTCGTACCTACACAAAACGATAGCAACTCGCAACCAACGCTTAGGGGTTGTTAATCCCTTCACGGTCACTTACGAGAGTGAGATCTGATAGAGATAATATTTTTGGTATTTTTGATAGGTAGATGCAAAGTAAAAAGTAAAGGCAAAGTAAAAACAAAGCAAGTAAATAAATTGATATAGATTGATATGATGAGAATAGACCCGGGGGCCATAGGTTTCACTAGTGGCTTCTCTCAAGAGCATAAGTATTCTACGGTGGGTGAACAAATTATTGTTGAGCAATTGACAGAATTGAGCATAGTTATGAGTATATCTAGGCAATGATCATGTATATAGGCATCACGTCCAAAACAAGTAGATCGAAACGATTCTGCATCTACTACTATTATTCCACTCATCAACCGCTATCCAGCATGCATCTAGACTATTAAGTTAAAAACAGAGTAATGCCGTAAGCAAGATGACATGATGTAGAGGGATAAATTCATGCAATATGATAAAAAAACCAATCTTGTTATCCTAGATGGGAACAATACAATACATGCCTTGCTGCCCCTTCTGTCACTGGTAAGGACACCGCAAGATTGAACCCAAAGCTAAGCACTTCTCCCATTGCAAGAACTACCAATCTAGTTGGCCAAACCAAAAAAGATAATTCGAAGAGACTTGCAAAGATAACTCAATCATACATAAAAGAATTCAGAGAAGAATCAAATATTTTCCATAGATAATACTGGATCATAAACCCACAATACATCGGTCTCAAAAGACACACCGCAAAAAGAAGATTACATCGAATAGATCTCCAAGAGAGAGGGGGAGAACATTGTATTGAGATCCAAAAAGAGAGAAGAAGCCATCTAGCTACTAGCTATGGACCCAAAGGTCTGAAGTAAACTACTCACACTTCATCGGAGGGGCTATGGTGATGATGTAGAAGCCCTCCATGGTGGATGCCCCTCCGGCGGAGCTCCGGAACAGGCCCCAAGATGGGATCTCGTGGATACAGAAGGTTGCGGCGGTGGAATTAGGGTTTTGGCTCTTGTTCTGATCGTTAGGGGATATGTAGGTATATATAGGAGCAAGGAGTACATCGGTGGAGCTCCGAGGGGCCCACGAGGTAGGGGGTGCGCCCTCCACCCTCGTTACCTCCTCGGGCACTACTTGGAGTAGGGTCCAAGTCTCCTGGATCATGTTCGGTTGGAAAATCACGATCCCGAAGGTTTCATTCTGTTTGGACTCCGTTTGATATTCTGTTTCTTCGGAATACTGAAAAAGGCAAAAAAAACAGCAATTCTGGGCTGGGCCTCCGGTTAAAAGGTTAGTCCCAAAAGTAATATAAAAGTGGGAAATAAAGCCCAATATAGTCCAAAACAGTAGATAAAGTAGCATGGAGCAATCAAAAATTATAGATACGTTGGAGACGTATCACCAGGCAAGTGGCGTTCATGAAGGAGATGGTGGAGGAGGAAGCCAGGTACCAGGAGGCATGTGAAGCCCGTGATGCCGCCTGGAAAAAGGAGGCGGTGTAGCTATGGGGGCGGGCACGTCGTCGTGCGGAGGAGGTGTACGAAGATGAGTACTTCGCGAGGAAGGTCAAAGGCGCTAGGCACCTGATTACTGCATGGAGTTGGGCCGATAATCTCCAGCGTTCCACCGACGAGGAGCTCCGGTGGGCTCCCAACAAAATGGCAAGATCGTTCGCGCTCGTGCGCCAGGAAGAGGCAGATCGGTATGTCAAGCGCTGCAAGGCGGAGGAGGCGGAGAACTGCCTCCGTGCTGGGAAGACACCGCGCACCAGAGAGCTGCTGAAGAGGGGTTGCTAGAATACTGCCCCTGGCAAGGAATGGGGGTACTGATGGGACGTGTACCCACCCGCGACGCCCTGTCGACAGCAGGCAAGCACCGATGGATCTGCTCTTGTTGTGCGGCGTGCCGCACCTCTCGCTCTATGGTGCTCCAACGGTCTCGTTGTGCGGCGAGTCGTAGCCTATCGGCGCGGACGCGCCTAGCTTGCTCTGCGGCGTGCCATCGATCATGTTATGCGGCAAGCAATAGCCTCTCGGTGCTGACATGCCTATCTTGATCTGCGGCGCTGAAGCGACATGCGCCAAGGGTCTCCTCAACCATGGTGATGACGCACATCACGGTGTCATCTATCGCGTTGCCGGGAAGTGCCTCGGCCTCGACGGGTTGTGGCGCCTTCTTGTTTTCCTCGTCAAGGAGGTTGATGGAAGAGGTGGCTCTTTGGTGGGTTGGCATGCTTGGAAAAGGTGGATGTGCTACAGCCTGCGCTTGTTGCCTTCGTTTGTCGCGCGCCGCCTGTTGGGGAATGTAGCATGCAATTTCAAAAAAATCCTACGCTCACGCAAGATCTATCTAGGAGATGCACAGCAACGAGAGGGGGAGAGTGTGTCCACCTACCCTCATAGACCGAAAGCGGAAGCGTTAACTTAACGTGGTTGATGTAGTTGAACGGTCTTCTTGGATCAACCGATCAAGTACCGAACCTACAGCACCTCCGAGTTCTGCACACATTTAGCTTGATGACGTCCCTCGAACTCTTGATCCAGTAGAGGTACGAAGGAGTCGACGAGTTCTGTCAGCATGACGGCGTGGTGACGGTGTTGGTGAGATCTGCGCAAGGCTTCGCCTAAGCACTACAACAATATGACCGGACGAGTAAACAGTGGAGGGGGGCACCGCACACGGCTAATAAACCACTGTTGTGCTTTGGGGTGCCCCCTGCCCCCGTATATAAAGGAGGAGAGGGGAGGCCGCCGGCCCTAGGAGGCGCGCCAAGTGCGGGAAGTCCCACTAGGACTCCTAGTCCTAGTCGCCCCCTTCCTTTCCAACAAAGGGGGAAAGAGGGAAGTGGAGGGAGAGAGGGAGAAGGAAAGGGGGCCGCGCCCCTCCCCCTATCCAATTTGGACTCCCATGGGGGGCGCCACCTCTTGTGGCCTGCCTCCTCCTCTCCACAATGGCCCAATAAGGCCCATTACTTCCCCGGGGGGTTCCGGTAACCCCTCGGTACTCCAAAAAATACCCGAACTTCTCTGGAACCATTAGGTGTCCGAATATAACCTTACAATATATCAATCTTTACCTATTGACCATTTCCAGACTCCTCTTCATGTCCGTGATCTCATCCGGGACTCCGAACAACCTTCAGTCACCAAAACACATAACTCATGTAATACATATTGTCATCGAACGTTAAGCGTGCAGACCCTATGGGTTAGAGAACTATGTAGACATGACCGAGACACCTCTCCGGTCAATAATCAATAGTAGAACCTGGATGCTCATATTGGTTCCCACATATTCTACGAAGATCTTTACCAGTCGAACCGCAATGTCAACATACGTTATTCCCTTTGTCATCGGTATGTTACTTGCCCGAGATTCGATTGTCGGTATCCTCATACCTAGTTCAATCTCGTTACCAGCAAGTCTCTTTACTCATTTTGTAGAGCATCATCCTGTAACTAAATCATTAGTCACATTGCTTGCAAGGCTTCATATGATGTGCATTACTGAGAGGGTCCAGAGATACATCTTCGATACTCGGAGTGACAAATCCTAACCTCGATCTATGCCAACCCAACAAACACCTTCGGAGATACCTGTGGAGCATCTTTATAATCACCCAGTTATGTTGTGAGTTTTGATAGCACATAAGGCATTCCTCCGGTGTCCGGGAGTTGCATAATCTCATAGTCGGAGGAATATATATTTTACATGAAGAAAGCAATAGCAATAAAACTGAACGATCATTATGCTAAGCTAACGGATGGGTCTTGTCCATCACATCATTCCACTAATGATGTGATCCCGTTTATCAAATGACAACTCTTGTCCATGGCTAGGAAACTTAACCATCTTTGATCAATGAGCTAGTCTAGTAGAGGCATACTAGGGACACGGTGTTTTGTCTATGTATTCACACATGTATCAAGTTTCCGGTTAATACAAATCTAGCATGAATAATAAACATTTATCATGAATAAGGGAATATAAAATAACAAGTTTATTATTGCCTTTAGGGCATATTTACTTCAATCTCCCACTTGCACTAGAGTCAATAATCTATATTACATTGTAATGAATCTAACACCCATGGAGTCTTGGTGCTAATCATGTTTTGCTCGTGGAAGAGGCTTAGTCAACGGGTCTGCAGCATTCAGATCCTTATGTATTTTGCAAATCTCTAGGTCTCCCTCCTTGACCAAATCTCAGATGGAGTTGAAGCGTCTCTTGATGTGTTTGGTCTTTTTGTGAAATCTGGATTCCTTCGCTAAGGCAATTGCTCCAGTATTGTCACAAAAGATTTTCATTGGACCCGATGCACTAGGTATTACACCTAGATCGGACATGAACTCCTTCATCCAGACTCCTTCATTTGCTACTTCCAAAGCAGCTATGTACTCCGCTTCACACGTAGATCCCGCCACGACGCTCTGCTTGGAACTGCACCAACTTACTGCTCCACCATTCAATAAAAATATGTATCCGGACTGTGACTTAGAGTCATCCGGATCAGTGTCAAAGCTAGCGTCAACATAACCACTTACGACAAGCTCTTTGTCACCTCCATAAACGAGAAACATATACCTACTCCTTTTTAGGTACTTCAGGATGTTCTTGACCGATGTCCTGTGATACACTCCCGGATTACTTTGGTACCTCCCTACTAAACTTATAGCAAGGCACACATCAGGTCTGGTGCACAGCATAGCATACATGATAGAACCTATGGCTGAGGCATAGGGAATGACTTTCATTTTCTATGTATCTTCTGCAGTGGTCGGGCATTGAGTCTGACTCAACTTCACACCTTGTAACATAGGCAAGAACCCTTTCTTTGACTGATCCATTTTGAACTTCTTCAAAACTTTATCAAGGTGTGTGCTTTGTGAAAGTCCTATCAAGCGTCTTGATCTATCTCTATAGATCTTGATGCCCAATATATAAGCAGCTTCACCGAGGTCTTTCATTTAAAAACTCTTATTCAAGTATCCTTTTATACTATTCAGAAATTCTACATCATTTCCAATCAACAATATGTCATCCACATATAATATTAGAAATGCTATAGAGCTCCCACTCTCTTTCTTGTAAATACAGGCTTCTCCAAAAGGCTGTATAAAACCATATGCTTTGATCACCTCATCAAAGCGTATTCCAACTCTGAGATGCTTGCACCAGTCCATAAATGGATCACTAGAGCTTTCACACTTTGTTAGCACCTTTAGGATCGACAAAACCTTCCGGTTGCATCATATACAACTCTTGTTTAAGAAATCCATTAAGGAATGCAGTTTTGACATCCATTTGCCAGATTTCATAATCATAAAATGCGGCAGTTGCTAACATGATTCGGATAGACTTAAGCATCGCTACGGGTGAGAATGTCTCATCGTAGTCAACTCCTTGAACTTGTCGAAAACCCTTTGCAACAAGTCGAGCTTTATAGACAGTAACATTACCATCAGTGTCAGTCTTCTTCTTGAAGATCCATTTTTCTCTATGGGTCGCGATCATCAGGCAGATCCACCAAAGTCCACACTTTGTTCTCATACATAGATCCTATCTCAGATTTCATGGTCTCAAGCCATTTATCAGAATTTGGGCTCATCATAGCTTCTTCATAGTTTGTAGGTTCATCATGGTCAAGTAACATGACTTCCAGAATAGGATTACCGTACCACTCTGGTGATGATCATGCTCTGCCAGACCTATGAGGTTATGATGATCTTTATCATTAGCTTCCTCTCCATTTGGTGTAGGCATCATAGGAACAGATTTCTCGGATGAGCTACTTTCCAAATTGAGAGCAGGTATAATTACCTCATCAAGTTCTACTTTCCTGCCACTCACTTATTTCGAGAGAAACTCCTTCTCTAGAAAGGTTCCATTATTAGCAACAAAAATCTTGCCTTTGGACTTGTGGTAGAAGGTGTACCGAATTGTTTCCTTAGGGTATCCTATGAAGACACATTTCCCCGATTTGGGTTCGAGCTTATCGGGCTGAAGCCTTTTGACATAAGCATCACATCCCCAAACTTTGAGAAACAATATCTTAGGTTTGTTGCCAAACCACAGTTCATACGGTGTCGTCTCAATGTGAAAGTGCAACTATCCCTGGGTGCCTTTGGTAATTCCTAACAACATATAGCTCATTGAACTAATGCTATTTCAAGATAAATATTTTAGGAAAGCTCAATGATTGGCATGGCATGGATGAGAAACGTGGACCCCTCAAAATGCTAAGGACAAAAGGATTGGCTCAAGCTCAAAGCACAAGACTCTGCATTTTTCATTTTAGTGATCCAAGATCACATTGAGTCCATAGGAAAAGGCAATACTATCAAGAGGGGATGAGGTGTTGCTTAATGAGTTTCTTGCTCAAAGTGCTTAGTGATATGCTCCAAAAACCATCAACTACTTTCTCACATCCACATATGTCTCAAACCAAAAGTCAAACTCGGCCCCACTGAAACTGTCTATCGGCGCCACCGAGTTCAGTTGTCATAGCCATTGCCAGAAACCATAGTCTTTTTGGTCTCACCGATAGGGATCTCGGTCTCACCGAGATGGGATTGTAATCTCTCTGTTTCCCTTCGTAATGTTTGGGTCAAACCGAGATGAGCGATCGGTCCCACTGAGATTGCAATGCAAACTCACTGTTTCCCTTTCGTAACATTTCAGTCCAACCGACATGAGCGAATCGGTCCCACCAAGTTTGCCTCACCAACTCTCTGTGTGTCTATTACCAAAATTGGTCCCACCGAGTTTGTGTAATCGGTCTCACCGAGATTACGTTATGCCCTAACCCTAACGATATCGGTCCCACCGAGTTGACATGTCGGTCCCACCGAAATTCCTAACCGTCACATCATTTACTAAATCGGTCTGACCAAGTTTCACGAATCGGTCCCACCGAGTTTGGTAAGTTGTGTGTAACGGTTAGATTTTTGTGTGGAGGATATATATACCCCTCCACCCACTCTTCATTTGTGGAGAGAGCCATCAGAACATGCCTACACTTCCGACATACATTTTCTGAGAGAGAACCACCTACACTTGTGTTGAGGTCAAGATATTCCATTCCTACCACATAAATCTTCATCTCTAGCCTTCCCAAAGTTGCTTTCCACTCAAATCTTCTTTCCACCAAATCCAAATCCTGTGAGAGAGAGTTGAGTGTTGGGGAGACTATCATTTGAAGCACAAGAGCAAGGAGTTCATCATCAACGCATTTGTTACTTCTTGGAGAGTGGTGTCTCCTAGATTGGCTAGGTGTTACTTGGGAGCCTCCGACAAGATTGTGGAGTTGAACCAAGGAGTTTGTAAGGGCAAGGAGATCGCCTACTTCGTGAAGATATACCCTAGTGAGGCAAGTCCTTCGTGCGCGACGGTCATGGTGGGATAGACAAGGTTGCTTCTTCGTGGACCCTTCGTGGGTGGAGCCCTCTGTGGACTGGCAAAACCATTACCCTTTGTGGGTTGAAGTCTCCATCAACGTGGATGTGTGATAGCACCACCTATCGGAACCACGGATAAAAAATCTCCGTGTCATCATTGCGTTTGCCTCCTCAAACTCCTCCCTTTACCTTCATATGCAATTGTTTTACATTCCGCTCCTATACTCTTAGAATTGCATGTGTAGGTTGATTGCTTGACATGTGCTAAGTTGCTAAAATCAGCCAAGAACTAAAATTGGGAAAAGGATAGATCTTTATTTGGTCAAGTAGTCTAATCACCCCCTCTCTAGACCTACTTTCAATCCTACAAGTGGTGTTAGAGCTTTGGTCTCCATTTGCTTTGATTTCCATAGCTTTTGGTGGTCATAGCCTTTGTTTCACAACCTAGGGGAGTATGGCGTCTAGCGAGGGAAATTACCACCGTAGAGGTCCTTACTTTGATGGTACAAATTTTGCTTGTTGGAAGCTTAAGATGAAAATGCATATTCTTGGACATAACCCCGTTGTTTGGGCTATTGTGTGTATTGGCTTGCAAGGTGAATTCTTTGATGGGAGAGAACCGAACCGTGAAGCAACCACGGAAGAGTTGAAGATGCTGCAATACAATGCTCAAGCTTGTGATATCCTCTTCAACGGATTGTGCCCCGAAGAATTCAACAAAATCAGCCGTCTTGAGAATGCAAAGGAAATTTGGGATACTTTGATTGATAAGCATGAAGGTACCAACTCCATCAAGGAATCCAAATTGGATGTGCTTCAAAGTCAACTTGACAAGTTCAAAATGAAGGATGGTGAAGGCGTCGCTGAAATGTACTCTAGGCTTGCTCTCATCACAAATGAGATTGTCGGCTTAGGAAGTGAAGAGATGACCGATAAATTCATCATCAAGAAGATCCTAAGAGCCCTGGATGGAAAATATGATACCGTGTGCACATTGATCCAAATGATGCCCAATTACAAAGATCTCAAGGCAACAGAAGTCATTGGAAGAATTGTTGCTCATGGGAGCTCCACAACAAGTCAAGTGGTGCTTACAAAGCCTCATGCGAAGCTCCCACATCATCAAGTGAGAAACAAACCTTCAATGAAGAATTGAGCCTAATGGTGAAGAACTTCAACAAGTTCTACAAGAGTAGAAGCAAGGAAAGAAGTTCCAAGTCAAGGTCCTACAATGACAAAAGATCTTCTAGTCATGAGCGTAATTGCTAAAATTGTGGAAGACCCGGACACCATTCCAATGAGTGTACGGCTCCCTACAAAAGAAGAGAAGATTCTCCAAAAAGAAGGAGTAGAAGAGAAGAATCACCATCAAGATAAAGAAGGAGTAGAGATGATCTTTATGAACGAAGAACATCCCGGAGAAACAAGGATTCAGAAAGAAAGGATAATTCATCAAGGAGCTACACAAAACAAAGACATCAAGCTCATGTTGGTGAATGGGTATCCGGCTCCGACTCCGATAATCACTCCGAGAGAAGCTATCACTCTGACTCCGAATATACTCGAGATGAAGGTGTTGCCAGTCTAGCACTTGTGTCAACCAACTCCTATGACATATTTGACTCACCAAATGAAGGAATTGGAAGACGCTTCATGGCAAAAGGCCCAAAGGTATCACACTCCGAGTATGTTGATTTCAATAGTGATGAAGATGACTTGTTAGGTGATGATGATTTACTTGTTGACAACTCTAGTGATGAATACTATGATGAAACATCAAATAATCATGCTAATCAAGATAAAACGAATGACACTGATAAGGAGAAGATTGAGCGCCTAACTCAAGAACTAAACACTCTTAAGTTAGCTCATGAAACTATCTTGGAAGATCATCGAGAACTTTTAAAGACTCATGAGAAGTTACGCTTTGAAAAGCTCAACCTTGAGCAAGAGCATGAGTTTTTAAAGGCAGTCAATGATGATCTTCGCAAGAAAAGTTCTTCTTACATTGCCAAGCGTTTACTCTTATCTACTTACATGCCACAAGTCAAGTCTAGTAACAAGAAAAAGAAAGATACTTCTAGTAGTAACAATAATCATGCTAAATCCAATGTTGTTGCTTCTAGTAGTTCTCTTGATTCCACTAATGATTCTCTTAGCCAAGTTACACTTGAGCAAAAAAATAGCTTATTGAAGGGAATTATAGAGAAAGGTGTTTACAAGAGCCTTGCCGGAAGTAAGCAATTCGAGGAAATTGTACGCAAGCAAGGAAGGCACCAGAAGAATCAAGGTGTTGGTTTTGAATGAAAGTTCAATGCCAATGGATTTGAGTGGGAAGAAGATCCATACCCCAAGACAAACTTTGTTCCTCAACAAGAGAAGTACGATCCTACTTCTTTCAAAGGAACAAAAGCTCAAGATGATCTTCCACCACAAGACCACAAGCAAAAAGGCAAGGACAAGCTTCAAGAAGAGATTGATGCATTTGAAGAAGCTCCTAAGGCCTTGGTCAAGAGGGTTCCCAAGACTACATCAAGTTCTACTTCATCAAGTACAACTACAACTCCAAGGATTCCCATCAAGATGATGTGGATCCCAAAGAAGAAGAACTAGATAGTTCTTGAGGGTGACTCCGCCAACATACTTCACTCATATCATTTTGGCAAGGACATGTGCAATCAACCTCCACGTCTTGCACTAGTTCAAGGAGTCACAAACCCTCTTGTTGGTAAGACAAGGGACAAGGTAACCTAATGCTTTCATGGACATCATCTTGTGTGTGTGCATCACTCTATGTCTATGGATATCCTTGCTTGTTCCTTGTGGGACTAACCCGTGTAGGTATTGAAAGTGCAACTCACTCCAATGATTTGCTCCGAATGATCTTCATCAACATTGAGCATCCACATCTTCAACACCTACATGAAGTCATCATCGACAAAACCCAAGGTTAGTTCATCCCTCTTAGGGCGGATCTCACATCTAGGGGGGACTTTACTCTAAGAATTGAGCTAAAGCAACTCTAATTGTGTGAACACAACAATGCTTTATGTAAAAGTGGTAACCCCACTTGTGCTTAAACGATGAGTATGACCTATGATCAAATGTTCTCATTTGACTCCTAAGTCAATATACTCATATATAGATGACCTAGTCATTGCCAATTGTTTGATAGATGCTAGAATTGGTTGTGCATGCTTTGCCACATATTTCATTTGCCATTTTATTGTGTGAGTATGTTGATTGCATATTTTACTCATTCAAGGACATCCACTTGTTGTTTTGATTGGTTGGTTTCTTTCCTTTTGCCAAGTGGATGGACAAGAATGCCTAAGAACCTTCTCTAGCTATCTATGCTTTTCTCGTCTCAAACTCTATTCATGCTACATCACAAAGTTTGATCAAGTCAGATTCGAACCACTCTGTGTGAGGAGCACTCGAAGTCCCTGATTCGTCATAGACTTAAACTTCCAAAACCTCTTTGTGCATTTCGGTCTGACCGATTCACCCTTTTCGGTCATACCGAGATCACTAAGTTGATCTAGGTTTTCAACCTCGGTGCAACCGATTAGAACCTTTCGGTCACACCGAGTTGCAGTAACTGCTTGCAGTTTTGCATCTCGGTGCCACCAAGTTGTTCCACTCGGTCACACCAATAGGGTCAGGCTATATATACTGACGGGTCAAATTTTGGAAAAAAATTCGAAATTCTTCGCCCGCGCGTAACCTGCTCTGCCTCTTCGGGTCTCCGGATCATCCTCTCGTCGCCAGCGACCTCCCGCCGCTGGTCTCCGCTGCCATCAACGGCAATCTGCCTCGCCGTTGCCGCCGTAGCAAGTTCACCACCGAGTTAGGGTATGAACTTGACACTTTGTGCTATTCTTTAACTCCGATTCCTAGCACATTGTTTTGCCATGATTCTTGCCACGTTTGAAATCATCCTGTCCAGTGAAAACATCATGTAGATTAGATTTGATTTGAAAATTTAGGGTTAGGTTTCCGCCGAACTCATCTCGGACCGACCGAGTTGTTGAAATCGGTCTCACCGATTTGGCTTAGGCCATTGCGCATGTGATTTTCGGTCTGACCGAGAATTGCAAATCGGGTGACCGAGTTCGATTCTTTGTGAAACCCTAGCAGTCTCGGTGCCACCGAACTGTGACCCGGTCTGACCGAGTTCACTAGTTTAGGTTCCAAAAGCTGCTTCGGTATCACCGAGTTTACAAATCGGTAGCTCCGAAATGCTTTCTGTGGAAAACTAAAACTAAGTTTTTGACTCAATTGTTTTGCAAAACCTCTGCACTTTGTGATGCTCATCTACTCTACCTCATCTATATCTATTCACAGGGTCTGCTGTCAGTGAGTTTGCAGAAATGTCTTGTCAAAGTGATAGCCAGAACAAGTCTGAAGAGCAAGCTCGGTTGAGTGAGGGCACTAGTCCCACAAGCAGTTATGATGAGGGTAGCAGGAGTATACCCAGCAACTTGCCAAAGGTAGCCACCAGGACAAGGAAGAAGAAAACCTTAGATTCTGAAGATGAGGACTACATTGCTGTTGAGGATGAGACCACCTCAAAGAAGAAGGTGATGAAGAAGGAGTATGGCAGTGCTGCTACCACAAAGCCAGGCATGAACAAGAAGGCACCCGTCAGGAGAGTTCCCACATCCAAACCCAGGAAGGTTGCCACAGGTGAAACTATGAAGTTCACCATTGAGTCTGAAGAAGCTGCTGGTGAAGACAAGAAGAAGAAGAGGGCAAGAACAACTACTGCCAAAGTTCTTGGCAAGCCCTCCATGAGGAGAGATTCTGATGAAGAAGAAGAAGAGGAAGAGGATGCTGCTCCAGCACCCAAATCTCAGAAGCTCATGGGAGATGCAATCAGATCAGGGGCTGCTCCATCTAAGCCCAAAGCTGCTCCCAAGGCTGCTGCTCTAGCTCCAAAGCCTAAACCCAAGAGGAACACCAGAAGTATACCTGCTGAGGAGAAGAACAAGACCCTAGTGCCTGAAGCTGCAAAAGAAGATGATTCACTTGTTTTGAGAAAGCTGAAACCCAAGATCCCTGACCACAATGAAGCCCATCCTATTGTAGAGAACATGAAAATCAGGAAGGATTCAGGACTGAGATTATGGAGACAGTATGATCCATATGCTGTCAGGAGAAGAACTGTTGTAGACTACAAATTTCACACTAAGGAATAGCAAGACTTTTATGAGACAGTTTTGCTTGACAAGAAGCCTATTGTCTGTGACATGAGATGGGTCAACTGGGAGTACATCAAGGAGAATGAAGATCACTATCCAGGAGTATATGACAGCTTCAAAGCATGTGGAGTTGATGCATTTGTTGCCCAGAAGCTCACCAAGTGGAATGATGAGATGATCATGCAGTTTTACTCCACTGCCCACTTCTACCCAGATGGGAAGATCATCTGGATGTCAGAAGGTACTAGGTACCAATCCTCTGTAGAAGAATGGGCTCAGTTGATCAATGCTCCAAAAGAAACTGAAGATGACTTGGATGTTTATGCTGAAAAGAAGAAAGCCCATAACACTATGGCTCACATGTACAAGGAGATCCCAGATGATGCTTTAGAGACTCATAAATTTGGATCTGTCCATTTCTTGTTGTCTGGTCTGCCTACCATCAACTGGATCCTAAGGCACACATTGCTACCCAAGTCAGGTGACCACAAGATGATCAGAGGACATGCTATAAATTATCTACAATTGTTTGATGTGCCTCAGAAGTTTAAAGTCATGAGTCTGATTGTGGAGACAATCAAGAGGACTGCAGCTGATCAGAAAAGATCTTGTGGGTATGCCCCACAAATTCAGGAGCTCATCAACTCCAAGATGGGCAAAGGCAAATATCTATTGGATAAGGAGCATCTGCCTATCTACCTGAATTTGAATATAACACTATTGTTATGAATGAGAATGAACCATCATCAGCTCAGGCACATGAGAAGAGAGAGAAGGCAAGGGCAAAGAAAGCTGCAAAGATGCCAACTGCTGAAGAGGCATCTCAAGTATTCCTGCAGAGCAAGCAAGATTAGCTTGACTATCTGATTGCCTCCATCTTGAGGATTGAGAAGGGCTTGGCCACCCTAACTCAAAACCAGGAGAGTTTGGAGAGGATCATTGAGCAGAAATTCTATGCTCTTGATGTCAAGGTCACTGAGATCCAAACTGCAATTGAGCAACTTCAGGAGGATGTGGAGGAGAAGAAGGGAAAGTCTACTACAGATGCTTTTGCTAGAGTGCCCAGAGGACAGAGATCTATTGTAGTGCCTATTCCAGATACTAGAGCTACATCATCTACACCAGCTGCTACAGCTTCAGTGCCACCAGCTCCAGCAGCCACTCCACCAGCTCCAGCTACATCTACAAACGCTTTAGTCCTTGGAGTCATCTCTACACCACCTCATGAAGACCAAGCCTGAGAGTCGATTAGCACTGTGCTTTCTTTGAACTTTTTGGTAACTTGTTGCCAAAGGGGGAGAAAATGTATAGATCATAGGCTTCTAGAGAGAGTGTTGCTTTTGATCTCTCTTGTTTTTGGTGGTTGAACTTCTTTATTGTGTGCTTGCTTGATACACTATGTCTTTTGTGAGATACTTGGATGATCATGTGTTTGATCATATGCTACCTTTAATGCTTGTTGGATGATATTATCTCTTATATCCTTATATGATCATTCACTTTGCTTGGTGATGAGTGCATGTGTTCAACTATTTTCATTTTGAGCGCTCCACCAAGATGTATGTGACATGAAAGAGTAACCCATGATCCTAACACATTGTGCATTTGTAGTCCAAAGCAAATTTTAAATAATGCACAAATTTAGGGGGAGCTCTTGCTTATCACATACTTCTCAAAGCGACGATGTTTTCAATCTTATTATCATTTGTCAAAGCTTTGATCTATATGTTGTCATCAATTACCAAAAAGGGGGAGATTGAAATTGCAACTATCCCTGGGTGGTTTTGGTAATTCCTAACAACATATAGCTCATTAGGCTAATGCTATTTCAAGATAAATATTTCAGGAAAGCTCAATGATTGGCATGACATGGATGACGTGGACCCCTCAAAATGCTAAGGACAAAAGGATTGGCTCAAGCTCAAAGCACAAGACTCTACATTTTTCATTTTAGTGATCCAAGATCACATTGAGTCCATAGGAAAATCCAATACTATCAAGAGGGTATGAGATGTTGCTTAATGAGTTTCTTGCTCAAAGTGCTTAGTGATATGTTCCAAAAACCCTCAACTACTTTCTCACATCCACATATGTCTCAAACCAAAAGTCAAACTTGGCCCCACCGAAACTGTCTATCCGGCGCCACCGAGTTCAGTTGTCATAGCCATTGCCAGAAACCCTAGTCTTTTTGGTCTCACCGATAGGGATCTCGGTCTCACAGAGATGGGATTGTAATCTCTCTGTTTCCCTTCATAATGTTTCGGTCAAACCGAGATGAGCGATCGGTCCCATCGAGAATGCAATGCAAACTCACTGTTTCCCTTTCGTAACGTTTCGGTCCAACCGAGATGAGTGAATCGGTCCCACCGAGTTTGCCTGACCAACTCTCTGTGTGTCTATTACCAAAATCAGTCCCACCGAGTTTGTGTAATCGGTCTCACCGAGATTAAGTTATGCCCTAACCCTAACAATATCGGTCCCACCGAGTTGACATGTCGGTCCCACCGAAATTCCTAACGGTCACATCATTTACTAAATCAGTATGACCGAGTTTCATGATTCGGTCCCACCGAGTTTGGTAAGTTGTGTGTAACGGTTATATTTTGTGTGGAGGCTATATATACCCCTCCATCCACTCTTCATTTGTGGAGAGAGCCATCAAAACATGCCTACACTTCCACCATACATTTTCTGAGAGAGAACCACCTACACTTGTGTTGAGGTCAAGATATTCCATTCCTACCACATAAATCTTGATCTCTAGCCTTCCCCAAGTTGCTTTCCACTCAAATCTTCTTTCCACCAAATCCAAATCATGTGAGAGAGAGTTGAGTGTTGGGGAGACTATCATTTGAAGCACAAGAGCAAAGAGTTCATCATCAACACACCATTTGTTACTTCTTGGAGAGTGGTGTCTCCTAGATTGGCTAGGTGTTACTTGGGAGCCTGCGGCAAGATTGTGGAGTTGAACCAAAGAGTTTGTAAGCGCAAGGAGATCGCCTACTTCATGAAGATCTACCCTAGTGAGGCAAGTCCTTCGTGGGTGACGGCCATGGTGGGATAGACAAGGTTGCTTCTTCGTGGACCTTTCATGGGTGGAGCCCTCCGTGGACTCGCGCAACCGTTACCCTTCGTGGGTTGAAGTCTCCATCAACGTGGATGTACGATTGCACTACCTATCGGAACCACGGATAAAAAATCTCCATGTCATCATTGCGTTTGCCTCCTCAAACTCCTCCCTTTACCTTCATATGCAATTGTTTTACATTTCGCTGTTATACTCTTAGAATTGCATGTGTAGGTTGATTGCTTGACTTGTGCTAAGTTGCTAAAATCTGCCAAGAACTAAAATTGGGAAAAGGGTAGATTTTTATTTGGTCAAGTAGTCTAATCACCCCCCCCCCCCTCTAGACATACTTTCG
>NC_041383.1:271922204-271955549 GCF_002162155.2 Triticum dicoccoides
ACATTTCGCTGTTATACTCTTAGAATTGCATGTGTAGGTTGATTGCTTGACTTGTGCTAAGTTGCTAAAATCTGCCAAGAACTAAAATTGGGAAAAGGGTAGATTTTTATTTGGTCAAGTAGTCTAATCACCCCCCCCCCCCCTCTAGACATACTTTCGATCCTACACAATGGACTTTAACGGTGCCCTGTTTAAAGTGAATGCAGTTTTCTCTAATGCATAACCCTAAAACGATAGTGGTAAATTGGTAAGATACATCATAGATCGCACCATATCTAATAAAGTGTGGTTACGATGTTCGGACACACCATTACACTATGGTGTTCGTTGGCGTGAGTTGTGAAACTATTCAACATTGTTTTAAATGAAGGCCAAACTCATAACTCAAATATTCTCCTCCATGATCAGATTATAGAAACTTTATTTTCTTGTTACGATGATTCTCCACTTCACTCTGAAATTCTTTGAAATTTTCAAATGTTTCAAACTTGTGTTTCATTAAGTAGATATACCCATATCTGCTCAAATCATCTATAAAGGTCAGAAAATAACGATACCCGCCACGAGCATCAACACTCATTGGACCACATACATCGGTATGTATTATTTCCAATAAGTCACTAGCTCGTTCCATTGTTCCGGAGAATGGAGTTTTAGTCATCTTGCCCATAAGGCACGGTTCGTGAGTATCAAATGATTTATAATCAAGTGATTCCAAAAGTCCATCTTTATGGAATTTCTTCATGCGCTTTACACCGATATGACACAAATGGGAATGCCACAAATAAGTTGCACTATCATTATCAACTTTGCATCTTTTGGCATCAATATTATGAATATGTGTATCATCACGATCAAGATTTAACAGAAATAGACCACTCTTCAAGGGTGCATGACCATAAAGATATTACTCATATAAATAGAACAACCATTATTCTCTAACTTAAACGAATAATCGTCTCGCACTAAACAAGATCCAGATATAATGTTCATGCTCAACGCTGGCACCAAATAACAATTATTCATGTCTAAAACTAATCCCGAAGGTAGATGTAGAGGTAGCGTGCCGACGGCGATCACATCAACCTTGGAACCATTTCTGACGCGCATTGTCACCTCTTCCTTAGCCAATCTTTGTTTAATCCGCAGTCCCTGTTTTGAGTTACAAATATGAGCAACGGAACCGGTATCAAATACCCAGGCACTACTACGAGAATTAGTAAGGTACACATCAATAACATGTATATCATATATACCTTTGCTCACTTGCCATCCTTTTTATCCGCCAAATACTTGGGGCAGTTCCACTTCCAGTGACTAGTCCCTTTGTAGTAGAAGCACTCAGTTTCAGGCTTGGGTCCAGCTTTGGGTTTCTTCCCGGGAGTGACAACTTGCTTGTCATTCTTCTTGAAGTTCCCCTTCTTTTTACCTTTTCCCTTCTTCTTGAAACTAGTGGTTTTGTTAACCATCAACACTTGATGCTCCTTATTGATTTCTACCTCCATAGCCTTTAGCATCGCGAAGAGCTCGGGAATAGTCTTTTCCATCCCTTGCATATTGTAGTTCATCACGAAGCCTTTGTAGCTTGGTGGCAGTGATTGAAGAACTCTGTCAATGACACAATCATCTTGAAGATTAACTCCCAGCTGAGTCAAGTGATTATGGTACCCCAGACATTCTGAGTATGTGCTCACTAACAGAATAGTTCTCCTCCATCTTGCAACTATAGAACTTGTTGGAGACTTCATATCTCTCAACTCGGGCATTTGCTTGAAATATTAACTTCAACTCCTGGAACATCTCATATGGTCCATGACATTCAAAACGTCTTTGAAGTCCCGATTCTACGCCGTAAAGCATGGCAGACTGAACTAACGAGTAGTCATCAGATCGAGCTGGCCAGAAGTTCACAATGTCAGCTCCTGCTCCTGCAGCAAGCCTTGCACCCAGTGGTGCATCAAGGACATAATTCTTATGTTCAACAATGAGGATAATCCTCAAGTTATGGACCCAGTCCATGTAGTTGCTACCATCATCTTTCAACTTAGCTTTCTCTAGGAACGCACTAAAATTCAAAGGAACGGTAGCACGGTCCATTGATATACAACATAGATATGCGAAAAACTATCAGGACTAAATTCATGATCAATTAAGTTCAAATAATCATATTACTTAAGAACTCCCACTAAGATAGACATCCCTCTAGTCATCTAAATGATACGTGATCCAAATCAACTAAACCATGTCCGATCATCACCTGAGATGGAGTAGTCATCAATGGTGAACATCACTATGTTGATCATATCTACTATATGATTCACGTTCGAACTTTCAGTCTCCAGTGGTCCGAGGCCATATCTATATATGCTAGGCTCGTCAAGTTTAACCTGAGTATTCCGTATGTGTAAAACTGGCTTGCACCCGTTGTATTTGAATGTAGAGCCTATCACACCCGATCATCACGTGGTGTCTCAGCACGAAGAACTTTCGCAATGGTGCATACTCGGGGAGAACACTTATACCTTGAAATTTAGTAAGGGATCATCTTATAATGCTACCGCCATACTAAGCAAAATAAGAAACATCAAAGATAAACATCACATGCAATCAAAATATGTGACATGATATGGCCATCATCATCTTGTGCTTTTGATCTCCATTACCGAAGCAACATCATGATCTCCATCGTCACCGGCTTGACACCTTGATCTCCATCATAGCGTCGTGGTTGTCTCGCCAACCATTGCTTCTACGACTATCTCTACCGCTTAGTGATAAATTCAATCAATTACATAGTGTTTGACAATAAAGCGACAACCATATGGCTCCTGCCAGTTGCCGATAATTTGTTACAAAACATGATCATCTCATACAACAATTTATATCACATCATGCCTTGACCATATCACATCACAACATGCCCTACAAAAACAAGTTAGACGTCCTCTACTTTGTTTGTCGCAAGTTTTACGTGGCTGCTATGGGCTTCTACCATGAACCGTACTTACGTACGGCACAAAAACCACAACGATGATTTATCAAGTTTGCTATTTTAACCTTCACAAGGACCGGCCGCAGTCAAATTCGATTCAACTAAAGTTGGAGAAATAGACACCTGCCAGCCACCTTTATGCAAAACTAGTTGCATGTCTGTCGGTGGAACCGGTCTCATGAACGCGGTCATGTAAGGTTGGTCTGGGCCGCTTCATCCAACAATACTGCCGAATCAATATAAGACTTTGGTGGTAAGCAGTATGACGATCATCGCCCACAACTCTTTGTGTTCTACTCGTGCATATCATCTATGCATAGACCTGGCTCGAATGCCACTGTTGGGGAATGTAGCATGCAATTTCAAAAATTTCGTATGCTCACACAAGATCTATCTAGGAGATGCATAGCAACGAGAGGGGCAAGGGTGCCCATGTACCCTAGTAGACCGAAAGCGGAAGCGTTAACTTAACACGGTTGATGTAGTCAAATGTCTTATCGAATCAACCGATCAAGTACCGAACGTACAGCTCCTCTGAGTTCTGCACACGTTTAGCTCAATGACGTCCCTCGAACTCTTGATCTAGTAGAGGTTCGAAGGATTCGATGAGTTCCGTCACCACGACGGCATGGTGACGGTGTTGGTTATGTGATCCACGCAGGGCTTCGCCTAAGCACTACGACAATACGACCGGAGGAGTAAATGGTGGAGGGGGCACCGCACACGGCTAAGAAACCATTGTTGTGCTTTGGGGTGCCCCCTGCCCCCGTATATACAGGAGGAGAGGGGAGGCCGCCGGCCCTAGGGGGCGCGCCAAGTGGGGGGAGTCCCACTAGGACTCCTAGTCCTAGTCGACCCCTTCCTTTCCAACGGAGGGGGGAAGAGGGAAGTGGAGGGAGAAAGGGAGAAGGAAAGGGGGCCATGCCCCCTCCCCCTTATCCAATTCGGACTCCCATGGGGGGCGCCACCTCTTGTGGCCTGCCTCCTCCTCTCCACTATGGCCCAATAAGGCCCATTACTTCCCCGGGGGGTTCCGGTAACCCCTCGATACTCTAAAAAATACCCGAACCTCTCGAGAACCATTCTGGTGTCCGAATATAACCTTCCAATATATCAATCTTTACCTCTCGACCATTTCGAGACTCCTTGTCATATCCGTGATCTCATCCGGGACTCCAAACAACCTTCAGTCACCAGAACACATAACTCATGTAATACACATTGTCATCGAACGTTAAGCGTGCGGACCCTACGGGTTCGAGAACTATGTAGACATGACTGAGACACCTCTCTGGTCAATAACCTATAGTAGAACCTGGATGCTCATATTGGTTCCCACATATTCTATGAAGATCTTTATCAGTTGAACCGCAATGTCAACATACGTTATTCCCTTTGTCATCGGTATGTTACTTGCCCGAGATTCGATCATCGGTATCCTCATACCTAGTTCAATCTCATTACCGGCAAGTATCTTTACTCATTATGTAGTGCATCATCCCGTAACTAACTCATTAGTCACATTGCTTGCAAGGCTTCATATGATGTGCACTATCAAGAGGGTCCAGAGATACCTCTCCGATACTCGGAGTGACAAATCCTAATCTCGATCTATGCCAACCCAACAAACACCTTCGGAGATACCCATGGAGCATTTTTATAATCACCCAGTTACGTTGTGATGTTTGATAGCACTCAAGGCATTCCTCCGGTGTCTGGGAGTTGCATAATCTCATAGTCGGAGGAATATAGATTTGACATGAAGAAAGCAGTAGCAATAAAACTGAATGATCATTATGCTAAGCTAACGGATGGGTCTTGTCCATCACATCATTCCACTAATGATGTGATCCCGTTTATCAAATTACAACTCATGTCCTTGGCTAGGAAACTTAACCATCTTTGATCAACGAGCTAGTCTAGTAGAGGCATACTAGGGACACAATGTTTTGTCTATGTATTCACACATGTATCAAGTTTCCAGTTAATACAATTATAGCATGAATAATAAACATTTATCATGAATAAGGAAATATAAAATAACAACTTTATTATTGCCTCTAGGGCATATTTCGTTCACCGCCTAGGTTTATGCGCAATATCGTTGGGTGGCGCCGGGAAACCGGTGAGGAAATGGCGGAAATGGTGGCGTGTTCATAAAACGCCATCAATTAATGGAAACTTTAGCATAGAATGAACATCGAGCTAGCACGACATGTGTGGGCACATTGCTTGCCCAAGGCTATGATCCATATACTTGTGTGCCCAACAGAGCACACTATTCACATTAAAGAATATTGTTCCATTTATCCTAGTAGAGAAGTGGCGGCAAGCATCACAAGAAGTAGATGATGATTAGATGAGTGTTTATCTTAGTTAATTATAAATGTAATAGTTTAGTTTAGTGTGTGGAAATGTTATGTGCTAGCCACCTATGTTATTAGATGTTTGTCGCGTATCACACACATCCTGTTTATGTGAAACGTTTCTGTTCTCTTGGCTCAACACAAACAATTTATCGGAATGAAGTGTATGCCCTCCATTGCACACACTTTCATCTGGCTGAACCATTTTTGTTGTGTTGCCTAATCGAAAACAGTTCATCCGAGAGAACCGTATGTCGTATATCACAGACACCTTGATCTGGCTGACCATTTCTTTTGTGTTGCCTAATCACAAACAGTTCATCCAAGTGAACCATATGTCGTGTGTCACACACACCTTCAGCTGGCTGCCCGTTTCTGTTGTTCCACCTCATCACAAACACTTTGTCCAAGTGAACTGTATGTCGTATATCGCACACACCTCCATCTGTCTACCCGTTCCTTTTGTTTTGCCTCATCACAAATAGTTCATTGAACTGGACAGTATGCCCAGCAACGCACACGCAACTAAATTCTGAACCATGTTTGATGTATCCACCATCGCAAGCATTTTGCATCTTTTTTGATGATTTTTTATATCAGTGTTTGCGATTAATGCATCAGTTTCGTTGAAGGGTCTCTGATCATAGTGTCGCGTTAGCAGCATTCTGCAGTAGTGTTGGACAGGAGCACTTTTGCCCTCCGGCGGAGTGATTCCACCGGGGGAAGTTCCCTCCTGAACGGGGAAATCATCGTCATCGTCAACACCAACAACCCTCTCATCTTTGGGAGGGCAATCTCCATCAACATCTTCAACAGCATCATCTCCTCTCAAACCCTAGTTCATCTTGTGTGTTCAATCTTTGTACCAGAACCTTAGATTGGTACTTGTGGGTGACTAGTAGTGTTGATTACATCTTGTAGTGGATTACTATATGGTTTATTTGGTGAAATATTATATGTTCAGATCCATTATGCTATTTAATACCCCCCTGATCTTGAGCATAATTATAATTTGTGAGTAGTTACTTTTGTTCTTGAGGTCACAGGAGAAGTCATGTTGCAAGTAATCATGTGAACTTGATATGTGTTCGATATTTTGATGATATGCATGTTGTGATTCCCTTAGTGGTGTCGTTTGAACGTCGACTACATGACACTTCACCATATTTGGGCATAAGGGAATGCATTGTGGAGTAGTTATTAGATGATGGGTCGCTAGAGGGACAAAAGCTTAAACCCTAGTTTATGCACTACTTTGTAAAGGAACGATTTGGATCTACAAGCTTAATGCTATGGTTAGATTTTATTTTAATACTTTTCTCATAGTTGCGGATGCTTGCGAGGGGGTTAATCATAAGTAGGAGGTTTGTTCAAGTAAGAACATCACCTAAGCACCGGTCCACCCACATATCAAATTATCAAAGTAGCGAACACGAACAAACCAACATGATGAAAGTGGCATGGTGAAATTCCCGTGTACCCTCAAGAATGCTTTGCTTATTATAAGAGACCGTTTTGGCCTGTCCTTTGCCAAAAAAGGAATGGGCTACCTTGCTGCACTTTATTTACCGTTACCGTCACTTGCTCGGTACAAATTATCTTGCTATCAAACTACTTGTTACCAAATATTTCAGTGCTTGCAGAAAATACCTTGCTGAAAACCACTTAACATTTCCTTCTGCTCCTTGTTGGGTTCGACACTCTCACTTATCGAAAGGATTACGATTGATCCCCTATACTTGTGGGTCATCATTATAGATTCGTTCTTGATACGATTACCGGTGGAAAATTCTTGATGTGTCCACCTTTGGATGCTTTTAATGCTATGGGAGATCTAGTGGGTGCACCACCTATCATTGTTAATGAAACAAATTTAACGCTTGAGCATGTTATGCGAAGATTAGATGCTATCGAAAATAAGATGATTACTGAAGAACAAATTGAAAATTTTGATAAATAGATGTATAACCTTGCTAATAAATTTGGATTAAAAGCGGGAGATGCTTTTCAATTACTAAGGGAAAAGGAAACCTTAATTAATGAAAGAATAGGAGAAAGTCCCTCTTGGACCAATAAGTTGGAAGAAATTTTTAGTAATTTAAGCTCCGCCTTTTCTTCTGTTAAAACTATTTAGAAAACTCCCGTAAGAATTTGCAAGACTACTCAGATCACTAAGAACAAGGGTGCCACTACTAGTAGCCACAAGCAAGATCTTAAAATTATTAGCGTTTATCCAAATTTGTTGAAGTGGTAAACGACCCTACCTACAATAATGAATTATTTAATCTTATTCCTAAAAGTATTATTGTTGAAATTTTGCATGCCAAATCTTTGAATAGTTGTGTGATTGAGGAATTGGAAACTAAAGATGACAATACTTGAATCAATGCATTATGCCTAGCTACAATAGCACTTGTTGGAAGGCAACCCAATGAACAAAATTTATTTTTGTTTTTTCTTTCTGTTCTTGAGTGTTTGCACAATTATGCTATTGTTATGATTGTGTTTTTATGTTTTAATTAGTTTTTGTGCCAAGTAAAGCTTTTGGGATCATGTTTGGTGATAGTTGATTTGATTTTGTTGAAAAACAGAAACTTTCGCGTCCAGTAACAGAATTTTAGAAAATCACAGAAGCAACAAAAAATTCTGAATTTTTTAAACAAGATTTATATGCAAATTTCCTACGTTGTCCTAATTTTCAGAATTTTGGGAGTTATAGAAGTATGATTAAAGTCGAGATTACTACAGACTATTCTGTTTTTGACAGATTCTGTTTTTTGTTGCATTGTGTGCATATTTTGATGAATCTATGGATTGTATCGGGGGGTATAAGCCATGGTAAAGTTGGAATACAGTAGGTATAATGCAATAATAAAATATGAATGGGTTTGCAACAGTACTTAGAGTGGTGATTTGCTTTATTATACTAACGGATCTCATGAAGGTTTTGTTAAGTTTTGTGTGATTGAAGTTTTCAAGTTTTGGGTGAGATCACGATGGATGAAGGAATAAGGAGTAGAAGAGCCTAAGCTTGGGGATGCCCACGGCACCCCAAGTTAATATCCAAAGAGAACCAAGCAACTAAGCTTGGGGATGCCCCGGAAGGCATCCCCTCTTTCTTCTAACAACCATCAGTAATTTTACTTGGAGCTATATTTTTATTTGTCACATGTCATGAGTTTTTCTTGGAGCGTCTTGTATGAGTCTTTTCTTGTTTTTCCTTTTAGTTTGTCACAAGTATCCTTGCTGGACACACCTATTTGAGAGAGCCAAAGTTATGCTATGATTTGTTAGAATTGCTCATTATGCTTCACTTAAATTTTTTTGAGCTATGGAATTGCTCTAGTGCTTCACTTATATCTTTTTGAGCATGGTGTGCTTTAATAGCTTTAAAGAAATACTCTCATGCTTCACTTAGATTTATTTAAGAGTTAGTAATTTTGAAGAAATTCTCTCATGCTTCACTTATATTATTTTGAGAGATGAAAATCTTTATACTCATGTTCTTCACTTAAATTTATGGGACAATTGCATTTTTACCCTTAGTTGGTTCCTACCCACGGGTTATGCCCTTACTTTTCGAGCTTGCTCAGTTTTGCCCTTACTTTTTCCATCGAGGTCCCTCGAATGCCCTTTGACCGTTTGACCAAAACTTTGAAAATTCATAACTAATTCATATGAACTCAGAAAAATGCAAATAAGATATCAAAATGTTCAGATAAACATTACCTTTATGGGCATATCATTTGCATTCAGGGCAAAAGCATCGTTTAAACTACCCGAGGTAATTAATATTATTAGCATTATTAAAAATAAATAGGTATAAACAATATATTTTTTCATGAATAAAAATTATATGCAAATGTAGGTGATATTTTCTGATCATCCTAATACCTTATTTGCATTTTCTTGAGTTCGTGTCAACTTGTTATGAAGTTTCCAAATAATGTTCAAAGTCATAGAACATTCATAACAAGTTGATACAAACTCAGAAAAATTGAAATAAGTTACCGGGATGTTCAGAAAACATCACCTACATTTGCATGTAATTTTTATTCATGAAAAAAAATTGTTTATACCTATTTATTTTTTAAAATGTTAATAACATTAATTACCTCGGGTAGTTTAAATGATGCTTTTGTCCTGAATGTAAATGATATGCACATAAAGGTAATATTTATCTGAACATTTTGATATCTTATTTGCATTTTTCTGAGTTCGTATGAATTAGTTATGAATTTTCAAAGTTTTGGTCAAACGGTCAAAGGGCACTCGAGGGACCTCGATGGAAAAGGTAAGGGCAAAACCGAGCAAGCTCGAAAAGTAAGGGCAAAACCCGTGGGTAGGAACCAACTAGGGGTAAAAATGCAATTGTCCCTAAATTTATTTGAGCTTCTCAAAAGCAATGGCAATATATGAAACTACTCCCAAATTGATAGATATTCAAGAGGGATATAATAAAAACTTTCATGAAGATCATTGGACAAAATAAACTTGATTCATTGTAATAGTTTTGAGATATGATGATAGTAATATGAGAGTCATGTTGGTGAGTAATTATGCTTTAGTAAGAATATTGGTGTTTAGGTTTGTGATTCCCTATGCAAGCACGAAAGTCCATAGTTATGCAATGAAATCACATCCTACTTGTGGTGCATTATTCGTTGTTAGTTATGCTTAATGCTTGTTTATGAGATTTTTCGTTTCTTGGTTGGTTGCTTCTCAATCTTTTTGCTAGCCTCCACTTGCACTAAGTAGAAATACTACTTGTGCATCCAAAATCCTTAAACCTAGTTTTGCCATATGAGTCCACCATACATACCTATATGCGGTATTTATGTGTCGTTCTAAGCAAATTTGTATGTGCCAACTCTAATTTTCAAAATAATTTCCTTTTTGTGTGCCCGTACCTCTCATGAAGCGGCATGGGGTGGCCAATAGTTTCCATGATAGATGTGTTATTCTCAAGATGAGTGTTTATTTACTTGTCATTGCACGAGAGTACGGCAGTAATAGGGATGCCAAGTCCCGAAATGAAAAATAAAATTACTTTATGTCATCAAATTCCTTGGAAAGTGTTGGTATGGACGGTACCCATGGATACATCTAGTCGTGGAGTGTGAAACAATGGTGGAAAAGGAATAAACTTTATTTTCTGTTTGGGAACCGCCTATGATATATCTAGCATGGAAAATAGGAACTACTCGGTCATTTTTGTTGACAGGAAAAGCATGCCTCTCAAAATGTTTTTATCTCTTTTTTTTGCTTTGAGCTCTGGCACCTCTACAAATCCCTACTTCCCACTGCGAAGGGCCTATCTATTTACTTTATGCAACTTTTATTTTTATTTTGAGTCTCCATCTTGTCTTGTAAAGCACCAACTAAGGGGCACCATGATTGTACTTGAGCATTGGATTTAGCTAATATTCGAGTGTGCTTCATGAATGGATCAATGATTGAGCATGATGGGCTACGGATAGCTTTCTTTCGTGTTGATATTTTGGAAGACATGGTTGCTTGTTGATATGCTTGAGTATTGAAGTCTTCATGTCAATTATAGACTATTACTTTGAACCATTTAAAAGTCCAAATGTCCATGCTACAAAAGAAAAAGAATATGTGATGAACATGTTAGGCAGCATTCCACATCAAAAATTCTGTTTTTATCATTTACCTACTCGAGGAGGAGCAGGAATTAAGCTTGGGGATGCTGATACGTCTCCAATGTATCTATAATTTTTTATTGTTCCATGTTGTTATATTATCATTCTTGGATGTTTCACAATCATTTTTATAGCAACTCTATATCATTTTTTGGGACTAACCTATTGACATAGTGCCCAGTGCCAGTTGCTGTTTTTTGCTTGTTTTTACTTCGCGGAATATGAGTACCAAACGAAGTCCAAATACCACAGAACTTTTTGGAGGATTTTTTGAACCAGAAGACACCTTGGGGGCCAAGAAAGCACCAGGGGGGTTGTGGGCCCCACGGAGGTCTCCTGCACCGCCTCTTCACCCTATAAATTTCCAAATATTCTAGAAACCCTAGGGGAGCAGACGAAACACAATTCCAACCGCCGCAAGTTCTAGAACCACGAGATCCAATCTACACCATCACAAAGGGGTTCATCATCCTCATTGGTGCCTCTATGAGGATGCATGAGTAGTCCACCATAGACCTATGGGTCCATAGGAAGTAGCTAGATGGCTTTCTCTCTCTCTCTCTCTCTCTCTCTCTCTCTCTCTCTCTCTCTCTCTCTCTTTTGATTCTCAATACAATGGTCTCTTGGAGATCTATTTGATGTAATGACTTTTTGCGGTGTGTTTGTTGGGATCCGATGAAGTTTGAGTTTATGATTAGATCTATATCCATGAAAGTTATTTGAGTTTCCTTTGATCTCTTATATGCATGATTACTTATAGCCTCGTATTTCTTCTTTGAATCTTTGGTTTAGTTAGGCCAACTAGATCGATTTTTCTTGCCATGGGAAGAGGTGCTTTGTGATGGGTTCGATCTTGCGGTGTCCTCTCCCAATGATAGAAGGGGCAACGAGGCATGCATGTATCGTTGCTATTAAGGATACAAGATGGGGTATATTCCTACATGAATAGATCTTGTCTACATCATGTCATCGTTCTTATTGCATTACTCTGTTTCTTCATGAACTTAATACACTAGATGCATGCTGGATAGCAGTCGATGTGTGGAGTAATACTAGTAGATGCAGAATCGTTTCGGTCTGCTAATCTTGGATGTGATTCCTATATAATGATCATTGCTTGGATATCGTTATAATTATTCGATCTTCTATCAATTGCCCAACAGTAATTTGTCTACCCATCGTATGTTATTTCCTTGAGAGAAGCCACTAATAAAACTACAGCCCCCGGGGTCTATCTTTCATCATATTGCTTTCCAATCTATTGCTATTCGCTTTTGTTTTCAGATCTATTATTCCAAAAAACCAAAAATACCTTGATGCACTCTTTCTTTATTTATTTTAGTTCGTGTTTTACTCAGATCTATTTATCCATTATCATACAAACCAATCTATCTTTTGCTCGAGGAGGGATAGACAACCCCTCTTACGCGTCGGGTTGCAAGTATTTGTTCTTTGTGTGTAGGTACTGTTTACATAGCTTGTCCTGGCATCCTACTAGATTTATACCTTGGTATCATAACTGAGGGAAATACTTACGGTAGCTATACTGCATCATCCCTTCCTCTTTGTGGAAATACAGACGCAGTTTCAAGCTGCATCATGAACCCCCATTAAGTATTCTAGGTTGTTGACGTTGGACAAGGAAGACAACATAATGAGTTCTGTTTGCATATATTCACATAGAAGTTATATTGTTATAGATCCTCCAGCATGTGGTGCTTGCTCAATATCTTTGCTAGCCAAAAATCCGCACCAAGTAGAGATACTACTTGTGCATCCAAACACCCTTAAACCCAATTTCATCTCATCGGAGTCCACTACACCTACCTATGGATTGAATAAGATCCTTCAAGTAAGTTGTCATCAGTGCATAAGGCAATAAAAATTGCTTCTAGATATGTATGATCTTTTATTGTAAGGGAATATAAGCTTTGTACGATCTTGTAATGGTAAAGAAATAAAAGCGACAGACGGCATAATAAAGGTTGCTATCACAAGGGGCAATATAAAGTGGCATTCCTTTGCATTAAGAGCTTGCACATCCAAAAACAAAAGGCGCATGACAACCTCTGCTCCCCTTTGCGAAGGGCCTATCTTTTATTTATTTTTATGTATTTACTTTTCATGCAAGAGTCAACAGTGTTCTCCCCTATTCCTTTTTATTTTTCTGTTTTGCAAGCATCATGTGGTGGGGAAAGATCTAGACATGTATATCCAATTGGATATGAGTGATCATGAGTTATTATTCTTGACTATACCCTTGAGGTAAATGAGTTGGGAGGCGAAATTATAAGCCCCTATCTTTCTATGTGTCTGGCTGAAACTTTTGCTCCATGTATATGTCGTGAGTGTCAGTTATCATAGAAGACTAAATGATAGTTGAGTATGTGTACTTGCTAAACAAAAGCTCCTACATGAGACCCTTCCTGAAAAGATGATGAATTGCAATTGCCTTGTTGACTGAGATATAGTTTGTTAGTTCTCAAGAAAGTTTATGCCATATACTTTGTTGTTGTGATGAATCGGTACTTGTCTATGAGAAGTTTTATGATAATGTACATTGCTACTATAATAATGATCATGATGCTACTATGTCTGTATTTTGTTTTTCTCGATACCTCTCTCTCTCTCTAAACATGTGGTTATGATTATCGATGTCGGCTTTCGCTTGACGACAACCGAGGTCTAAGATTGGGGGAGTTGATACGTCCATTTTGCATCATGTTCTCCTACTGTTATTTATAATGTTTTTGACCAATATAATACTTTGTAGTACCATGCAAATGCCTTTTCTCTCTTAATTTGCAAGATTTACATGAAGAGGGAGATTGACGGCAGTTGTAATTCTGGACCTGAAAATGCTATGTCATAGATAATTATTATGCACATCTCCAAATGAGCTGAAATTTCACGGAGAATTATTTTGGAATAAATAAAAAATACTGGAAGAAAGAAATACCAAAGGGGGCACCCAGGTGCCCACGAGGCACCAGGGCGCACCCACCCCCTGGCGTGCCCTGGTGGCTTGTCGGCCCCTGGCAAGCCTCCGGCGCCCATCTTCTGGTATATAAACCCATTTGCCCTAGAAAAAAATAAGGACAGGACTATCGGGATGGAGCGCCACCGTCTCGAGGCGGTTTTTGGGCAGGAGCACTTTTGCTCTTCGGTGGAGCAATTCCCTCCGGGAGGGGGAAATCAAAGCCATCGTCATCACCCACAACCCTCTCATCGTGTGAGGACCAATCTTCATCAATATCTTCACCAACACCATCTCATCTCAGATGCTAGTTCATCTCTTGTATTCAATCTTCGTATCAAAACCTCATATTGGTACTTGTGGGTTGCTAGTAGTGTTGATTACATGTTGTAGTTGATGCTAGTTGGTTTATTTGGTGGAAGATTATATGTTCAGATCCTTAATGACATTCAATACCCCTTTGATCTTTAACATGAATATGATTTGTGATTAGTTACTTTTGTTCTTGAGGACACGGGAGAAGTCTTTTCGTAACTAATCATATGAATTTGGTATTCGTTCAATATTTTGATGATATATATGTTGTTGCTTCCTTTAGCGGTGTCATGTGAACGCCGACTACATGACACTTCACCATCTTTGGGCCTAAGGGAGGGCATTTTGGAGTAGTAATGAGATGATGGGTTGCTAGAGTGACAGAATCTTAAACCCTAGTTTATGCGCTATTCCGTAAGGGACTGATTTGGATCCACATGTTCCATGCTATGGTTAGATTTATCTTAATTCTTATTTCGTAGTTGTGGATGCTTGTGAGAGGGGGTAATCATAAGTGGGGGGCTTGTTCAAGTAAGAACAACACCCAAGCACCGGTCCACCCACATATCAAATTATTAAAGTAGCAAATGTGAATCAAACAAACATGTTGAAAATGACTAGATGGAATTCACGTGTGTCCTCAAGAACGCTTTGCTTATTATAAGAGACCGTTCCGGCCTGTCCTTTGCTACAAAAAGGATTGCGCTATCTTGATGCACCTTTGTTACAGTTACTAATTGCTCATTACAAATTATCTTGCTATCAAACTACTTGTTACCGATAATTTCAGTGCTTGCAGAAAATACCTTGCTGAAAACCACTAGCCATTTCCTTCTACTCCTCGTTGGGTTCGACACTCTTACTTATCGAAAGGACTAGATTTATCTCCTATACTTGTGGGTCATCATGGCATCACTATCAATCAAGCACCTCCAAGTGACACTAATCTAAAGGACCAAAGATGCACTAAGTGTCGACTAGATAGGGAGTGAATAAGTGACTACTAAATTAAAAGTTTCTTAGTTAATTTTAGAGGTGAGTGGGGAATTGTAAATTTTCTAGAAATAAAAGTAGGTGATACACCTTGTATGATACATTACAACAAGCCATCAAGCTACACATGGCAAACAAGAAAGCAAATAATAACCATAATAAAGGTAGGGCTAGAGACAATTGAAAGTGATGGAGACGAACATGTAATCTGTCGGAGTAATGGGCCACGGGTAGGCTAACCCAAGCCCCTGAACCTTTCAAGACATCGGGGCAGGCTGCGCCCCTCGAGCCCCAAGACGACGCTGCCGACTGCCCATCTCGGCCGAGTCCCAGAGACGACTCTAAGATAAGCCGAGTCCCAGAGGCGACTCTAAGATAAGCCGAGTCCCAGGGGCGACTCTAAGATAAGCCGAGTCCCAGAGGCGACTCTAAGATAAGCCGAGTCCCAGAAGCGACTCTAAGATAAGCCGAGTCCCAGAGGCGACTCCAAGATAAGCCGAGTCCCAGAGGCGACTCCAAGATAAGCCGACTCCTGGTCGGCGACTTCCGGAGAAGCCGGCTATAGGGAGTCGGCCCGCGACTCCAACCGCACCGTACCTTCGCGATAATGGACGGGACGGGGAACGGCCGCCGCGCGGCCCATTCCCGCCCCGTTTATCGAGGGCAAGCATGGCCACAGTGCGCCGTACCGGCGAAGATCTCCGTCCGGCGCGGCACTGTTGCCATGCCAGCCCTGACATCAGCCCCTGGGGGCGGAGCCCTGTGCCCACGACGGCCTGTCTGTACGACCCAGAGACGGCGGGTCCCGCCGGTCGGTGGGGGTGCAGAAGACGGCGAGAGCACCACAAGACGGACCCATTGCGAGTTGGCCACCAGGAGTCAGCTGGCCCCTCCCACGGGCCCCACGCGCCATTAACCAGACACGACAGGGAATGGCAACAGTGATCGCCCGTCAGGCGGCGGCACTGTTGCCATGACCCCATGACCAAGCCAGCGTCATTAGAGGCACGGTTACAGTAATCCGCAGCCGGCAAGACCCGCCCGCGGCGGACAAGGGTTGTCGGCCTCGTACCAGGCAAGTCGGCGGGGCCCACCAGTCGGCAGGCCCTAGCAGTCGGCGGAGAAGACGGCGGCCTGAGAGACTGACGGCTGGGACCCGCGCCCAGCCGGATTTACCGTTGTACCCCTTGGGGTAGGCCTATATAAACCCCCTAGGGCACCCATGCAAAGGGTTCGAATCCATTAGCACTAGACCAGATCATATATGAACGGGGGAGCTAGCCTTGCTTTCTCCTACCTCCAGAAACAGCTCAAGGAGCAACCTTGTACTCACTTTGCCTTAGTGATCATGCTGAGACCCTGCAGAGCAGCAGTAGGGGTGTTATCTCCTCGGAGAGCCCTGAAGCTGGGTAAGATCTGTCGGCGTGCATGTCTTCACCTCATCCCGTTTCCAGGCACCGGCGACGTTCTACTCACCCCCACCATGATAAGCCATCCTTTGGCATATGTCGCACCCAACCCCCGACATTTGGCGCCCACAGTGGGGCGAGGTGCACCGTCGTCCGAAGACCTGTTCTGGACGGGAACCCTTTTCCTCCCTGGCGAGCGTAGCTAGTCAGGCACGCCAGACGGAGTCTGCGTCGACGCGCTGCGCAGCGCTGAGGCCGCCTACGCAGCCAGCTGCCTCGCTGAACTTGTCGGCGAGGTTCACCTCTCCGACGAGCCTGCATCCGACGGAGGCACGGGCGGCCCCGAGAGCCTCCTCGCGGGCCTCCTCGACCAACTCCACGTCATCGGCGAGCCTGCCGTGGACTTGGAGTCCGTAGGCTCCACCGACCCGATGCTAGTCAACTCCGACGCTGCATCGCTCGACGCGTTCCCCACCAACGTGGTGGTCTACGACGAGCCGCTCCCTTATGAGGAGAGCAGCGGAAGCGTCGTCACGGAGGTGCTCGTCATCAGTCATGGCGAGCGTTCCGGTGAGGGAGCTCATGACCCACTCGACGCGGCTCTACGAGACCTGACCGCGCCTATTCCAGAAGACACAGACGCTGAGACGCTGGAGGCACGCCGCCTTCAGATCGTCGAAGGCGCGAAGAAGCTGGCAAGCATGAGACACTTGTAAGAAGCCTACCAGCGTGAGATCCGACCACGCTGTGGGCAGTTCGCCGGCGCCGACTGGGCCTAGCTGCCTAGGTGCGGTCCAGCAGCGCGGCGTGGCCATCGCCAACCTTTTCGAGGCCAATTGCCCCGTGTACACCACGCCTGTGAAGAACATCCGCGCCACCCAGGCGGCGACGGACGAGCTAAAAAACTTCGAAGGTGAAGAGCGCCACCTGATGACGGAGCGAGTCCAGCAGCTCCTCGACGCAGCTGTCGCGCAGAATGCAGCCGGCGGACGCACGGAGGCGCCGCAACAACCAAACGACGACCTGCCTCCCCGCCAAGATCAAGGCGCGACGTCTCAGACACCGACTGGCGGAGTCCGCGGAAGAAAAGACAAAGAGCCGGCTGTCAGCCGCAGTCGGACTCGCATCACCATCGAGCGCGACCAAGACGGCTGCCCAAGAGCAGTGGAACGGCAGGGCGACTATCTGCCTCCCCCACCGCGAAGAGAAAGGCGAGTCTCCCCACCACCCGTTGAGCATCCGACTCTCGGTGGCCACCTTGGCCGCCGAGAGGGAGTCGAAGAGAATGACGCTCGCCACCAGATCGACCGACTCCACCGATCCCTGGCGCTGGAAGAAGAAGATGAGTTGGGTCCGCCCTGCTTCGGACCTCGCATCCGAGACGAGCCCTTTCCCAAAGGGTTCATGCTCCCCCGAGACACGCCCAAGTATACCGGCTCCGTGAAGCCGGAAGACTGGCTAGTTGACTACTCCACAGCCGTCAACATAGCGAACGGCAACAAGCGTGTTGCCATGAAGTATGTTCCACTCATGCTCCAGGGCACGGCCCGGACATGGTTGAACAGCCTGAAGCCCCGCAGCATCAACAGCTGGGTCGACTTCACCGAGGCCTTCGTCCGCAACTTCACAAGCACGTACAAGCGACCCCCCAAGCCTCGCCAGCTTTCCTTGTGCGTGCAAGGCCCCGACGAGTCAACTCGCGACTACCTCATGCACTGGGTCAAGCTTCGAAACTCCTGTGAGGGCGTGCACGAGGTGCAGCCTATCGAGTACTTCACTGCCGGGTGCAGAGAAGGCACCCTCCTCAAGCACAGGCTCCTCTGCGACGAGCCGGAAACCCTCGACGAGCTGCTGATCATAGCAGACAAGTATGCCACGGCCGACTCCTCCATGAAGACGGAGATTCAAGTTAGTGTGACTGGCAAAGCGGCCCCTCAGGCTCCCAGAACTCCGGCTGGAGACGCCAGTCGGCGACAACAACAGAACGATAACAAGCGCAAGGCCCCACAGCCGGCTTCCAGCAGTCGGCAGGTTGCGACAGTCGAAGACCAGCAGCCGGAGGGGCAGCCTCCGACCAAGCGACAGAAAGGCGGCAAGTCCAACTGGTTGCCGGCCTTCTCTTACGAGCAGACTCTAGATGGTCCCTGCAAGTTCCACAGCGGCGCGAAGCCGTCAAACCATACCACCCGAAAGTGCTACTAGCTCACCAGAATCGCCAAGGGAGACGGCCTCCTTCCTCCCCCGCCTGCTGGGCCGCCGCCTCCATCGCCACCCCAGCAGCCGGCTGCCAGGCCAGTCGGCGCAGTACGAGATGAGTACCCAGAAGAGCACAGAGCCTATGTGGTGTTCACCAGTGTGGCTGAGGACCGACGCAGCAGGCGGCTGCAGCAGCAAGAAGTAAATGCAGTAGCATCAGATACTCCAGAGTTTATGCATTGGTCCGAGAAGCCTATCAGTTGGAGCAGAGCTGATCACCCAGAGGTGATGCCGAATCCAGGCTCCTATGCCCTGGTTTTGAGTGCCACCTTGGCCACAGATAGGCGAGCCGCTCGCTTCTCACGAGTGCTGATAGACGGAGGCTGTAGCATCAATATCCTATACAAGGATACCATGGAGAAGTTAGGAATCAAGCAAAGACAGCTTCAGAACAGTCGGACAGTGTTCCACGGCATTGTACCTGGCCTTTCCTGCTCACCAATCAGGAAGATCCTGATAGACGTCCTCTTTGGAGACAAAGAGCATTTCCGCCAAGAGCCAGTTTGGTTTGAAGTGGTGGACCTCGAAAGCCCGTACCATGCGTTGCTTGGCCGACCTGCTTTGGCCAAGTTCATGGCGGTCCCCCACTACGCCTACCTCAAGATGAAGATGCCGAGTTCCAAGGGGATCCTGACCGTAGCCAGCGACTACAGAAAGTCGTCCGCCTGCGCGGCTGAGAGCAGTCGGCTGGCCGAGTCCCTGGTGATCGCAGCTGAGAAGCGGCTTCTTGATCGGGTTGTGGCGATGGCCGGCAAGCAGCCAGAAATGTCGCCCGACCCCAAGGAGTCGGAAGCTGAGGGTTCGTTCAAGCCGGCCAAAGAAACGAAGAAGATACCCTTGGACCCGGAGCACCCAGAGAGGTACGCTATCATAGATGCAAACCTTGATAGCAAATAGGAAGGCGAGCTCGTCGATTTCCTCCGTGAGAATCGAGACATCTTCGCATGGTCCCTAAAGACATGCCAGGTGTACCGACAGAATTCGCCGAGCACAAGTTACATGTCCGACCTGATGTGAAGCCCGTCAGGCAGCCCTTGCGCCGCCTGTCAGAAGAGAAGAGAAGAGTTGTTGGAGAGGAGATAGCCCGGCTCCTGGAAGCCGGCTTCATTATGGAGGTGTTTTTTCCAGAATGGTTAGCAAACCCGGTCCTGGTGTTGAAGAAGAACAAGTAGTGGCGGATGTGTATTGACTACACAAGCCTCAACAAAGCTTGCCCCAAGGACCCGTTTGCTCTGTCGAGAATTGATCAGGTGATAGACTCCACAGCCGGATGCGAGCTGTTGAGCTTCTTAGATGCATATTCAGGATATCACCAGATCAAGCTAAACCCGGCAGACAGACTGAAGACTGCCTTCATCATGCCGTTTGGAGGCTTCTGCTACCTAACCATGACGTTCGGCTTGAGGAATGCTGGCGCCACCTTTCAGCGTTGCATGCAGAAGTGCCTCCTCAAGAAACTCGGCAGAAACGCCCACGTCTACGTAGACGATGTGGTAGTGAAGACGGAAAAACGTGGAACACTGCTGGAAGACCTCAAGGAAACCTTTGAGAACCTGCACCGATCCCAGATCAAGCTTAACCCTGAGAAGTGCGTCTTCGGAGTACCAGCCGGCCAACTCCTTGGCTTCCTGGTCTCTGAACGCGGCATAGAGTGTAACCCTCTGAAGATCAAGGCCATCGAGAGGATGGAGGTACCCAGTCGACTGCTAGATGTGCAAAAGTTCACCGGCTACTTGGCGTCCATCAGCCGATTCATCAGTCGGCTGGGCGAGAAAGCTCTCCCCTTATACCAGCTGATGAAGAAGACCACCTTTTTTGAGTGGACCCACAAGGCGGGCGAAGCATTTCTCTAGTTGAAGAAGATGTTGACTACTCCCCCTGTGTTGGCGGCTCCGACTCCTAAAGAGCCCATGCTCCTGTACATTGCTGCCACCAGCCGGGTAGTCAGCACAGTCATTATAGTGGAGCGCAAGGAGGAAGGCAAGGCGCTACCTGTCCAGAGACCGGTATATTACTTGAGCGAAGTACTGTCGACCTCCAAGCAGAACTACCCCCACTACCAAAAGATGTGCTACGGCGTGCACTTTGCCGCAAAGAAGTTGAAGCCTTACTTTCAAGAGCATCCAATCACTGTGGTCTGCAAAGCTCCACTGGCCGAGATCATTGGAAGCCGAGACGCTTCGGGCCGAGTGGCCAAATGGGCCATAGAGTTGGCCCCCTACACCATTTACTACCAGCCCCGCACCGCCATCAAGTCGCAAGCACTGGCCGACATCCTCGTCGACTGGGCCGAGACCCAGTACCTGCCACCAGCGCCCGACTCCACCCATTGGCGGATGCATTTCGACGGCTCCAAGATGCACACCGGCTTGGGAGCCGGCGTTGTCCTCACTTCCCCTAAAGGTGACAAGCTCAAGTACGCACTGCAGATCCATTTCGCCGCCTCCAACAACGTCACCAAATACGAGGTGCTCATTCACAGGCTCCGGCTTGCCAAAGAACTCGGCATCCGCCGGATCCTGTGCTATGGCGACTCCGACTTGGTGGTCCAGCAGTCATCTGGCGACTGGGACGCCAAAGATGCAAACATGGCGAGCTACCTCTTCCTGGTGCAGCAACTCAGCGGATATTTCAAGGGGTGCGAGTTCCTCCATGTGCCAAGAAATGACAACGACCAAGCAGACGCCCTGGCACGAGTCGGCTCCACCCGCCAAGCGATACCATCCGGCGTCGCCCTTCAGCGCCTCCTCAAGCCGTCTATCAAGCCTTCACCAGAATCAGACTCTATCTTTGTGCCGGCTCCCCCCGAAGAAGTCGGATCCGACTCAAGAGCACCAGCAGACGGCACGAGAATTCTTACGCAGGGCTCCAAGAACACCGCAGTCAAAGCCAGCCCGGGGACTTCAGAACCCGGCCCGGGGACTGCGGCGACCAGCCCGAAGACTCCAGAGCTCGGCCCGGGGACTGCGATAGTCGGCCCGGGGACTTCAGCGATTCAACAAGCGGCCGCGGACTCCAGCCCGCCGCCTACCAGCCCAGCCACCCTCGTCCAAGTTCTAGTGGTGGCAATTGAAGAAATAGCAGTACCCTCATGGGCCCAGCCCATCCTCAAGTTCCTAGTGAGCAAAGAGTTGCCAACCGATGAAATCTTGGCTCGGCAAGTGCAACGCCGAGCGGCAGCCAACACTATAGTCAACAGAGAGCTGGTCAGGCGCAGCGTCACTGGTGTCTACCAGCGCTGCGTCGAGCTAGAGCGAGGCCAAGCAATTCTCAAAGACATCCATCAAGGCGAGTGCGGCCACCATGCGGCTTCAAGAGCACTCGTCGCCAAAGCCTTTCGACACGGCTTCTTCTGGCCAACCGCCCTAGAAGAGGCCAAGGAATTAGTCCAAAAATGCAAGGGGTGCCAGAAGTTCCGCTCCAAGCCGCATCAGCCGGCTTCCGCACTCAAGACCATCCCCATCGCCTAGCCCTTTGGGGTTTGGGGCCTGGACATGGTGGGACCATTCAAGACAGCACGAGGCGGCCTAACTCATCTACTTGTCACGATGGACAAGTTCACCAAGTGGATAGAAGTAAAGCCCATCAAGAAGTTGAATGGTCCAACTGCAGTGACTTTCATCTCCGACATCACGATTCGGTACGGCATACCACACAGCATCATCACCGACAATGGCACAAATTTTGCCAAAGGCGCCTTGGCCCGTTTCTGCGCGACGCAGGGCATCCGACTGGACTTAGCGTCTGTTGCCCATCCGCAGTCAAACGGCCAGGTAGAGCGAGCAAACGGCCTCATCCTGTCTGGCATCAAGCCTCGACTGGTCGAACCACTAGAGCGTTCGGCCGGCTGTTGGCTTGAGGAGCTGCCAGCCGTCCTCTGGAGTCTGCGCACAATTCCAAACAAGTCAACCGGCTTCACGCCTTTCTTCCTCGTCTACGGTGCTGAAGCCGTCATCCCAACGGACATAGAGTTCGACTCCCCGCGAGTCACCATGTACACCGAGGAAGAAGCAGAAGAAGCACGTCAAGACGGCGTCGATCTGCTGGAAGAGGGCTAGCTGTTGGCACTCAGCCGGTCCAGCATCTACCAGCAGAGCCTGCGCCGATACTACAACAGGAAGGTCAGGCCAAGATCTTTCCAAGAGGGCAACCTTGTGCTCCGACTGATCCAGCGAACAGCCAGCCAGCACAAGTTGTCGGCGCCTTGGGAAGGCCCTTTCATCATCACCAAAGTGCTGGGCAACGACTCCTACTACCTGATCGACGCTCAGAAGCCCCGAGCACGCAAGAGGGACGACTCTGGCAAAGAGTCGGAACGGCCATGGAACGCAAATCTTCTCCGAAGATTTTATAGTTGATGCAGTATGTACCACGCTATCCTTTATATTAAAGTACCGAGACTTCGGGGCCCCCGAGACGAGCTCGGGGACTGCCCTTTTTGTTATCTGTATGATAAGAATTATGCCTTCGAGTATGCTACTCTTTGTTATGCCGCTTGGCACCGGGTTCGACTAGTCGGCCCAGGGACTCGCCGCCTTGCGCTATGAAATGCTTCCCGCAGTCGGACAAGTAGTGTGTGGTGCCTAAGCCGTCTCCTGTTAGAAGTCGCAGCTTGCAGAGCGACTGTTTGGTGGGCAGGAGTAAGGAAGAATGGGCGCCTACATGAAAAATGGCTAAGGACTCAAAGCATAAACATAGCTCAAGCCGGCTTCCAGCCTCTCTACGGAAAGTCGACTCTTGAGTAGTCGGCTTGCCGCCTTCTATCCAACTTGTTAAAAAGACTCCAAAAATGGCAAGTACTTGCCTTCCCCAAATTAGCCAAGCATTTGATCCAGCGGTGGTCCGCAGAGCGGTCGTTCGACTGGCAAGGCGGCGACTAAAGGGAAGGCGGCAAAGGAAAAAGCCAAAGGAGCAATAAGCAAGGAAAGATAGAATTCGGATAGATATTTACATAACATAGGACCTTGGCCGAATCTTCAGGCAGAAGTTCAAAATACACCCCGCGGGTGGAATTGTGCGAATTAACAAGTTTTTCAAAGACTATTAAAAGCAGATAAAATAAAGGCAAGACGGCAGCCTAAGAAGCGGCAGACGGGTTCGGAGGGTCGGAAGAGACGGCGGTGTCAGGCGCCGGGGCGGCTGGCTGGGCAGTCTCGGCTTGATTGTCTCCGGCGGCGGCCGGCTCGGTCGGGCGTGGCTCGTTGCTGGAGGCACGATCGAGTTGAGGCTGGTCGCCCGCTCCGTCTTCCAGCACCTCCTTCTCACCTCCATCCTCCGCCTCGCCTTCCTCCTCGGTGCTGGAGCCGATCACCTCCGCCGAGTCCTCGTCGTAGTCCGGGTTCATCCCGAACCACTCCAGCGGCACCTCCTCGCCGTTTGCGGCCCGCTCAGGGACGAAGACGCTGGTGTCTGTATAGTCGACAATCGCCGCTGCGCGCTCAACGAGGGTGCCTTCCACAGCCACCAGCTCTGCCTGGGCCTTTGACCGGAACGCGGCCAGCCGGTCCAGGTCCAGCCCCGGATACCACGCCTTGACGAATTCCAAGGCCCGACGCGCTCCAGCCCGGGCCGAGGAACCCTTCCAGGCCTCAAGACGGCCAGCCGCGACCTCCAGCCAGTCAGCAGTCCGACTGGGAGTGCGCAGAACCGGCATGTCTGGCCACAGGGCGGCAATCGCCTGGGCACTGGCACGTTGAAGCCGACGCAGCAGCCGATGGGCTGGCCGTAGACGAGCCTTGATGCTCAGAAGCTGCTCGTCGATCGTCAGGGGGGCGTTGGCGGCGATCTATGCGCCATTTTCTCTCCGCGCCTCACGATCAGCCTCGATGGCTCGAGTGACCGCCTGCGAGTGGCCAGGGAAGAAGTCTGCCAAAACAAAAAAGAAGCAAGACAAAGAATCAGGAGTCGGCCTGACTTATAGTAGTGGCTCAAAGAAAGAAAGTAAAGAAACTCACCGTTGACGATGTCTTCAATCTCATGAAAGCCGGAGGTCAGCAGCGCCTCCTTGTCGGTCCAGGAGGAGCGCTCGCTTTCGAACTCGGCCAGGAGAGCAGTCTCCCTCTTCTCCGCCTCGTCCTGCGCCTTCTTAAGCAGCTCCTTATGCTCCGCCAGTTCCGCAGCCAGCAGGTCACGCTCTGTGGAGAGCTTGTTGCACTCCTCCCCCTTGGCGCGCAAGGCAGTGTTGGCCTCGCCCAGCTGCTCCTGAAGAGCGGCATTGGCCCCTGAAGAACAAAAAGGGAAAAGACGTTAAGTCGTCAACAAAGAAGGTCACCGGGAAGATCCGGCCCGACTGCTCAGCAGTCGGCCCGAATCTCGGGGACTACAGCCCGCGGCTGCGCCAGCGCGCCCTCGCGAAAAAGAAGGACTCACTCCGGCTCTCTGATAAGTCGGCAGTCTGCCTGCCCAGCTCCTCAACATTGCGGTTGAAGGCAGTGACGCGGAGGTTGTGATACTCCTGTAATAAATATTTCAGACAAAGATAAATATTTGGAACTCACCAGATGGAGTTCCGGGCTGCCTGCTCAGCAGCCGGCCCGAAACTCGAGGACTACACCCAGTGGGTGCGTTGGCGCGCCCCCACAGAGAACAACAAGAAAAAACAAAGTCAAAAAGAAGAAAGCATACCCGGACGGCTGCTCGTGACGCCAGATGCGCCTTGGTGCAGGTCTGGATGGCGTCGCCCTCGGCTCGCAGCTTCGCCTGGACGTCCAGAAGCGCCTGGTTCAGCGGGCCTGTGCTGCCTCCTCGCACCCACCCAACGGGCGCGGCGCTCGTCGCCTCGGTGTCTGGGATGGCCGAGCTGGCGGCATCGGTCTCCAAGGGCCGTGGCGCCAAAGTTGCCTTCTCAAGGCGGCGGCGCGCTGGCGAGGCGACTTGAAGGAGTAACTTCGCCATGGCCTCGTCCTCAGTCGACGGAACCGGCGGGGCCACCGGCTGTTTACCATGCGCGCTCCCAGACGGCGGCGGAGGCGGTGGTTGCGGCATGGCCGTGTCCGACATGGAGGCCTCGCCCTCTCCCTCTCCACGATGGGGTTCTCGGCGCCGGCTTCTCCAGTCTGCCCCATGAACTCCGGGGGCGGCGGTGCGGAGCTCAGCGGGATGACGAGCAACGCCGATTGGCGGTGCGCGGTCTCCTCAGCTCGCCGTCTTGCTGCGACGGCGGCTTCGGCCTCTTCCAGCTTCTTCTGGGCGGAGGCCTCCGCCTTCTCGGCCTCCGCCTTCTCCAAGCGGTCGGACTCCTCCTCGTCGCGCTTCTCCTACGCGTTTTGCTCCATCGCCTCCCGGAGGTCGACGGCGGGGTCAATCCACCGAATGTTGGCGGACGTCTCGGCCGACCCCATGATGGAGGGGGCAGCGACCCTCTCAAGGGTAAGGGAAGCCCTGAAGCGAGGAAGGAGTGTAAAAGACTCGGACAAGATTCACCAGAGGAAAATAAGACGAAGGCAGAAACACTTACGCAGAGACCAGTGGCGGCTTCTTCACTTCCTTGCGGAAGCGGTTGGCCTTCGCGACCGCCTCCTCCCGCTTGGTCGCGGCGGCCGCCCCCTTGAACTTCTTCGGCCGGCCGCCGAGCGAACTCGGCCCGGCCCGGCGCTTCTTCGCGCCGCCTTGACCGTCCAAGCCGGTGGAGGAACTCGCGCCTGGATGGCTGACTTTTGACTGATGGCGCAGAGCGACTTCCCCTTCAGCGTCGTTATCAGGCCAGTCGGCAAAGGTGGTCGAGGGCCTGAAGCCGCCTCCCGCTCCTCCTCCTCCTCCTTCGGCGTCGGTCTCCAACGCCGTCGCCCCCAAGTTGGGGTCGTCAACGTCGCTCTCCGCTCGGTCGGGGACGAACTCACGGGGCGGTCCCGTGGCGCCGGCCGAAGGCTGCATGAGGGGGTTCTGACTCGAAGAAACCAAGAAGATCAGAAGTCGAATTCGGCTGCAAAAGAAAACAAAGGAACAAGAGATACGACTTACCACAGGCGGGGGGTTGGCGCGCGAGTACGGCTCTTTGCCGAACTGCCAATCAACCGCAAGCTCGCAGTTCGTGATGTGGTTCACCGTGTTCGCCACCTCTGCGTGGGGCATGTCCCTGGTGCACATCCGACTCGGGTCCCGGTGGTCGCTCATCTAACTGATCAGATGAGGTCGGCCTTGGAGAGGGAGGACTCGGCGCGCCATGAAGGCGGCCAGCAAGTCGGCCCCGGACAGACCCTCCGACTGCGTCAGCACTCGGAGTCGCGCAACGGCGGTGGCGCCTGCGGGTGTCAGCGTCTTGACCCGGTGGGACCAGCTGGGGAGCCTCCCAGCCGGCGCGCCGGCTTCGTAGTGCGGCAGATTGACCCAGTCGCCTTCGGGGGCGACGTTCTTCGCATAAAAATAGGACCACTGCCACATCTTCACTGACTTGATCAGCGGGATGGAGGGAAACGGATTGTCGGCTGTCGATCCCCGCATCGCGATGAAGGCGTCGCACTGGGCTGACACGCCGGCGACGTGCGTGCCGAGCTTGGATTGGAAGAATTCTCCCCATAGCTCGATGGTGGGGAGAACACCAAGGAAGCCTTCGCACAGGATGGCGAAGGCGGCCAGCAGCACCACCGTGTTCGGAGTGAGGTGGTGCGGCTGGAGCCCGTGGAACTCCAAGAAGGAGCGGAAGAAGTCGCTCGCCAGCAGCCCCAGGCCGCGCATGAGGTGCGAGCGGAATATGACCCGCTCGCCCTCCTCCGGCGCCGGCGATATCTCCCTCGCCAGCACGGCGCGGGCTCGCACTAGGTTTGCACCGGGGAGACGGCACGTCTTGCGAAGAAGCTCGATGTGGTCGTCGTCCACCTCGGAGCCGTCCCACACGCCGGAGCGCACGGCAGGGGGCGCGGCGGCGGAGAAAGAGCTCATCGTTGCGGACGCGGTGTGGTTCGGCACGGCGGCGGCAAGAGGAAGAAGAAGCAAGAGGAAGCGGGGGAGCAGGGAAGATGGGCGCGCGTGCTTTGCCGCCCCTCTCCCCCGCCTACTTATAGCCTCATGGGCTGAGAAGCCGATGGGGCGGGCGTGGGATTAACTGCGCGCAGGACCCCACGCCCACCATGATTTACCCCACGAAGTTACTGTGTGCAGTAACTACGTGGGAACCCCAACCGTCCGCACGGCCGCAACGGATCCGTTCGCGTGTCGAGGCGCGGTAGTGGCGGGCCCCGCCTGACGGCCTGTCCCGTCATGCGCGTGGGTGGGCAGACTGTCCCTGCCGCGTGGCGCCGCGCGACGGGTCCGCAATGGGCAGCTGCGGGGAAGCGTATCAGGCACGCCGCCTGGATCCCGCCGCGACTTTCGGACCCTTTAAAGGGGCGAGACGGCCCTCTGCGAGTCCGCTCCAGATAGTCGGCCAAAAGGAAGACGGCGAGCAAGGCCCAGATTCCGCCACCAGAAAAATGAAACTGTTGAGGCCCCACGACATATCACCCTCGGAGCCTCACCAGCTTCGGGGACTACTGTCGGAGTAATGGGCCACAGGTAGGCTAACCCGAGCCCCTGAACTTTTTAAGACATCGGGGCAGGCTGCGCCCCTCGAGCCCCAAGACGACGCTGCCGACTGCCCATCGCGGCCGAGTCCCAGAGACGACTCTAAGATAAGCCGAGTCCCAGAGGCGACTCTAAGATAAGCCGAGTCCCAGGAGCGACTCTAAGATAAGCCGAGTCCCAGAGGCGACTCTAAGATAAGCCGAGTCCCAGAGGCGACTCTAAGATAAGCCGAGTCCCAGAGGCGACTCCAAGATAAGCCGAGTCCCAGAGGCGACTCCAAGATAAGCCGACTCCTGGCCGGCGACTTCCGGAGAAGCCGGCTATAGGGAGTCGGCCCGCGACTCCAACCGCCCCGTACCTTCGCGATAATGGACGGGACGGGGAACGACCGCCGCGCGGCCCATTCCCGCCTCGTTTATCGAGGGCAAGCATGGCCACAGTGCGTCGTACCGGCGAAGATCTCAGTCCGGCGCGGCACTGTTGCCATGCCAGCCCTGACATCAGCCCCTGAGGGCGGAGCCCTGTGCCCACGACGGCCTGTCTGTACGACCCAGAGACGGCGGGTCCCGCCGGTCGGCGGGAGTGCAGAAGACGACGAGAGCACCACAAGACGGACCCGTTGGGAGTCGGCCACCAGGAGTTGGCTAGCCCCTCCCACGGGCCCCACGCGCCATTAACCAGACACGACGGGAAATGGCAACAGTGATCGCCCGCCAGGCGGCGGCACTGTTGCCATGACCCCATGACCAAGGCAGCGTCATTAGAGGCACGGTTACAGTAATCCGCAGCCGGCAAGACCCACCCGCGGTGGACAAGGGCTGTCGGCCCCGTACCAGGCAAGTCGGCGGGGCCCATCAGTCGGCGGGCCCCAGCAGTCGGTGGAGAAGACGGCGGCCTGAGAGACTGACGGCTGGGACCCGCGCCCAGCCGGATTTACCGTTATACCCCTGGGGGGTAGGCCTATATAAACCCCCCAGGGCACCCATGCAAAGGGTTCGAATCCATTAGCACTAGACCAGATCATATAGGAAGGGGGGAGCTAGCCTTACTTTCTCCGACCTCCAGAAACAGCTCAAGGAGCAACCTTCTACTCACTTTGCCTTAGTGATCATGCGGAGACCCCGCAGAGCAGCAGTAGGGGTGTTATCTCCTGGGAGAGCCCTGAAGCTGGGTAAGATCCGCCGGCGTGCATGTCTTCGCCTCATCCCGTTTCCAGGCATCGGCGATGTTCTCCTCGCCCCCACCATGATAAGCCATCCTTTGGCATATGTCGCACCCAACCCCCGACATAATCCGAAGTTCACACTCTTGGGAGTTGGAGAGGTGAGGAACAACCAATGCTCCCACCACAACGAATGCCTCACCTAAGTCTCTGAGAACCTTGGTCAACGAATCACCAAGTTCCCTCTCACTAGGGGTAGCTCCAGGAAAGACTAACTATTCCCAACAAGCCCAAGGGTATCAAGATTCATGAGGCTTTGTTCGGTTAATCCCAACCCCAGGTGGATTGGAGGGGATTTGCAGGGATTTTGGCTTGCAGGGGATTAATTCCCCCTCAATCCCCTTCAAATCCACCTCAACCGAACAAGCCCTGAAGGATCTCGTGGAGAATTCATGAAGTCAAGTTTTCCTTTGGATATTGGGATATCCTCTCGCTCTATCTAAAAGTAGGTGTAATGGAGGGGCAGGAAGGAAGATCTGAAACTTTTTAGGTGTAGAACAATCGTGGAGAGAGTGTTTGACTCGTTTCCGTCATCATGGGGAAGATACTCTCATCGAAAAGGCAACGCTAGGAGGTGCTTAGGCACAATGCAAAGGCCAAATGCCCCGCTTAAGGCATAACCGGACATCTTGGCAATGCAAGCAAAAATTATCCACTCAAGAAAAAAATCATGCCATATTGCATTTATGCGCCAAATTTCCCATATTCCCACGACAATAGCTGGTGGTTTACTCATTAATATGCTCTAAATTAATAGTGACTAGTACAAATGCCCATGCGTTGCACCGGGCAAAATATTAAATATAACTTGCTCCACGTGCAATTATGAAACACGTTTTTAATCCAATTTTTGGAAATGTCAGAAATAAGGTTACATGTTTTTAATCCAATTTTTGGACCATAAAATTCGGACATGCCCTAATAATATTTGTCATGACCTATTTCAACTCCACACTTTCATTTCATCCGATGAAAAAGTAGTAGTGTATGAAAGTCTTTCAATCAACTTTTTGTTGTTGTTCAGAAAAACATGAATATTTCTTTTTTTAGAAGGTGTTTTTTTTAAATTTCAATAGTATTTTTTAAATGGAATCATTTTGATGGTGATGAACATTTTGTTGGAATATTATATTTCATTTGTAATTTATTTTGCACTATTTTTTGGGCTTGGCCCATTGAAAGACTTACTGACACACACACAGACAACACCCATATGAACTCGATCTTTCTTCCCGTTTCCCATTCTTCTTCCCATCTGTTAGGACAGCGCCTACGCCGCCTCCCTTGTCCCGTCATTCTCGGAGGACGAGGGCAAGAAGAATAGCGCTTCCAGTGGCTGCACCGTCATGTCCTCCGCCCGTGCCGCCATATCAACAGGACCTTGGGCGGCTCCCTCTTCCTCCCTATTCTCTCCCACCCATGTTGAGTAAGAAAGCCGACCATGGTGAGCTTGCCATGGAATTTAAGCGTCTCCACTGTTAAGATTATGTATGGCAATGTCATTGTCAATTGGAGGAAATCCATATATGAGAACATCAGACATCTCATTTCCTCTTTCCCCACATCCCACATAAAGCAGAGCTTCAGAACTGGAGTACCACATATATTTTCAAACTGAATAGACGGTATAGAGATGGTACCAAGAAAATACTATAGACAAAGGTTTTCCCACATCCATGACAAGAAAGTGCCTGACTAATGACATTTTTTCCACAACCAAAAGCACCAAATAGCACCATGTTCCTCCAAAAACTGAGGGGAGCGATACATCACACACGCTAGAGCCATTTCAAATTAGATAAGACTGGGATTTAATGGCGCTCGAAGGAAATGATAAATCAACATCTGCAAAATGTTTGGTTATGTAAGAGAAGAAACCATGATAAATAAAAACATGTGTTTTATTGTGGAAATTGAAGCTCGGATAATTTGTAGACAAACCTGTCCTGTAAGAAGAGGTGTGTCCACACCGAGCTTTGATGCATCAGGTCTTCGTGTACGCACATGCCATATCTGCAGCTCAATAACTTCCAAACATTAAGCTAGTAATTTAGTCCTCAAAAAAGATATACCAAATAACTTCCTTACTTGAAGCATAGTTAATTACTTCTTGATGCCCTGAAATTTCAGCTCTAGAAATGTATCCTGCATACATAGCAAGAACAGTTTATGAAACAAAGTTGAGCAATGGTAGAATGAATGGTAATAAATAAAAGTTGTGATAAAGTGATAGCATCCACTTAACATGTAGGCTATGTTGACTCGCTCATACGATGTAATTTACTTTCCCATGGAACCAGATTGAAGGGCGACATGGTGGTTCATCAAATTATTCTCAAAGACAATCTGTCAGAGTCAGAAAACATTAGAATGTGAACACAGGTTAATAATGAGAATCTGACTTGTTATTTGAAATTCTAAAAGCTCACACTTCGAATATCTTAATCAAGTGGGTGCCCATGCAGCAAGGTGCACAAAATCAGCTCTTGTGGCCTTTGTTCTATCTATAAATGATAAAAAATAATATTGAGTTGTACCTTCAGAAAACCAGAAAATTATGCAATGTTGTACTCTGTAGGTCAAGAGTGATATCCATGCCTGGTGATTATTTTCTGGGCATTATGTCCCATAATGTATACTCCCTCCGTCCCAAAATTCTTGTCTTAGATTTATCTACATATGGATGTATCTATTCATGTTTTAGTGTTAGATACATCTGTATCTAGACAAATCTAAGACAAGAATTTTGGGACGGAGGGAGTACTTGAGTGTGGTTTTCAGATGACGAACAATACAACCACAGTTTCAGTATAGAGAGATGTGTCATAGTTCGGATGCATCAAATTTGCTTGGCACTAAAATATTAGAGCTTGGGTAGAAATAATAGTAACACACCAGTGTGAAAGATCTTTCTGACTAACTGTTTTAGGAATAAAAGAGATACAACGCAAATTCATTCAACAAACAACAACTTTTATGTTTGCCTACTTCTCAACAAAATTTCATAGCCACGGCCAAAACTAAGACTAAGAACCACACCAACCCAACAAATCTGTTGGGAGATTAGATAAGTTATGCAAGAAGAAAAACAATACCAGGATTTATTTTACCTGGTTGAAGACTTGAAGGACGCAAGAAAGGACCCGATGCATTTTCTTCAAGCAATTCAGCAAACATTTGATGCGTGCCCCGTTTATCATGAAACCATAACTCGACATATAGTAAAGGTGCCCGTGCGTTGCAACGGGAGAATACGCCCAAATTCTATGAACCATTGTTGGTTGGGTCGAGAAATTGTCTCGTGGGATAGTCAGCATGAAATCGTGGGATAGTCAACACCAATTTTAGGAATAATTGAGACTAACATCAAAGGTAGGTTTATGAATAAGTTCAGATATGTCATCAAACATCCGAAAGAAATGTACAAAATATTAATTCAAATAAATTTGTATCACTTTTTTTCACTAATGCTAGATATATGATTGTTCAGGTTGAGCCTAACTATAGGATTTCTAATACCTATCTTTCGACATTGAACAATGAGCTATCCTCCACAATTTATACTTACAAGGGGTTAACTTGATAAGATAATAACTAAACATATTTTTATTTCTAAAATGCTGCCAGAAGGATGCATGTTCAGCAGAATATATA
>NC_041383.1:271955680-271976538 GCF_002162155.2 Triticum dicoccoides
AAACAGGTACAATACAACATACAACAACAAGAAACAGGTGCATTCAAACGGCCTAACATACCAAATTATTTTCCCTTTCAATACACACTCTTTGTGATATTGTCATAGTAAAAACAAAAGGGAAAATACATGAAACCAACGGGAAGCAAATAAAATAATTACATGATTTATAATTATATATAGGACAAACCAATTGAAGTCTATAAGTGCAGCTGTAAAACCCAAGTATTGAAACTTCAATGGGAAGAGCATACATAATATTAGAGACAAACCTAAAAAAATATGGATCCCATGGTTACCTTGGAGGAAAAAATCATATGAAGCTTTATATTCCAAAATCATCGATCTCTCCCTTCTGAAACACATCAAACAGAACCTGTATAACATAACTACTACATACAACTATCTTATTTTGCATTGGCAGATTCCTCAAAATCGTAGTACAGAGCTAGCAAGAAAAGATTATACACACTATATAATAATTATGATTTTGAAAAATCTGAAAGTTGGTAAAACAAAAAATATAAATGTATTAGGAAATATCAGTAGTCAGTCATGGTACCTTTGCTTGAGCATGATACACATTACAATTAGATATACTAGGCAAGTAATCTTAAATTCATCACTTAGTTTATTCATAAGAAACAAACATTACTTCATCCGAATCATCTCCACCAGAAACATAAACAAAATCCATTGGCTAACATGGGGTGCCTTCAAAAATACCTGTAACGCCTCCTCTTAACATCAAACTGAACTTGTTGCATGGTAGTTGATGGTAGATGTAGAGAAAGCAAGCTTGTTGCAGGGTGCTATTGATAGAGATGCAGGGTGCCATTGAAGGAGATGCAGACCAGTTGGTTATGTTCCGCTCCATACAACGCAGATCTATAGTAGAAAATAGAAAACACTTTTTTCTTCTTGAATTTGACATTGTACATCAAGCAAAGGCATCTGTGATAGATCCAACAGGCTGGAGTACACACGCTCTCTGTCGCCATCGACTTCCTCTCCGCATCAATCTTCACCACCCTCTAGACACAGATTTCTCCAACACGCTCGTAGGCACAACACCAAACAGGTGATGCTCGTGGTTCGTGGCTAGTAAAAGAAGAGGTGTGCACCAGAGGCTGGCCGGTGGTGCGAAGATGTGTGCAACGGTACAAGGATGGCTCAGCAGCAGGGCGGACGGGGCACAGGTGGCTGGCCCGCCGCTCGGTCCGCAGCCCGCACGGCCGTTGCGGGACTCCCACACCGGCGGCAGCCCCAAGGGCCTCCAAGCCGATGCTCGACCCGGCACCGGGGAGGGGCTGGCCCCGAGGAGCGGGGAGCCAGCAAATCCGACGGCCAGGAGCTGTCGTTTGGGGAGGGACGCGGTCCCGGTCGAGGCGGTGTGGGGCGGGAGGTGTGGGGGCAGGAGGTGGCGGCGGGATGGAGGTGGAGATGGGATCGAGCAGGCAGGGCCGTGCGGGGCGGTCGTTTTATTTTTCTTTTCTCTCTTCGGTACCGGTTCGCGCCTGACTTATGAGGGGACTGCGGGTGCAATTTCTATAAAATAGGAGGGCCTATTTGTAAAAATGCCGCAACGATCTAACTCGTGCTTCATTATTAGGGAAAGATATACGTATAATATCTCAAATACACCCCTGATAGTTGAAACTATATGATACGTCTCCAACGTATCTATAACTTCTTATCATTACATGTTGTTATATTATCAATCTTGTATGCTTTATATGACTTTTTATATTATTTTAGGAACTAACCTATTAACCTAGTGCCTAGTGTCAGTTCCTGTTATTACCTATTTTATTGTTTCACAAAAAAAAGTACGAAACAAAGTTCAAACGCGATGCAACTTTACAGTGATTTTTTTGGACTAGAAGGGACCCTAGAAGCCTCGGGGGGAGACCAGACACCGCACGAGAGAGGCACAAGCTCACACAGCGCGCCCCTAGGGGGCGCCATCTAAGCTTGTGGCCCCCTCACAACTCCATTTGACCTAATTCCAAGCGCATAAATTCCCTAAAATACAGAAACCACTGATGACCCACAAGTATAGGGGATCAATTGTAGTCCTTTTGATAAGTAAGAGTGTCAAACCCAACGAGGAGCAGAAGGAAATGACAAGTGGTTTTCAGCAAGGTAATGTCTGCAAGCACTGAAATTGTCGGTAACAAGTTGTTTGATAGCAACATAATTTGTAACAAGCAAGTAACGGTAACGGTAAATAAAGTGCAACAAGGTAGCCCAATCCTTTTGAGGCAAAGGAAAGGCCAAAACGGTATATTATAATAAGCAAAGCATTCTTGAGGGTACAAGGAAATCTCATCATATCACTTTCATCATGTTGGCTTAATTCATGTTCGATACTTTGATAATTTGATATGTGGGTGGATCAGTGCTTAGGTGTTGTTCTTACTTGAACAAACCTCCTACTTATGATTAACCCCCTCACAAGCATCCGCAACTATGAGAAAAGTATTAACATAAAATCTAATCATAACATTAAACTTTTGGATCCAAATCGGTCCCTTACGAAGTAGCGCATAAACTAGGGTTTAAACTTCTGTCACTCTAGCAACCCATCATTTAATAACTACTCCATAATGCATTACCTTAGGCCCAAATAAGGTGAAGTGTCATGTAGTCGATGTTCACATGCCACCACTAAGGGAATCACAACATGCATATCATCAAAATATCGAACACATATCAAGTTCACATGATTACTTGCAACATGACTTTTCCCGTGACCTCAAGAACAAAAGTAACTACTCACAAATTATAATCATGCTCAAGATCAGAGGGGTATTAAATAGCATAATGGATCTGAAAATATAATCTTCCACCAAATAAACCATATAGTGATCAACTACAAGATGTAATCCACACTACTAGTCACCCACAAGCACCAATCTAAGGTTCCGGTACAAAGATTGAACACAAGAGATGAAGTTCGGTTTGAGAGAAGATGGTGATGTTGAAGATGTTGATGGATATTGCCCTCCCAAAGATGGGAGAGTTGTTGGTTCTGACGATGACGATGATTTCCCCCTTCAAGAGGGAAGTTCCCCAGGCGGAATCGCTAAGCCGGTAGGCAAAAGTGCTCCTGCCCAAGTTCTGCCTCGAGAAGGCGGCGCTTCGTCTCGAAAGTCGTCTCCTCATTTTTTTCTAGGTCAAAGTGACTTATATACCAGAAGATGGGCACTAGAGGTGGCCCGAGGAGGGCACAACCCACTAGGGTGCGCCCAGGTGGGTTTTTCCCACCTGGTGGGCCCCCTCTGGTGGTTATTTGCTCCAATAATTCTTAAATATTCCATAAAAGTTCTCTATGAAGTTTCAGTTTATTTCGAGATGTGCAGAATAGGTAGCTCTGACGTGCTTTTCTAGGTCCAGAATTCCAGCTGCCGGTATTCTCCCTCTTTGTGTAAACCTTGCATATTATGAGAGAAAAGGCATTAGAAATACTCCAAAAAGCATTATTATACATAAAAACATTATAAATAATAGTAGGAAATCATTATACAAAATGGACGTATCAACTCCCCCAAGCTTAGACCTCGCTTGTCCTCAAGCGAAGAACCGATTTCGAGAACAAGTCCACATGCTTAGAGAGAGAGGTGTCGATAAAAACAAAATACAGACAGAGAAGCATCATGATTATTATTATAACAGCAAAGAACCTTAACATGAAACTTTATCACACAACTTTCATCATATAACTTCTCATGAACAAGTAACAATTCATCACAACAACGAAGTATAAAGCATAAACTCTATTGAAAACCAACAAACTATGTTCTCAGTCAACTTTGCAACTACAATTCATCATATATTCAGGAAGGGTCACGTGTCGGAGCCTTCTGGCAAGTCCAGATACTCAACCATCATTTAATCTTCTATGGTTGCTAACACTCACAACGTACCCATGAGCAAAAAGTTTCAACCAGACACATAGGAAGATAGGGGCTTATAGTAGTTTCGCCTCCCAACAAACTCACCTCGAGGGTGATGTCAACAATAATAATTCATGGTCACTCACATTCAACTGGATATATGTGCTTAGATCTTTCCTTGCCACATGATGCTTGCCAAAACAGTAAATAAAAAGGAATGGGGAAGAATACTTTGACTCTTGCATAAAAGTAAATACATGAAAGTAAAAGATAGGCCCTTCACAGAGGGAAGCAGAGGTTGTCATGCGCTTTTTGTTTGTATGCCAAATCCCTTAATGCAAAAGAACGTCACGTTATATTTCCCCTTATGATAGCAACCTTTATTATGCAGTATGTCGCTTTTATTCTTTGCCATCACAAGTTCATACAACGCTCAATTTTCTCTTGTACTAAATGATCCAACACTTCTAGAAGCAATTTGTATTGCCTTATTGCACCGATGACAACTTACTTGAAGGATCTTACTCAATCCATAGCTAGGTATGGTGGACTCTCAAGGCATGAATTTGGGTTTAAGGTTTTGGATGCACAAGTAGTGTCTCTACTTAGTGCGGAGTTTTTGGCTAGCAAAGATATTAGGCAAGCACCACATTTTGAAGGATCTATAACAATATAACTTCTATGTGAATATGAACAAGCATAACTCATTACTTGTCTTCCTTGTCCAACTTCAACAAATTTGACATATAATATTTAATGAGGGATCACAATCATAAAAGATGTCCAAGATAGCATATTTGCATGTGAATCTTCTCTTCCCTTATTAATTATTTCATGAGTTGCATCATTGACCAATGCTATGTTTGTCAATCTCCAAAAAAATACGACTTATACTTTTCCTTATGTGATGTCATTATTTACCATAAGATTAGCATATGATCTTTTTCATTTATTTATTTCTTTTGTTTGATTTGCAACATAGGAGTAAAGAAGCAAAGACTCACATCAAAACTTTATTATATAACTTGCACACGATTACATAGATAGGTAGACCACTAAGCAAGCACTCGAAAAGAAAGGATCAAACTAAACTTTTATTGAACTAAACCAAAAGATAACCAAAGATCGAACTAAAATAAGTAAGGGCAAAGATAGTGGTGGTGATACGATACCAGTGCACCTCCCCCAAGCTTGGCACAAGCCAAGGGGAGTGCCCATACCATGAACTTAATTCTCCTTTGGTGATGAAGATGATGGTGGTGGTGATGAGATAGTATTGGTATTCTTCTTCCTCATCTTATTCTCGAGGATAGAATTTTCCTCCTTCAAATCCTCGATCTCTTGCCCAAACTTTAATATATTTTTCCAAAACTCCTGCTTGTTTTCCTGCAAGAGACAAAAAGGGATAAACTGGATCTTAGGTTTCTTTGCTTTGTTGGGGAGACTTGACTTCTCGAATTCCACGTGCATGTCCCCAGGTTGAAGCAATGGAACTTCATCCTCATCTGAGCTTGCCACTTCTTTCCCTTTCGGATCATAGTCCTCTTCTTCCTCCGTGCTCCAACCATAATGTTCCACATCTCCATAAACCTTGGGGTTTGCAATATAATCAACATAGCTCTCACCCTCTGAGTCTTGAGCCGACATATTTTCAAATCTGCCAGAACAGCAAGAAAGAAGAACAAAAGATTTCTCGGTGGTCAATACGTTCGGGGGGTATATAAAGATTTTTTATCTTAGGAACAAGTAAACGGGAGAAAAACGGAGTCAGGAAGGTTCCCGAGGTGGGCACAACCCACCTGGGCGCGCCAGGGGGCCCTGGCGCGCCCTTGTGTCTTATGCCCCCCTCGGGTGCCTTCCTGGCTGTTTCTTATTTTCCTAATTTTTTGAATAATCCAAAACTGATAGAAAATATTTTTGCGGATTTTTTGGAGTCCGTTTACTTGCCGCATCATGCACCTCCTCTTTTCAGTTATTATGGAGTGTTCCGGAAGATATCTTTTATGTGTTCCTCTGGTGTCATGGTTTGGATAATATTGCTTTCAACATTAATACACGTACCTGAAATATAGTGTTTAATTCTTTGATCGACCACCTTCGGGTTTGTACCTTCGGCATTATTGATCTTGATAGCTCCAAAGCGATAAACCTCTTCAATAACATACAGTCTTTCCCATTTGGAGAGAAGTTTTCCTGCAAAGAATCTAAAATGAGAGTTTTACAAAAGAACATATTCTCCAACTTTGAATTCCCGTTTTTGGATTCTTTTATCATGCTATCTTTTAATTTTTTCTTAAACAATTTGGCATTTTCATAAGCTTGGGTTCTCCATTTATCTAGTGAGCTAATATCAAATAACCTCTTTTCTCCGCCAAGTTTGAAGTCATAGTTGAGTTCTTTTATTGCCCAATATGCTTTATGTTCTAACTCAAGAGGTAAATGACAAGCTTTTCCATAGACCATCTTATAAGGAGACATACCCATAGGATTTTTATAAGCTATTCTATAGGCCCAAAGTGCATCATCCAATTTCTTAGACCAATTCTTTCGGGACCTATTAACAGTTTTTTGTAGTATTAGTTTTATTTCTCTATTGCTGAGTTCAACTTGATCACTAGATTGAGGATGATAGGGTGATGCAATTCTATGGTTAACATCATATTTAGCAAGCATTTTATGGAAAGCACCATGAATAAAATATGAACCACCATCAGTCATTAAATATCTAGGAACTTCAAACCTTGGGAAAATAACTTCTTTAAGCATTTTGATGGAAGTGTTGTGATCAACACTACTAGTTGGAATAGCTTCTACCCATTGTAGCGACCAGACCTCAAACGGTTAAGTCTCTGTGCATCAGTGTCATCCCTGGATCGGTAATGCTGACACGCACAGTACTCGAGGAATTATAACAGAGTTTCAATCACACAGTTATTACATCGAGTCCTCATAAAGAGTATTATTACATAAATAAATCATGGTTGAAGGCCATCTAAACTAGATTACAGCGGAAGCTTCGAAGGTAAAATGAGTCCATCAACTCCAATGGCATAGCTGAGTGCAAATCAACAACCAATCGAACCTTATTCATCATCTGAGTAGTCTGCAACATAAGACGTTGCAGCCTGAAATAGGTCAGCACATGGAAAATGCTGGCATAGTTACACTGTAAAGCAATGATAATGCAACATGCAATATTTGCCTGGTGGAGGCTGTAAGTTTCATGATTTGCATAAAGCTAGTTTTTTCCTACAACAAAGGAATAAATTTATTTAACTACTCCCAAGTTGCCCATTATTTGAGAAGGTAACCCCAACTCAAATCCCAATTAAAAGTATCATCATTAACCCAACATCATAATTAATTAGAGTAACGTGATGAGATCACATCAATAGATTCAAGTACTAGATACTCAAGACGTCCATAACCGGGGACACGGCTAACCATGATTAGTTTATACACTCTACAGAGGTTTGCGCACTTTTCCCCACAAGACTCGACCGCATCCATGATCGGATGATCGAGACATAGCCTTTCTGAAGCATTAACTCTCTACTCCGGGTAGACAGTACCACCTACAACCCTCTACATCTACTAGTCTACCTCTTTAAGAGCTCACGCAACTTACTCAACTATGCCAGAGCCCATAATGGCTTGTGGCTGCACATGAAAGTTTCTAGCATGAACAATCTTATGATCCCTTAGAGCCTGGGTGGCATTCCATAGGATAATCACACGATAACCCCGGGATTTCCAAAAACAGGCAACACTGGGTTCCCCAGGTGCCTCAACCAATCCACCCAGATGTGTATTTAAGTTGCCACCTTAATGTTATCCATAATTAAAATAACTCTCAAACTTCCATGTGTGAACCACGATCCAATCCCCGTCTACGAGCATGGCTAAGCAATAATAAGCATAACGTATATTCCTGGGGTGATCAAAAGGTATTAGGTTCCTACCTCAAGCACTACAACCAAAACCACATGTTCCCAATCCTGCCAATGCAATTATTTGTGGGGCGGAACTAAAGCATAGTAAAAACTGGGTATAAAAGAGTATGATCAAAGTGTAACTTGCCTTGCTGACGATCTGCAAACTCTAGAGATCCATAGTAACAAGCTTCGCACTTCGGGTAATCTAGCAAAGACAAACAATAACATACATAAGCAATCACTCAATCGGAACACGAGAAAAACCGAGAAAAGATCCAAATCAAACACGAAACAACAAACGGCTTAAACTAACAAGAGGCAAAACCTAACATCAATATTAACGAGTGAATTAGATGTTAGCAATAGGTACATGTGATTAGCTATGATTTGCAAAAAGATTCAACTCAAACGGAGCGACGAACTCAAAATACGAATGAAACAAGATCATTTACTAATCTGGACTAAAGTCAACTTTTACAATACCAAAATCATGTCCAAGTTGATTAACTGGAAAGAGAGATTCCAGGCAAAGATTTTGGCGTTGGTTACATCTAATTTGGATAAACGAGTAAAAAGTTATACTAGTTTAAAGATCAGGGGATGAACCACGATAAAAATAACCGCGGATAAATCCCTGGCCCTCCCGCAAGCAAGCCCTGCCCCCCGAGGATAAGCGCCGCTGCCCCCTCGGGACCCTCAAGCCGCCTCCCGCCACCATAGCGCCGCCGCCGCCGCCTTCCATCGTCAGCGCGCCGCGGCTCGCACCACCCCGCAGCCCTGCGCCAACCCACAGCCCGCCGGAGCCGCCGCCCCGCCCGCCCTTGACCTCGTCATCGCCGGTCTTTTTCGGTTTTAGGTAAAGCCGTTCGTTTTTTTAAAACCCTAGTTTTTTTGACTATGAACAGTAGGGTAAAATCCCACTGCAATTTTTATTAAATCATCAAAGAAAAGTATCACTGTACAAGAAGCTAAAAAACTAAAACTAAACTAGGCTAGCAAAAAGAAAGAAAACAAAAGAGAAAGAAGAAACAAAAGGGCTTGAGGTGAGCCCCTAAGAAGGAGAACTAAAACTAAAACTAAAACTAAGCCTAAGAAGAAGGCTACTCAAGAGGACACCAAAGTGTCCAGCCAGGTGTTGAATTTAGCTGCATATTTATTCTTGACCCTGTGAGAGAGTAAGTTCGGTTTTTTTATTAGATCATTTTCTCGGTTTAGTCTAATCTACGAACGTTTGTTTGTTAGTTCGTTTTAACGAACGAATTCATTCGTTAGTCTCTGTTAGCGGACGTTCGCGCCGTAGTCTTTTATTTTTATTTTTATTTTCAGCCAGGGATTTATCCGCGATTATTTTTATCGTGGTTCAGCCCCTGATCTTTAAACTAGTATAACTTTTTACTCGTTTATCCAAATTAGATGTAACCAACGCCAAAATCTTCGCCTGGAATCTCTCTTTCCAGTTAATCAACTTGGACATGATTTTGGTATTGTAAAATTTGACTTTAGTCCAGATTAGTAAATGATCTTGTTTCATTCGTATTTTGAGTTCGTCACTCCGTTTGAGTTGAATCTTTTTGCAAATCATAGCTAATCACATGTACCTATTGCTAACATCTAATTCACTCGTTAATATTGATGTTAGGTTTTGCCTCTTGTTAGTTTAAGCCGTTTGTTGTTTCGTGTTTGATTTGGATCTTTTCTCGGTTTTTCTCGTGTTCCGATTGAGTGATTGCTTATGTATGTTATTGTTTGTCTTTGCTAGATTACCCGAAGTGCGAAGCTTGTTACTATGGATCTCTAGAGTTTGCAGATCGTCAGCAAGGCAAGTTACACTTTGATCATACTCTTTTATACCCAGTTTTTACTATGCTTTAGTTCCGCCCCACGAATAATTGCATTGGCAGGATTGGGAACATGTGGTTTTGGTTGTAGTGCTTGAGGTAGGAACCTAATACCTTTTGATCACCCCAGGAATATACGTTATGCTTATTATTGCTTAGCCATGCTCATAGACGGGGATTGGATCATGGTTCACACATGGAAGTTTGAGAGTTATTTTAATTATGGATAACATTAAGGTGGCAACTTAAATACACATCTGGGTGGATTGGTTGAGGCACCTGGGGAACCCAGTGTTGCCTGTTTTTGGAAATCCCGGGGTTGTCGTGTGATTATCCTATGGAATGCCACCCAGGCTCTAAGGGATCATAAGATTGTTCATGCTAGAAACTTCCGTGTGCAGCCACAAGCCATTATGGGCTCTGGCATAGTTGAGTAAGTTGCGTGAGCTCTTGAAGAGGTAGACTAGTAGATGTAGAGGGTTGTAGGTGGTACTGTCTACCCGAAGTAGAGAGTTAATGCTTCAGAAAGGCTATGTCTCGATCATCCGATCATGGATGCGGTCGAGTCTTGTGGGGAAAAGTGCGCAAACCTCTGCAGAGTGTATAAACTAATCATGGTTAGCCGTGTCCCCGGTTATGGACGTCTTGAGTATCTAGTACTTGAATCTATTGATGTGATCTCATCACGTTACTCTAATTAATTATGATGTTGGGTTAATGATGATACTTTTAATTGGGATTTGAGTTGGGGTTACCTTCTCAAATAATGGGCAACTTGGGAGTAGTTAAATAAATTTATTCCTTTGTTGTAGGAAAAAACTAGCTTTATGCAAATCATGAAACTTACAGCCTGCACCAGGCAAATATTGCATGTTGCATTATCATTCCTTTACAGTGTAACTATGCCAGCATTTTCCATGTGCTGACCTATTTCAGGCTGCAACGTCTTATGTTACAGACTACTCAGACGACGAATAAGGTGCGATTGGTTGTTGATTTGCACTCAGCTATGCCGTTGGAGTTGATGGACTCATTTTACCTTCGAAGCTTCCGCTGTAATCTAGTTTAGATGGCCTTCAGCCATGATTTATTTATGTAATAATACTCTTTATGAGGACTCGATGTAATAAGTGTGTGATTGAAACTCTGTTATAATTCCTCGAGTACTGTGCGTGTCAGCATTACCGATCCAGGGATAACACTGATGCACAGAGACTTAAACGTTTGAGGTCTGGTCGCTACAATGGGTAGAAGCTATTCCAACTAGTAGTGTTGATCACAGTATTTCCATCAAAATGCTTAAAGAAGTTATTTTCCCAAGGTTTGAAGTCCCTAGATATTTAATGACTGATGGTGGTTCATATTTTATTCATGGTGCTTTCCATAAAATGCTTGCTAAATATGATGTTAACCATAAAATTGCATCACCCTATCATCCTCAATCTAGTGATCAAGTTGAACTCAGCAATAGAGAAATAAAACTAATACTACAAAAAACTGTTAATAGGTCCCGAAAGAATTGGTCTAAGAAATTGGATGATGCACTTTGGGCCTATAGAATAGCTTATAAAAATCCTATGGGTATGTCTCCTTATAAGATGGTCTATGGAAAAGCTTGTCATTTACCTCTTGAGTTAGAACATAAAGCATATTGGGCAATAAAAGAACTCAACTATGACTTCAAACTTGGCGGAGAAAAGAGGTTATTTGATATTAGCTCACTACATAAATGGAGAACCCAAGCTTATGAAAATGCCAAATTGTTTAAAGAAAAAATTAAAAGATAGCATGATAAAAGAATCCAAAAACGGGAATTCAAAGTTGGAGAATATGTTCTTTTGTAAAACTCTCATTTTAGATTCTTTGCAGGAAAACTTCTCTCCAAATGGGAAGGACCGTATGTTATTGAAGAGGTTTATCGCTTTGGAGCTATCAAGATCAATAATGCCGAAGGTCCAAACCCGAAGGTGGTCGATCAAAGAATTAAACACTATATTTCAGGTACGTGTATTAATGTTGAAAGCAATATTATCCAAACCATGACACCAGAGGAACACATAAAAGATATCTTCCGGAACACTCCATAATAACTGAAAAGAGGAGGTGCATGATGCGGCAAGTAAACGGACTCCAAAAAATCCGCAAAAATATTTTCTATCAGTTTTGGATTATTAAAAAATTAGGAAAATAAGAAACAGCCAGGAAGGCACCCGAGGGGGGCACAAGACACAAGGGCGCGCCAGGGCCCCCTGGCGCGCCCAGGTGGGTTGTGCCCACCTCGGGAACCTTCCTGACTCCGTTTTTCTCCCGTTTACTTGTTCCTAAGATAAAAAATCTTTATATACCCTCTGAACGTATTAACCACCGTATCACGGAGAAATCTTTTGTTCTTCTTTCTTGCTGTTCTGGCAGATTTGAAAATATGTCGTCTCAAGACTCGGAGGGTGAGAGCTATGTTGATTATATTGCAAACCCCAAGGTTTATGGAGATGTGGAACATTATGGTTGGAGCACGGAGGAAGAAGAAGACTATGATCCGAAAGGGAAAGAAGTGGCAAGCTCATATGAGGATGAAGTTCCATTGCTTCAACCTGGGGACATGCACGTGGAATTCGAGAAGTCAAGTCTCCCCAACAAACCAAGAAAATGATCTAATAAAAAAACCGAACTTACTCTCTCACATGGTCAAGAATAAATATGCAGCTAAATTCAACACCTGGCTGGACACTTTGGTGTCCTCTTGAGTAGCCTTCTTCTTAGGCTTAGTTTTAGTTTTAGTTTTAGTTCTCCTTCTTAGGGGCTCACCTCAAGCCCTTTTGTTTCTTCTTTCTCTTTTGTTTTCTTTCTTTTTGCTAGCCTAGTTTAGTTTTAGTTTTTTAGCTTCTTGTACAGTGATACTTTTCTTTGATGATTTAATAAAAATTGCAGTGGGATTTTACCCTACTGTTCATAGTCAAAAAAACTAGGGTTTTAAAAAAACGAACGACTTTACCTAAAACTGAAAAAGACCGGCGACGACGAGGTCAAGGGCGGGCGGGGCGGCGGCTCCGGCGGGCTGTGGGTCGGCGCAGGGCTGCGGGATGGTGCGAGCCGCGGCGCGCTGACGGCGGAAGGCGGCGGCGGCGGCGGCGCTGTGGTGGCGGGAGGCGGCTTGAGGGCTCCCGGGGGGGCAGTGGCGCTTATCCTCGGGGGGCGGGGCTTGCTTGCGGATAAATCCCAGTTCGGTCCGGAGAGTTCTTTTTTAAATAATTTCACCCGGAGAAAGAAAAATCCTAATAAATTATAAAAAACTTTAAAAATGCCAAAAACAATTTTCACCATCTAAATGAAATATTTAGAACAAAGTGAACATTTTTCTGGCCTAAAATGCAATTTTCAAAAATGCACATTTTCTAATTCAAATAAAATACCAGAAAATTTATAATTTGATTTTAAAATCCTTTCTCCAATATTTCTCTTAATTTGAAGAAGTGATATTATCTTCTCTCATTTATTTTTGATATTGAAAATATTTGAGGAGAAAAAATAATAAAATCAATTGATCCTTTCTTCAAATTTGAATAAGACTCAAATATGAATTTTGTGAAACCTCCAACTCTCTCCGTGGGTCCTTGAGTTGCTTAAGATTTCTAGGATCTCAACCAAAATGCAAAACAAATATGATATGCATATGATTATCTATATATAACATCCAACTTGAAAATTGGGATGTTACAAACCTACCCCCCTTAAGACGAATCTCGCCCTCGAGATTCGGGTTGGTCAGCAAAAAGGTTTGGGTGGTCTCTACGAAGGTCTTCCTCTCGCTCCCAAGTGGCTTCCTCCTCGGTATGGTGGCTCCACTAAACTTTGCAAAACTTGATAACCTTGCTACGAGTAACTCCGCTAGAAAACTCGAGAATCTTGACTGGCTTCTCCTCATAAGTCATATCACTGTCTAACTGAACCGCTTCCAGTGGCATTGTATCTCTCAGAGGAATATCGGACATCTCCGCGTGGAACTTCTTCAACTGGGAAACGTGAAACACATCGTGAACTCCTGACAATCCTTCTGGCAATTCCAGCTTGTATGCAACTTCTCCCATACGTTCCAAAACTCTGTATGGTCCCACAAAACATGGTTCTAGCTTTCCCTTAACTCCAAAACGCTTAACTCCTTGAAGCGGGGACACACGAAGATATACTCTGTCTCCGACTTCATAAATTGTCTCCTTGCATTTTGAATCCTCATAACTCTTCTGCCTGGACTGAGCTACCTTGAGTCTGTCGCGAATCAACTTAACCTTCTCTTCAGAGTCTTTGATTAAATCAGGTCCGAACAAATGTCGATCTCTAACTTCATCCCACAATAACGGTGTCCTGCACCTCCTTCCGTACAAAGCTTCGAAAGGGGCCATCTTCAAACTGGCTTGATAACTGTTGTTATAAGAGAACTCTGCATACGGCACATTGTCGTCCCAACTAGATCCATAATCTAGCACACAAGCTCTCAACATGTCCTCCAGAATTTGATTGACTCTCTCGGTCTGTCCATCTGTCTGTGGATGAAAGGCTGTATTGAACTCTAGCCTAGTACCCAAAGTCTCATGCAACTGACTCCAGAACTTTGAGGTAAACTGGGTTCCTCTATCTGATACGATGGTCCTCGGAACTCCATGCAGACATACGATCCTGGTCATGTGTATCTTCGCCAACTTAGCACTCGTATAAGTGGTCTTCACCGAGATGAAATGAGCTACTATCGTCAAACGATCGACTACAACCCAGATAGAGTCATAGCCTGAACGAGTCCTGGGCAATCCAGTGATAAAATCTATTCCAAGTTTATCCCACTTCAATTTGGGTATCGGCAACGGCTGTAGCAATCCATCTGGCTTCTAGTGCTCTGCCTTAACTCTCTGACATACATCACACACTGCTACATACTCGGCAATATCCTTTTTCATTCCTGTCCACTAGAAACTTTCCTTCAAATCCATACATCTTAGTGTTTCCTGGGTGAATCGAATACGGCAAATCATGGGCCTCTTGCAGAATCTACTTCCTGATCTCGGGGTCATTAGGCACATAAACGCGATCCTCAAACCATAAAGTGTCGTGCTCATCCTCACGAAATCCTTTAGCCCTGCCTTTGCTCATCCTTTCCTTTATCTCGGCAATCTCCTTGTCAGTCTTCTGGGCTTCTCTGATCTTTCCCATCAAAGTGGACTGAATCTCCAATGCTTCTACATAACCTCTCGGAACTATCTCCAAACATAACTCTCGAAGATCATCTACTAACTCCTTAGGTAATCCTCTAGTCATGAGAGTATTAACATAGCTCTTGCGACTCAACGCATATGCTACTACATTGGCCTTTCCGGGATGATAGTGCAATTTCATATCATAATCCTTAATGAGCTCCAACCATCTCCTTTGCCTGAGGTTCAGCTCCTTCTGAGTGAAGATATATTTCAAACTCTTAAGATCCGTGCATACCTCACAATGGTTTCCAATGAGGAAATGTCTCCATGTCTTCAATGCATGCACTACGGCTGCTAACTCCAAATTATGCGTAGCATAATTCAACTCATGAGGTTTAAGCTGTCGTGAGGCATATGAAACAACTCTTCCTTCCTGCATAAGCACTGCTCCAAGTCCTCGACGTGAAGCATCGCAATACACTTGATAATCCTTTCATTGGTCTGGAAGAATCGGCACTGGGGTTGTAACCAAACGTTTCTTCAACTACTGAAAACTGGCTTCACACTCCTCAGTCCATTTGAACTTGGTGTCCTTCTTTAGTAACTCCGTCATGGGCTTTGCAATCCTGGAGAAATTCTCAATGAACCTCCGATAATATCCCGCGAGTACAAGAAAACTTCTGATCTCTCCAACTGATGTGGGTGCCACCCATTTAGTCACAGAAGCAACCCTGGGTAGGGTCTACTGCTATTCCTTCTCTGGATATAACATGTCCGAGAAATCCAACTTCCTTTAACCAAAACTCACACTTGCTGAACTTGGCATACAAATGGTGTTCTCTGAGCTTCTCAAGAACCAAACGCAAATGTTCCTTATGCTCCTCTTCATTCTTCGAGTAGACCAATATATCATCAATGAACACCACAACGAACTTATCCAAAAACTCCATAAACACCTTGTTCATCATGTTCATGGAATAGGTAGGCACATTAGTCAGACCAAATGACATAACGGTATACTCATATAGCCCGTACCTTGTGGTAAAAGCTGTCTTAGGTATATCCTGCTCTCGAATCTTCAACTGGTGATAACCTGATCGAAGATCTATCTTAGAGAAGACTTTAGCTCCTTGCGACTGGTCAAACAAATCATTGATCATCAGCAGTGAGTACTTGTTCTTGGTTGTCACCTCATTCAATGCACGATAATCAACAACCATCCTTAATGATACATCCTTCTTCTCCACTAGAAGCACTTGGTCGTATGTAACCTTTATCTAGTAACTCCTTAATCTGCTTCTTAATTTCTTCCAAATCCTATGGGGGAATCCGATATGGTCTCTTTGATATTGGCCCGGTGCCTGGCAATAGCTCAATCAAAAACTCAATGTCACGATCCGGTGGCATGCCTGGTAACTCCTCCGGAAATACGTCTAGGTAATCCTTCACCACTGGTACTTCCTCCTGTACAATTCCTGATAAGGAATTCACTCGAGTCCTCTTCGGCACATGCCGGGATATATACTTGATCCTTCTTCCTTCTGGGGTGATGAGGAATATCGACTTACTAGCACAATCAATGTTCCCTCCATACTTCGATAACCAATCCATGCCTAAAATTATATCTGATCCTTGTGACTCCAAAATTATTAGGTCCGAGGAAAACTCATAGTTACCAATCCTTAAGGGTAACCGATCGCACCATCGGCTGGCCATATACTCTGCTCCTGGCGAGCTTACTAACATGAGTGACCTAAGGGCTTCGGTTGGCAGGTTATACTTATCCACAAATCCCCTTGATATGTATGAATGTGATGCACCAGTATCGAAAAGAACAAGTGTAGTAAATGCATTAATCAAAAACTTACCGACAACTACGTCGAGTTGACCCTCAATCTCCTCCACGCTGATGTGGTTCACCTGACCTTTGGTGAAAGGGTTGGCCTTCTTGGTAGAAATCCCATTGCCATTTCCATTCTTTGCGTCAGGACATTCATTGGCATAATGTCCAGTCTTCTGACACTTGAAACAGGTAACATGGCTCAAATCCCTCTTGGCTGGTGTTGAAGGGTTGGAACGGTTCTGGCTACTGCTTCCTCCATTCCCATTCCCATTCTTGGGGCCACTATGGTTGTGTGAACTTGCTCCATTGTGCGTGTGTCCTTCATGGTTGTGGGTATGTCCTCCCGAGTACGGGGAATAGCGGGGCTTCTGCTAGGCTCCAGAAGTATACCTCCCCTGTCCATACTTCCTCTTGCGATTATCAATCTATTGCTGCTTGCCTTCAATCATGAGAGCCATGTCTACCAACTCCTTGTAGTTGTTGAATGTTGCCACCATCAACTACATGCTCAGCTCATCATTCAGTCCTTCCAGAAACTTCTCCTGCTTAGCAGCATCTGTAGCTACGTCATCAGGGGCATAGCATACTAACTTACTAAACTCATCCACATACTGGCCCATTGTACGTCCTCCTTGGCGCAAGTTGCGAAACTCACACTTCTTCATGCTCATAGCTCCATTGAAACATGGGCAGTGCGGAAAGCCTGTAGAAACTGATCCCATGTAACAGTGTTAATGGGGTAAGTGGCTGTGAAATTCTACCACCATGATGTTGCGGGTCCATCAAGCTGATGTGCGGCAAAATGCACTCTCTCCGCATCTATGCATCCTGCAGTGGTCAGCTCTCTTCCAATCTTGTGGAGCCAATCATCCGCAACAATCGGCTCGGTGCTACTAGAGAACACCGGCAGATTCAACCTTAGGAAACGGGCTAGGTGATCAATAGGGGGTGGGGGTGGTGGTGGGTTGTTGTTGTTGTTGCCTTGGTTCTGATTCTGGACTAAAAGTTGCATCAAGGTATTCTGCTGCTCGATCAACTGAGTGAGCTCCGATGGGAAGGAAAATCCATTGTCACGTCTCTGAGGCATCTGATGGGTTTAGAAGGGGTGAGAAAACAGAATAGAATAGGGGTCTAAGAGAGATTCACTACCCATAATGCTCATGAGACAAACGCAATCATTTTCACTTCAATCAATAGCACACAAGTCACACAAGAGCGGTCTAACCTATCACTACAAACTTCATCGTTGCAACTACTTGGAGGGAAAATACTACTAATTACAATGGTGGTCATCTAGAAATTTTCATCATAAGAAGACTCCATAATATCTGCTCCAGCTTCATCAACATAGTCATCATTGCTATCAGGGTCGGAGTCTATGTCGTCGAGGATGATGTAGTCTCCTAGTTGGTTGTCCTTCTTTGGCGCGGGGTCTCCCATGAATACTCCTAGCTTCCTTGTTAGGTCGTCATTCTTTTCTACTAATATAGCAATATCCTCCTCGTATCCATCACGTGTAGACTTGATCTCCTCTTCCAGCTCGTTGTTTCTCCTCACTAGTTTCTTGATCTTCTTCATGTGGATAATCTGTTGATTCTCCTATCGATGAATATGATCTCCCATCTCTTGGATGTAGGCTGCAATTGATCCATCCCTCCTGGTACGAATCATCTCCCATTTGTCATATCGGCGGCCACATATCTGGTAGATGGTATTCTCCAGCTCCTTGTGATACACCTCACATATGTGTCCAAAGGTGATATGTGCGGCCATGCTCTTTCCAATACTCCAGCTTGGTGCATCCAGGTAGAAATCAATAGGCTCCGTTGTTGGCGCAAAGGTCCTCCCAGGAATCCAGACTTTGATCTTCCAGCGCTCCTCTTCCGATACAGATGTAGAGAAAGTCCCCGTGAAGCTTAGTAATCCGATGTTCAGATACTTAGTGACTTCCTTCAAATGCTTTCCGATAGGGGTATCGTCATCCGGCTGGGTGAACTTGTTCCTGGGATCGGCCATCTATAGAGTAGAAAGAGAGGAGAATTAGAAACGAGTAGAGAAGAGAAATCATGTGGCTTATTCTAGTGGCCGCGTCCTATAGTCAGCGTGTGCTCTAATACCATCTTGTAGCGACCAAACCTCAAACGGTCAAGTCTCTATGCATCAGTGTCATCCCTGGATCGGTAATGCTGACACACACAGTACTCGAGGAATTATAACAGAGTTTCAATCACACATTTATTACATCGAGTCTCATAAAGAGTATTATTACATAAATAAATCATGGCTGAAGGCCATCTAAACTAGATAACAGCGGAAGCTTCGAAGGTAAAATGAGTCCATCAACTCCAACGACATAGCTGAGTGCAAAACAACGACCTATCACACCTTATTCGTCGTCTGAGTAGTCTGCAACATAAGACGTTGCAGCCCGAAACAGGTCAGCGCATGGAAAATCCTGGCATAGTTACACTGTAAAGCAATGATAATACAAAGACTATATCTACATGCAATATTTGGCTGCTGGAGGCTGTAAGTTTCACGATTTGCATAAAGCTAGTTTTTCCCTACAACAAAGGAATAAATTTATTTAACTACTCCCAAGTTGCCCATTATTTGAGAAGGTAACCCCAACTCAAATCCCAATTAAAAGTATCATCATTAACCCAACATCATAATTAATTAGAGTAACATGATGAGATCACATCAATAGATTCAAGTACTAGATACTCAAGACGTCCATAACCGGGGACATGGCTAATCATGATTAGTTTCTACACTCTGCAGAGGTTTGCGCACTTTTCCCCACAAGACTCGACCACATCCATGATCGGATGATCGAGACATAGCCTTTCTGAAGCATTAACTCTCTACTCCGGGTAGACAGTACCACCTACAACCCTGTACATCTGCTAGTCTACCTCTTCAAGAGCTCACGCAACTTAATCAACTATGCCAGAGCCCATAATGGCTTGTGGCAGCACACGGAAGTTTCTAGCATGAACAATCTTATGATCCCTTAGATCCTGGGTGGCATTCCATAGGATAATCACACGGTAGCCCTGGGATTTCCAAAAATAGGCAACACTGGGTTCCCCAGGTGCCTCAACCAATCCACCCAGATGTGTATTTAAGTTGCCACCTAATGTTATCCATAATTAAAATAACTCTCAAACTTCCATGTGTGAATCACGATCCAATCCCCGTCTACGAGCATGGCTAAGCAATAATAAGCATAATGTATATTCCCGGGGTGATCAAAAGGTATTAGGTTCCTACCTCAAGCACTACAACCAAAACCACATGTTCCCAATCCTACCAATCCAATTATTTGTGGGGCAGAATTAAAGCATAATAAAAATTGGGTATAAAAGAGTATGATCAAAGTGTAACTTGCCTTGCTGACAATCTGCAAACTCTAGAGATTCATAGTAACAAGCTTCGCACCTCGGGTAATCTAGCGAAGACAAACAATAACATACATAAGCAATCACTCAATCAGAATACGAGAAAAATCGAGAAAAGATCCAAATCAACACGAAACAACAAACGGCTTAAACTAACAAGAGTCAAAACCTAACAGCAATATTAACGAGTGAATTAGATCTTAGCAATAGGTACATGTGATTACTACGATTTGCAAAAAGATTCAACTCAAACGGAGCAACGAACTCAGAATATGAATGAAACAAGATCGTTTACTAATCTGGACTAAAGTCAAATTTTACAGTACCAAAATCATGTTCTAGTTGATTAACTGGAAAGAGAGCTTCGAGATGAAGATTTTGGCATTGGTTTCATCTAATTTGGATAAACAAGTAAAAAGTTATACTAGTTTAAAGATCAGGGCTCAATTGCGATAAAAATAATCCTGGATAAGTCCCTGGCCAAAAATAAAAATAACAAGAAAAGACTACGGCGCGACCGTCCGCTGACAGGGACTAACGAATGAATTCGTTCGTTAAAACAAACTAACGAACGAACGTTCGTAGATTAGACTAAACCGAGAAAACTGATGTAATAAAAAACCGAACTAGGTTTTTTTTAAACGAACGGCTTAACCTAAAATCGAAAAAGCCCGGCGGCGTCGACGGCGGGCGGGGCGGCGGCTCTGGCGGGCTACGGGTCGGCGCGAGGCTGCGGGGTGGCGCGGGGTCGTGCGG
>NC_041383.1:271976869-271991453 GCF_002162155.2 Triticum dicoccoides
GGAGCTGCGATGGCGGCGGCTTAGGGCGGCGGTGGTGCTGTGGTGGCGGGAGGCGGCGGCGCGGCGGCTTGAGGGCTCCGGGGGGCGGCGGTGCTTATAAAGCCTTGGGGGGGCGGGGCTTGCTTGCGGGAGGGGCAGGCGGCGGCGGGAGTCCGAGCCGGACTCCAGGCGGAGTCCACAGGCAGCACGGCGACGCGGGGCCGGTGGCGCGAACGGGCCGGCTGGGCTTCGGCCCAGTTCGGTCTGGAGAAGTTTTTTAAATAATTTTGCCCGGAGAAAGAAAAATCATAATAAATTATAAAAAAATATAAAAATGCCAAAAACAATTTTCACCATCTAAATGAAATATTTAGAACATAGTGAACATTTTCTCGCCTAAAATGCAATTTTCAAAAATGCACATTTTCTAATTCAAATAAAATACCAAAAAATTTATAATTTGATTTTAAAATCCTTTCTCCAATATTTCTCTTAATTTGAAGAAGTCATATTATCTTCTCTCATTTATTTTTTATATCGAAAATATTTGAGGAGAAAAATAATAAAATCAATTGATCCTTTCTTCAAATTTGAATAAGACTCATATATGATTTTTGTGAAACCTCCAACTCTCTCCGTGGGTCCTTGAGTTGCTTAAGATTTCTAGGATCCCAACCAAAATGCAAAACAAATATGATATGCATATGATGATCTATATATAAAATCCAAATTGAAAATTGGGATGTTACACCCACTTAGTGACATAATCAATAGCAACCAAAATATGAGTGTACCCATTAGAGGAAGGAAAAGATCGCATATAATCAAAACCCCAAACATCAAATGGTTCAACAGCAAGTGAATAGTTCATAGACATTTCTTGACGCTTACCAATATTACCAATTCTTTGACATTCATTAGAAGATAAAACAAACTTACGAGCATCTTTGAAGAGAGTAGGCCAATAAAACCAGATTGCAATACCTTGTGAGCAGTTCTATCTCCCGCATGATGCCCTCCATAAGCTTCGGAGTGACATTTCCATAGGATTTGTTCCTGTTCATGCTCAGGTACACATCGTCTAATAATACCATCTACTCCTACTTTATAAAGATGTGGGTGACCCCAAAAGTAATGTCTTAAATCATAGAAGAATTTTTTCTTTTGTTGGTATGTGAAACTAGGTGGTATATATTTAGCAACAATAAAATTAGCATAGTCAGCATACCAAGGAGTATTATGAGAAACATTTATTGCAGCTAGTTGTTCATCAGGAAAGCTATCATCAATAGGTAGTGGGTCATCAAGGATATTCTCTAACCTAGACAAGTTATCGGCTACTAGGTTCTCAGCTCCTTTCCTATCAATGATATGTAAATCAAATTCTTGCAACAAGAGAACCCACCTAATGAGTCTAGGTTTAGCAACTCTCTTTTCCATGAGATATTTTATAGCAGCATGATCAGTGTGAACAATTACTTTGGAATCAACAATGTAAGACCTGAATCTATCACAAGCAAACACAACTGCTAAAAATTCTCTTTCCGTAGTAGCATAATTTCTTTGGGCAGTGTCTAGAGTTTTGCTAGCATAATGGATAACATTTAATTTCTTATCAACTCTCTGTCCTAGAAAAGCACCAACAGCATAATCACTAGCATCACACATGATTTCAAAAGGCAAGTTCTAGTCAGGTGGTTGAACAATAGGTGCAGAAGTTAAGGCTTTCTTAAGTGTTCCAAAGTCTTCTACATAGTCATCATCAAAAACAAATGGGATATCCTTTTGTAAAAGATTAGTAAGAGGCCTAGAAATTTTAGAGAATTATTTAATAAACCTCCTATAGAAACCAGCATGACCAAGGTAACTATGAATTCCTTTGATGTCTCGGGGACATGGCATTTTCTCAATTGCATCAACCTTGGCTTTATCCACCTCAATACCTCGTTCAGAAATTTTATGACCCAAGACAATAGTTTCATTAACCATAAAGTGGCACTTCTCCCAATTCAAGACAAGATTAGTCTGCTCACATCTCTGCAAAACTCGATCAAGGTTGCTTAAGCAATCATCAAAAGAAGTTCCATAACCAGAAAAATCATCCATGAAAACCTCAACAATCTTTTCACAAAAATCAAAGAATACAGCAGTCATACATCTTTGAAAAGTAGTAGGTGCATTGCATAATCCAAAAGACATATGTCTATAAGCCACAGTTCCAAAAGGGCAAGTAAAAGTGGTTTTCTCTTGATCAGGTTGTGAAACAGGTATTTGAGAAAAAACAGAATATTCAACAAGGAAGCAAAATTGTGTGTGCTTAAACAGTCTTTCCAACATTTGATCAATAAAAGGCAAAGGGTAATGATCTTTTCTAGTGGCTTTATTTAATTTTCTAAAATCAATTACAATTCTATAGCCAGTAACAATTCTATGTGGGATAAGTTCATTTTTATCATTGGGAACAACAGTAATGCCTCCTTTCTTAGGGACACAATGAACGAGACTTGCCCATCTACTATCAGCTATGGGATAGATTATACCTACTTCCAGAAGCTTTAGTATTTCAGTTCTTACCACTTCTTTCATTTTGGGATTCAATCGTCGTTGATGATCAACAACGGGTTTAGCATCAGGTTCCATATTAATCTTGTGTTGACAGAGAGCGGTACTAATGCCCTTAAGATCATCAAGAGTATATCCAATAGCAGCATGATGCTCCTTCAGAATTTTCAATAATCTTTCTTCTTCATGTTCTGAAAGGTCAGCACTAATAATAACATGATATTTCTTTTTCTCATCAAGATAAGCATATTTCAGAGTGTCTCGCAATTGTTTCAATTCAAACACAGGATCACGCTTAGGTGGAGGAGGTCCTCCTAGAGTTTCAATAGGCAAATTGTGTTTGAGCAGAGGTCGGTGTTCAAAGAAAATTTAATCTATTTCATTTCTTTCATGCATATGCATATCATTTTCATGGTCTAGCAAATATTGTTCTAGTGGATCAGTAGGAGGCACGACAATAGAAGCAAGACCAAGTATTTCTAGGAAATTATTTATTATGGGTTGTCTATTAAACTTGGAGAAATTAAATTCACGAGACTCATCACCAAAGCGAACACTCACAATTTGTTTATGGCAATCTATAGTGGCATTGACAGTGTTCAAGAAAGGTCTGCCAAAAATACTGGGTAAAAGTCATCTTGTGGGGAACCAAGAACAAGAAAACCAGTAGGGTATTTTATTTTCCCACACAAGACTTCAACATCTCTAACAATCCCAAGTGGTGTGACGGTGTCTCTATTAGCAAGTTTAATAGTAACATCTATGTCTTCTATTTCAATGGGTGCTATGTCATAATAATTTCTTGGTATAAGGTAAAAGGAATAGCACTCATGCTAGCACCTAAATCACATAAACCATGATAACAATACTCCCCTATTTTAACTGAGGCAATAGGCATGCCAACTACAGGTCTATGTTTATCTTTTCATCAAGCTTGGCAATTCTAGCAGCTTCATCACAGAAGTAAATAACATGCCCATCAATATTTTCTACCAGGAGATCTTTAACCATAGCAACACTAGGTTCCACCTTAATTTGCTCAGCAGGTTTAGGTGCTCTAATATTACTTTTGCGAACCACAGTTGAAACCTTAGCATGTTCCTTTATCCTAACAGGGAAAGGTGTTTTTTCAATATAAGCAGTAGGCACAACTGGATCAACATTGTAAATAATAGTTTCATCTTTAGTTATGACCGGTTCTTTAATTTCTTCTTTAGTAGGTGAATGATATTTGAACCACTTTTCTTTAGGGATATCAACATGAGTAGCAAATGATTCACAGAAAGAGGCTACTATCTCATAGTCAAGTCCATATTTAGTGCTAAACTTCTGAAAACCTTCAGTATTCATAAAAGATTTAACACAATCAAACTTAAGCTTAATACCTGACTCTTTACCTTCATCGAGTTCTCAATCTTCAGAGTTGCGTTTAATTATTTCTAAGAGGTCCCACCTAAATTTAATAGTCTTCTTCATAAAAGAACCAGTACAAGAAGTATCGAGCATGGATTGATCATCACGAGAAAGCCGGGTATAAAAGTTCTGAGTAATAATTTCTCTTGAGAGCTCATGATTGGGGCATGAATATAACATTGACTTAAGCCTCCCCAATCTAGAGCGATACTTTCTCCTTCACGAGGCCAAAAATTATATATATAATTCCAATCACGATAAACTAGATGCATAGGATAATTTTTTTGGTGAAACTCCAATTTCAATCGATTCCAGTTCCAAGATCCAGTATCATCGCATAGCTTATACCATGTCAATGATTTTCCCTTCACAGATAAAGGGAAAACCTTCTTCTTAGCTTCATCCCTAGATAAACCTGCAAGCTTGAATAATACACAAATTTCATCCACATATATCAAGTGCATATCAGGATGTTCAGTTCCATCTCCTGCATAAGGATTAGCTAGCAGCTGTTCTATCATACCCGAAGGAATTTCATAACCAATATTTTCAGTAGGTGCAGTAGGTTGAGGGGCAACTAATTGTGGTTCCGATCGAGGTGAAGATACCCCGAACAAACCCCTCAAAGGATGAATTTCCATAGTAGCAAGTGACAATAAATTTCAGCACATAGTAATATTTTTTTCTTACCAAGAGCGCTTCACTCCCCGGCAAAGGCACTAGAAAAGAGCCTTGATGACCCACAAGTATAGGGGATCAATCGTAGTCCTTTCGATAATTAAGATAGGCGAACCCAACGAGGAGCAGAAGGAAATGACAAGTGGTTTTCAGCAAGGTAATGTCTGCGAGCACCGAAATTGTCGGTAACAAGTTGTTTGATAGCAAGATAATTTGTAACAAGAAAGTAACGGTAACGGTAAATAAAGTGCAGCAAGGTAGCCCAATCCTTTTGAGGCAAAGGACAAGCCAAAACGGTCTATTATAATAAGCAAAGTGTTCTTGAGGGTACACGGGAATTTCATCATATCACTTTCATCATGTTGGCTTAATTCATGTTTGCTACTTTGATAATTTGATAGCAAGATAATTTGTACTGAGCAAGTAACGGTAACGGTAAATAAAGTGCAGCAAGGTAGCCCATTCCTTTTTTGGCAAAGGACGGGCCAAAACGGTCTCTTATAATAAGCAAAGCATTCTTGAGGGTACACGGGAATTTCACCATGCCACTTTCATCATGTTGGTTTGTTCGTGTTCGCTACTTTGATAATTTGATATGTGGGTGGATCGGTGCTTAGGTGTTGTTCTTACTTGAACAAACCTCCTACTTATGATTAACTCCCTCACAAGCATCTGCAACTACGAGAAAAGTATTAAAATAAAATCTAACCATAGCATTAAACTTTTGGATCCAAATCGGTCCCTTGCAAAGTAGCACATAAACTAGGGTTTAAGCTTCTATCACTCTAGCAACCCATCATCTAATAACTACTCCACAATGCACTCCCTTAGGCCCTAATAAGGTGAAGTGTCATGTAGTCGACGTTCACATGACACCACTAAGGGAATCACAACATACATATCATCAAAATATCGAACACATATCAAGTTCGCATGATTACTTGCAACATGACTTCTCCCGTGACCTCAAGAACAAAAGTAACTACTCGCAAATGATAATCATGCTCAAGATCAGAGGGGTATTAAATAGCATAATGGATCTGAACATATAATCTTCCACTAAATAAACCATATAGTAATCAACTACAAGATGTAATCAACACTACTAGTCATCCACAAGCACCAACCTAAGGTTTCGGTACAAAGATTGAACACAAGAGATGAACTAGGGTTTGAGAGGAGATGGTGATGTTGAATATGTCGATGGAGATTGCCCTCCCAAAGATGGGAGAGTTGTTGGTGATGACGATGATGATGAAGTCCCCCTCCGGGAGGGAAGTTCCCCCGGCGGAATCGCTCCTCCGGAGGGCAAAAGTGCTCCTACCCATGTTCTGCCTTGAGACGGCGGCGCTTCGTCCCAAAAGTCCTCACCTCATTTTTTCTAGGTCAAAATTACTTATATACTGAAGATGGGCACCGTAGGTGGGCTGAGGAGGGCACAACCCACCAGGGTGCGCCTGGGGGCCCTGGTGGGCCCCCTCTGGTGGTTATTTGCTCCAATAATTCTTAATATTCTATAAACATTCTTCGTAAAGTTTTAGTTTATTTGGAGATGTGCAGAATAGGTAGCTCTGACATGTTTTTTTAGGTCCAGAACTCCAGCTGTCTGTATGCTCCCTCTTTGTGTGAACCTTGCATATTATGAGAAAAGGCATTAGAAATACTCCAAAAGGCATTATTATACATAAAAACATTAAAAATAACAATAGGGAATCATGATGCAAAATGGACGTATCAACCACCAGAGAGAGACCCAAAACAATTATTCCGCCGCCGCAAGCCTCTGTTCTTGTGCGATCCCATCTGTAGGCCTCCTTCGGTACTCTACCAAAGGTGGAACCGATCACAAAGGGCCTCTAGATCAACCTTGTTGCACCTCTGATGATGTGTGAGTAGTTCCTTAGCGGACCTATGGGTCCACAGCAGTAGTTAGATGGATCTTTCTCTCTCTCTCTCTCTCTCTCTCTATCTCTCTCTCTCTCTCTGATCTTCAATACAATGTTCGGAGATCGATATGATGTAATCCTTTTATGCGCTTGTTTCTTGGGATCCGATGAATTGTGGGTTTATGACCAGATTATTCATTTAAAGTAACTGAGTTATATTCTAAACTTTATTATGTGTGATTGTTATAGCTATGTAATGCTTTTCGGTCTATGAGTTATCTTTGCTCAATTTGATGATTAGATCTTCAGTGGAAGTGGTGCATAGTAGTAGGTTCAATCTTGCGTTGTCCTCACCTCGTGATAGAAGGGGTGGCGAGGCACATATTGTATTGCTACTACTAAGGATAAAACCATGGGGTTTGATCATATTAGTTGATCCTACTCTGTCTACATTATGTCATCATACTTAATGCATTACTTTGTTTGTCATGAACTTAATACTAGAGAGGCAAGCATAGAAGCGCGTTCGAAGTGGAGTAATAGTAGTAGACGTCAGTAGGTATAATTGTCTACTTGTCATAGACGTAATGTCTATGTACTGATCATGCCATGAATAACATCATAACTATGCGCTATTCTATCAATTGCCCAATGGTAATTTGTTCACTCACTGTTTGCTATGTGAGAGAGAGAGAGAGATGCCTCTAGTGCAAGCTATGGCCCCCGGGTTGTAATTTATTTACTTTTATTTAGTTTTGCAATTTCTATATCTCTTACTATTAGATTTGATCCTTGCAATTAACGAGTACAAGGGGATTGACAACTCTCTTCCCCGCATTGGGTGCAAGTATTTGTTATTGTGTGTGTAGGTACTACTAAAGGATTTTTGCATGAATCTCATTTTGGTTCGATGAACCTTGGTTCTTTACTGAGGGAAATACTTTCTGCTACTGTACTACTTCACCCTTTCTCTTCATGGAAATCCCAACGCATATAACAAGTAGCACTATACGACCGGTTAGGGCCCTTAAGCGCCGCCTAAGCACTAAGCGAAGGCTAGCCGCCTCAATTACGACCAACATCTTTTTCAGCAAAGAAGGAGCCTTTATATAGGCCCCACTTAAATCTACATATTATGTGCGTTGCCTCGAAAGCTCGGAGGATCCAAGACACATGGAAGGGTCCGATAGGTTGGAGGGTCCGAGTGGCTCTGAGGTACCTATGAGCAGAAACATAAGGTTTTGCATCCGGTTTGGGGTGCCTCGCAGGCCGCTTGGGGTCGGAGATCCCAGAACCTCTGAGATGCCTCGGAGTACCCGACATGGAAACAGAAGCACACACATCACATCCAAGGCCGCTTGGAGGGTCGAAGGTACCTCCAAGCCAAACAAGAGAGCGGCACATTGGGCATATTAAGGGGCTCACTCTCACATGGGGTGTGGGTGCCTTTGACCTTGCTTTGATGCATTGATTCTCACACTTCGATCAGTGGCGTATACCCTCTTTATAGCAGGGAATACCTATGACTCAAACCGAGAAATCATCGATAGAAAATTAACGTGTCAGTTTTCTTTATCCTTTCAGTTTAGGGGGTCACAAACCAACTGCATGTTTCATTTCGAAGGGTGCCTGTGTCATGTGTAAACACTCAAAACATAGCTAGTCTTCTAAAGTACGAGTAACAGCAAAACCCTCAACATGGGTAGATGTCCTTTCATTATTCGACGACACGCCATCCTACATGTGGACGACAGGTAGCAACACACCGCCTGGTCAAAGCAGCCACACTCCCACTGACACAGTCGAGAAACCACCGTCCACGTGACCGCCACACATTGTGTCAGTTATGATGGCCCACATGGAGAGCCCCATAACCATCGCCTCACCATTGCAATCGCCGGCGCAAAGGATGTTACCACTAGCTTGTCGATGGCTCGCATGGCAGTCTCTAAAGCGGTGGCCCCCCGTAGCCTCACACCCACTCCATGCATCACTCGTGATGCGTTTGGTTACCCGCATCCACCCCAACCAAGCCCATGTGGGAAGAATTTCGTTCGTTTGCTTGGTTGGGTCGCATCAAAAGCTGGCCCGCACAAACCTTAAAGCACCTCTGGGCCTAGCTCTGGGGGAATGGCTGAATTGGCCATTTTGTCATAGCCAGGATCAAGCGGTGCAACCCGTGGCACACGAATAGGCGGTCTCGAGAAGTCATGTTGTTTCCCGAAGCGGCGGCATAATTACCCTCACCGCTCTCTCTCCCCTCTCCCCACTCTCACACCGGCGATAGCGAACAGCGTAGCGACGGACTACAAGGCGAGCATCGGCATCGGTCACCAGTTCACCGGCAGGACATTAGTAATGGCGGTAAGCCCTTGCCCTCTCTTTCGATTTACTACATTTTATTCGCAGTTTAGATTGGATTTCCGGACTCGATTTGAGCGTTAGGGAGAGGATTGAAATACAGAAGGGGTTGGGGGATTGGATTCGCGCACTTGATGGATTCTAGGGTTCATACGTGATTTTTTTAGTACAATGGGGTTGGGGAATGGGGGTAAATCTACCTTAGAAGCACCTATCCTAGACTTGGCGACCTTGGAGGCGCTTTCAGCAGCGCAGGGGGTGTAGCCTTCTTGTTGTCTTCCACCACTGCCTCCAACGCATCATCCACAATCTCCTCCTCATCGTTTTCGTCCAAAATGATAGGCCTTGCACAGTCGCCTGGCGCCAGTGCCCTGACCACCAGCTCCACAGCATCATGGTCATCCTCCGGCACCACCGCGACGGCCAGCTGCTCTTGACGAGCCATGTACTGTCTGTACTTGGCCCATCTAGCTCTCTGACCAGCATCGTCGGACTTGGCCTGGTCCATGGCCCAGCGTAGTATGTCCACTGACATAGCGCCTTTGACTGGGTCAGGAGTCAACTCCTTCAACTCCTCTGCCATCGCCTTCTTTACCACAGTGTCTGCCTCCTTATGCTAGTGAAGTTAGAGCACACTTCCATGGTGTTCTCGAACTTGTGCGGTCACCGAGCGAGCAGCCAAGGAAGAAAACCCTCCATCCAATGCCCCAGGGGAAGGGGTTGGGGATGGGGTTCATGGCGATGGAGAGGTGGTGAAACAGAGACGTAGAAGAGGAGTGATAGTGAGAGACATAGATGGTTTGAGTGCGGTTTGTAGGTACAACACTATTATTAGGAGCTACTTTAGCTCTTCCGCGGAGAGATATTAAAAGAAGCTTACCCTATTCTACAATGTCTCTATTGGGATGGGCAAGTAGGTGGCCTTTGTTGGGTAAATATATGGGCTTTGGATGATAGGAATGAATGTTGATCATCCTTTGAACTTTTTGCTATTCATAATGCATATCGAGATGGAGAACACGAAGGCAAGAAGGTAGTGGCGCATGGAGACAAGGGCAAGGAGGTGTTGGCGCCCAGAGACAAGGGCAAGGAGGTGGCTCCGGTCTTAGAGAAGGACAAGGAGGTGGTGTCGGCCTTAGAGAAGGGCAAGGAGCTGGTGCCGACTTTAGATGACGACGTAGTGATGGAGGAGCCCCCCCCCCCCAGCGGCAAGCGGGGGAACTACGACCACTAGCATGAGGAGGCAGGACCAACCCACTTCTGTAAGGTGATCCTTGCCCCAAAGATGGAGTTTATGCCTATGCCTCTAGGCTTCACAAAGCACTTCCCTGCCGTCTCCCAGGAGTTCAAACTGAAGACGAACACCGGTTGTGCCTGGAGGGTGATAGTTCGGGTGATCAACGACAGGGTCACCCTTGATCAGGGTTAGGCCCCCTTCGCCGTTGTTCACCAGACCAGGATCGGCTACATGGCCACCTTCAAGTTGTTGACTCTCTACACCCTGAAGGTGACCGTCTTCAACGATGGTGGCGTTGAGGTGGAGACCAAGTGCAAGAAGCAGGATGGCGCCTTTGTCGTGAACGTCTAGAGAGCTCTCTACTGCCTGATTGCGCGTGTTGGTTTGGTTTAAGACTATGACATGCTGGTTTGGTTTAAAACTACTTGTTTAAGTTTCGTACTATGTTAAACTTGTTCCTATGCTATCTATTGTGTATCTCTGGTTTGTTCTGCCTACTAGTGTGCTGGTAATGCCACCACCTCCACGAGGAAGTTACCAGACAACATGTGTTGCATGTAACGAAACAGCCTAACTTGTGTTTTCCTTTAAACAAGCTCACAACCAAACAAAATGCCTTCCTTTTTATGGCATCCAAGTTAGAGGGTATGCAGGCAGCCAAACAATGTCCAAACGATGGTTTTTAACCAGCATATGCTCAACCAGACCCAAGTGGGACAACTATGCAAGGGGCAAAAACGCTGTGAGCAACCAAACATGTCCTGTATGAATGGAGCTAGTAGGTCCATTAGTAAGGAGAGAAAGTGTAACGACCCGAACCTGATAAGATTCGATGTCTCTGTGCTAGTCCATGGATCAATAGCTAGCACACACAGTACAAGATGTAATATCAAGAATAAACCACATGTCATAATATTACATCATAGATCCAGAATTTAATATAATACATACTTGCATAGCTCAAGCTAGCATACAAACAAAATACAGCGGAGAAGCATATAAAATCTTCATGAAGTCTATCAACACCACAGGCAAATGTCGAGTATAGACATCATAACCCTACATCGTATCACTCACTCGTCGTATAAAATCTGCAGCATGAAACGTTGCAGCGACGAAGGGTCAATACTTTGAATGTATTGGCAAGTCACACAGGGAAATGATATAACAGACCTACTTCTGTATGCAAGGTATATCAAAAGAATGGTTGGCGTTTGTTTTGCCGAAAGCTAATTTTTCCCTGATAACTACATAATATAATAGTCAAATTTTAATTATTTCTTGCTACAATTTAATACATATGGTTGAATTAGGCAATCCAGTTCCAACCGCCCATTATTAAGTATCCCATCAAGTTTTATTATCTGTATCATCTGTCAAGATCATCCAACAACTGTAATGGCCTAGCTGCTCAAATTTGTCCATAACCGGGGACACGGCTAATCATGATTAGTTTTAATACTCTGCGGAGTTTTGTATGCTTTACCCATTGGACCCAATCCGAAGATTGAGACTAAGTCTTTCAGAAGAGGTTCCCTTAACCACCTGACGGCCACATCCCACCTACATATGCTACATCTATCGACACTGTCTGGGCAAGGGTTCCAACAACTGATCAACTAAGCCAGAGCCCATATAGCCAATGGCCGCACATGGAAGTTACTAGTCACTAAGTCTGTCTGATCTTTTTGAACCTGGGCGGCATTCCACTTAGGGTGCACTCTCATGAGCGCATGGCCTTAGAAAAGGTGCGAGACCCCATGATGCCTTCCCTTAACACCAAACAATACCACTTTCGCCCAAAGGTGAATTATATCTTAATTACTACTCATTTAGTTATATATATATATATATATATATATAAATAATCCTCACATAAGCTCAATGTATACATGAACCACCCCCGTCTACAAAGCATAGCAAAACTACAACTACCATGATCTGCAATGACGGGAAGATAACTCAACAGCATAGCCAAAAATAATATAGTAATCCTATACATGCATATATTCATAGTGTGATATAACTACATGCATAGAAAACAATAGGTAAAGGATGATCAGCATGTAACTTGTCTGGTATATTTGATGAAGATCGTCGCACTCACAATTCCTGATAATTCTACTCGTCAAGCTCCGGGTAATCTATCGCAAGGAAATAATCCAAATCAATAACCATGCCATACAGAAAAATCAAAAGAACAACAAAACAAATATGGCAAAGTTGAGCAACATCAATATAGTTGGGCTTAATATATAATATAGGTTCTAACGGTAATATAAGGTGACAGGTGGAAGAATCAAATTCAAAAGAGTCAATGGTTGATGAAATTGTTGATATATAAGATTATACTGGAGATGGTATGGAACATGGTCAAAAACATGTTGAAAACAACATATCTGTCGTTTGACATACTACATAAGTCATATGGGTTCATTTGCAAAAGAATTATTTGATAAGGAGCACTGCAACCCAAGTTATAGTAGAATGAAGTCTGAATTGAATATATAAATTCAAAAGGACAAAAATATTTGAATATGGAGTTCACATGATATTTCGGGAAGTATTTGATACAAACAATATATGCCAAGGAATCAGCCGGATCGGATACATGGTTTGCAAGATATGGCCTCCGGAAGGATGAATTCGAATTTGAATAAATTCAAATTTGAGCAGTTCAAACATGTGAAATTTTGGTTCTACTGTATTCTCCTCGTCGCTACGAGTACACAGGAGAAAGAATCAATGAATTTGTATATACAGACCAAGAGATATAGCTAAACGAAAAATTGGTGAAAATCTGTCTAAAAACATGATTTTGAACTGCGGCTACTATAGCATAGCGCCATGTGTCACATGCAGATTGGCTGAGATGTAGCTGTGCGTGCGTGCTCACTGAGGCAGGGGAAAAACGACGACGGCTTCGGGCGTGGGTGGTGGCGCCCTTCGGTGGCTCTCCGGTGAAGATGAGGTGAAGGGCGGATGCGGCTTGCGATGACGGAGACGATGGTAGCTTCAACGGAGATGGGAGCGTCCGCTGCTGGCCCGCCGTCGCTCGGTGGTGCTGGCGATTTTGGGTGTGATCGGGAGCTCGATATCCCGTGTTCCTGAGAAGATCAGAGGTTTAGGGAAATTTAAAAGACCATGAATAATACTCAGGAAGGATTAGCGAGGAACCGGGGCTCACAGAGGCGACGGAATCGTTCGAGGAAGCTCCGGCAAGGGCAATACTCCGGTGAGATCAGGATTTGTTGAGGAGCTCGATGTGGTGCGGTCCTGGGCAAAATCAAAGCGGAGGGGGTGCATGAGGTTTCCTCGCAGACTATGGAGTGCTCGGAGAGGGGCCGGGCTTACTAGAGTGGCCGAAATCGTTCGTCAGAGTCGCCGGAGTCGGCGGAGCTTGGCGAGGTCCTTACGCTCGATTCCTAGGGGAAAACGAAGTGGCGCCTGTGAGGACTGATCGAGGGATTCGAGAGGAACCACACGGCGGCCTCAGATTGGAAGATGAGCAAGGGGTCGCGTGAATCACGCGGGGTTTGGTGCGGCAGTGGCGGTGCTGTCGTCCACGAACAGGAGACCGATCGGGAGGTGGAAGGAGGCGGCGGGGTCCGCTGTCGGTGGAATAGAGAGAAAGAAAGAAAAAACAAAAGAGAGGTGGAGCGGGTTGTGGCCTACTTGCGATGCTGGGCCAGCTGCGCTGCGGTTGTTCTGCGCTGCTGCTCGCGCGTGGCGAAGAATAGAAGCTGGTCCGCACAGTGCGACCCGATGAATAGTGAAGGTTTTCTATTTACTAAAATAACAGGAAAGAAAATGGATAATGAAGATGCCAAATTCTTTCTCAAATAATACCAGGAAAATTTCTATAATTATGCATACTAATATAAAACAGTGAACATTTATTCCAGCTCAAAATACTTATATAAAATACATATAATATTTTTGTAAACATTACTTTGACACTTATAAAGTGTTCCATAAAATATTTTTGAACTCCGGAGAAAAAATTCAAATGACATTTAAATCATTCCCAGCTCTTTTACATTGAAGGAGTCATATTACCTTCTCTCATATGATTTAATATTTGAGTTAGAATTGTTCTAAATATTCAAAATCCAAATGTGAGAATATTCAATGATTTACTATTCTGTGAGGAAGTCATGTCATCCTCTCTCATTATTGAATTGGAAATATTTTGAATATCCTCAAACCCAAAATAAGAACCAAATGAATAATTGGGAAAGTCCTTTTATTCCCTCTCAATTTAATATTCACTTAAACTCCAAAAGTTTCAAATCCAAGCCAAAATTTACTAACAACAAGCAATACAAGCAAGTTTTAAATTAATACTCCAAAATTGTAAATTTTGGGATGTTACAGAAAGAAACACATACAATCTTTATATGCTCGTATTACTTATTCTGCAACTAAATGCGGGTCTAAACACAATTTGTTTCGATGGAGGACAGTG
>NC_041383.1:271991824-272032758 GCF_002162155.2 Triticum dicoccoides
GTTGCACCCACTAATTCTGAAAAAAAAAGTTGCACCCACTGAATAGCTTGAGCCTGAGGCTCCGTTTGCATTTTTTTGCTCTTTTTTCTCTATATAGTATATAAACATAAATATGACTTTCATACACAACAAATTGAGTCTTACAATGCACATATCAACTACTCCCTCCGTCCCATAATATAAGATGTTTTTTGACACTACACTAGTGTCAAAAAACGTCTTACATTACGGGACGGAGTAGTATATTTTACCCAATTACCATTGTGGCAGCACAAGGTCGAATCTTGTTCTGTCCTGATGCTTTCAGCTAAACAAACATGATTTCAAGCATCTCAAAGAACCTTCTCCTCCCATATTTTGTTATATCACCAATGTGACTATGTGGTTATGTGAAGACGATGGACACCAAAGTCAGTGCCCAGTTAAGCAGGGCTGGATCTTATCATCAACACTGGTGAAGGAATCGAGTGTGAAAACAAAGAACTACATCTGCCTTTTGACTTCATGGGTAGAACAAAGAGCTCAAATGAGTTCTCAATGTTATCTTCCAAAGAGTTATTCATGAATGCGGACAGAGGTTACTCGTTCCTTTCCACCCTATAATGGATGCACTCATGCATACTTATTGTCTTGGCTTCTCCTATCTCTTTCCAGGTCCATCTTTCCATCACGGCAGCATCAGCAGAATTGCTTACCAATTGAGTGAAGCCCTGCACACTCCCCTACCAGATTTATCCACTCACTGCTTGCCTGATCACTGTCCTTGTTGCTTCACAATTGATGAAGATAGAAACCGTTTCTCCTGCAAGGCGGACAGCTTAAAATAAACAAGAAAGTTGTGTACTGTAACCCACTTATTCTTTTTGAGAACGTGGAACTCTCTTACACTGAAGTAAAACAAAGGACAAGCAAAGTAACTCTGCTTTGTCGATAATTACTACTGAACATCCATCCATTACAAGGAGATGCCCCCTCGCATAAGAATTCTGAACGGTGGTCAGATGCAGGATATGAGCAACCTAATCAACTGGCACATCTAAAAACTCCTACGAGTGACTATTGTTTTGCGGGGATCACTACTTACTACTTACTAAGCCTTTTGTCCCAAACAAGTTGGGGTAGGCTAGATATGAGACCCGTTCACGAGGATTTCCCAGGAGGTCACCCATCCTAGTACTACTAACTACAAAAATTTGATAGATCATCAACTCTGTAAGATGGTGTCAATATCAATATAGTAATAGCAACAAAGAATGCTCGATGCAATACAAAAATGTGAAGCAGCAGGTTCACAAATATGACATTTATGTCTCTTACCTTGCAAAAGTGCATAAACACCTCAGTGCGCATCCCACATATATACCTCCACAGCTTACAAGGGAACATCAAGGTGGCCGTAGAAAGGATACTATCATCCATTCTACACAAAATAGAAGAAATTGTTGAGCTATATAGCGGCCATGATCCACATCACCCTTAGAAGAAGTGATTATATACCTCAATTGCTAGTTTAGGATGGCATAAATGATAGTGCTTTTCGTGAGTCTGTTTTCGTCTCACATATTGTCAATTCTGAAAAAACTAGGATACCACTGTTATCACATCCCAAAATCACGTTCTGATGCATATGCTCCTTTGCAAAGTCTTAGTTTGTGCCAGCTTTAGAGTTTACATGACTGGCTTCCACCAGTTCATCACAAAGTGTAATGGTCGACTCCAAATTATCCTCATTAAAACTGATGTCAATATAAAAACTGTGAACATCTGGTTCAGCTGTCAAAGCCTCCTTTCGCATCTCGTCAAATAACCCTCTTGCCTCAGAAAATTTCTTCTTTTTATTCAGCAATCTTATAAGAGCACTATAAGAGCTTGTTGTGAGTCTAAATCCCTTCTCTATCATTGCATGATGGAAATACAGTGCCTCTTTCATATTTCTTGCCTTACAGTGCCCCTTGATCAATATATTGTATGTGTTCTCATTTGGAGCCACCTCCTGAGACTGCATCCCCTTGTAAATCTCAGTGGTAGATTTCATGTTCTTGTCAATGCAGTACTGCTTCATAAGATAATTATAAGTTACAACATTTGGGCGGACGTTCTTCTCCAGCATCCACTCGAGCAGCCTTTTTCCTCCTTCTACCCTACCTGACATGCAAAAACCATTCATTAGAACATTGTAAGTCGCAATACTAAGCTTAATTCCTTTATCTAACATTTCCTGTAACATGCTGTGAGCCCTGTCAAACTCTCCTGACTTGCAGAGCGTATCTATAAGAGTTGTATATGTATAAACATCTGGTCTAAGTCCGGCTGCTTCCATCTCTGTCATGATCCTTGTGGCCTGCTCCAGATTGCCAAACTTGCACAGGCCATTGATGAGGGAGTTGTATGTGTAAACATTCAGCTCTAACCCCTTATTGCACATCTCATGCAATAGCTCATTAGCAGCACGCACATCCCCCTGCTTGCACAGTCCATCGGACAGAGCCGTGTATGTCACCACATTTGGTGCCACTCTTCTCCGCACCATTTCATTGTGAACTCGGAAGGCTTCCACCATGTTCCCTCTTTTGCAGTACCCATCAATGAGTGCTGTATATGTGACCACATCAACATCCAATCCCTTGTCCACCATCTCCTGAAGTACTCTGTCTGCCTCTTTCAACTCCCCAGCCTGACAAAGACCATTGATAAGCGCGGTATATGTCACCCCATCAGCGGCCAACCCTCTCTTCTGCATCTCTTCGAACAACCTTCTTGCAGCTGCCAAATCACCCTTGCTACAAAATCCACTCATTACAGTTGTAAACACCACTGCATCCAACACCACCCCATGCATCGTCATGTCCTCTACCACCCTCAAAGCATCTGAAACCTGTCCTTTATTGCACAGCAATGCAATCACACTTGTATACACTGTCGCATTTGACTCCAGCCCCTTTGCTGCCATTTCATCCAACAGCTTCACCGCATTCTCCAGCTCACCAAGATCGCAGTAGCCATGGACCATAGTGCCGTACGTCACAACATCTGGCGGTGATGACATTTCATCAAAATGTTGGCGTGCATCCTTGAGCCGGCCTGCACTGAGGAGCGCCTTGAGGAGTATATTGTGGGAGCAGACGTTCTTGTCGGGGAGTTCTCGGAACAAGGCAATTGCTTCATCAAGGGGAAGGCGGGAGAGCACAGCATTACAGGATTCTGGGGATGGGGATAGGCCGTACTGGCGGAGCCGGCGGAGCAGCTGTGCGGAGGGGAGGCACAGGAGGAGGAGGTCGAAGGAGGCGGGGTCCGACGAGAAGGCCTTGTATGTGAAGATGAACTGCTCGACGAAATGCCGATGAGGAGATGGGAAACGAAGAGCTCGTACAAGGATAGCACGCGCAGTTCCGGGTTCGCGCACGGCGAGATGGGCGGCAATGGCGAAGGATTGGATGAGTTGGGGATGGGGGTGAGGTCGGGAGGGGAAGAGCAGGAGGAGCGGGACCAGGAGGCTGGTGAGGTTGGGGTGGGAGGCGAGCAGGGGGAGTGCGAGGAGCAGGTGCAGCGGGCGGAGGAGAGGGATGAAGGGGAGAGGAGGGAGGGAGCCTGGGCTGGGCGAAGCGAGGAGCGCGGCGGCGAGACGGCGCGCGAGGGCATCGTCAGCCGGCGAGTCGGGGCGGGGCGGAGAGTAGTCCGGGAACGGTCGGGGCGCAGCGGTGGTAGTAAGCGAACCGTCCGTAACCTGCGGTGTGCGGCAGCGGCTGCGCCGTTGCCGGTGTGGGGAGGAGGTGGAGGTGGTAGCGCTATAAGGGCGGGCCGGGCCGACGTGCGGGAGGATGGTTCGCCAGGGGGGTAACCAGGAGGAGCGCTGCGCTGCTGCGGCGGCGGTGCGGCGGAGGAGCATCCGGCGGCGGGTCCAGGAAGGGGAGACCGCCCTGTCGGCGGCGGCGGCGGTGGAAGATAGGCGGATGGGAAAGCACAGGATGTTTGCGGCTTGCGGGAGCTCGACCGCGAGGTACACGAAACTGCAATGCGCGAGAGGCCTCAAAAGCTGGTCAGCCCTTGGATCGAGATCCTGTGGCCCCCGTAGGAACTCGTATATACCACGTTACTACATTTTCATGGATGAACGGCTAAAATATTATTTTCACAAATCACATGACACATGTGGTAAGCAATTCAAACTATTTTAAGCAAAGATCATTTTCACAAAACAAACAAAATTCTTGGATAAAAAAGAGAGAGAAAACCCCTTTTTTAGGGAAAAAAAAGAAACTAGATGATCACTAACTTTCCTTCTTCCTTTGAGAGAGTCATTGGGCTATTTTCTCTTATTCCAAAGAGATAGTTAGAGCATCTCCAACGGATGATGCAAAACAAGGCAAGTGCCCAAAAAAATTGATTCATTTGAACCAAAAACACAATTTTAGCAGACGACAGATGATGTAACTGTAAGTGGTGTTACGAAAAATAAACGTTGTTAGAGCATCAAGAAATACCCACATGGCGAAGTGGAGAAAGGAAAGATGGTGATTCTAGAGTAGTTGCAGGCAGGTAAAGAAAAACCTCACATTCTTTCATGGCAGAAGCAGCAGAAACGCCTTGGAAGAAATCTCCACCATGCTAGACGAAGTTAAACATTGACGGATCGTTTTGTGGTGGGTGAATGTGTGGGAAGCGCACGCATGGTACTAAGAGACGACACATGAGCAGACCATGCCAGATGGACCGACACGGCACGGTCTGGCCTAAATGGGTCAGGCATAGCATGGCCCACCCAGGCACGCCTAATACGCGGGCCGGGTCAGGCCGCACTCGTGCTTTGCTCCCTGGCCAGGCACGACACAACAAGGAAACGGGTCATCCCACCGGCACTTTAGCCCACCAGGTTGCTTGATTTTGGGCTATTTTGGCCTATGTAAGTTGTTTTGAGGGGCTAATATATTAAAAAATCTAAAAAGGGTGGTGCCATGCCAGCACTCGTGCCCAACCTCGCAGCCCAGGGCACGCCCCTAGGTTGGCCACATGCCCCCCCCCCCGGTTATAAACATGTCGATCTAGGCCCGCCATAGGTCGTACATGTGAGCTATCAGGCCAGCACGCTACGACCGCCGATTTGGCCACCTTTGCACAGGAGCAATCATTTTCTCAATGTGTTGGTTCCTTTGATTTGCTGATCCCCCGCTGGAGGTAGAAATCTCTAGGCGCCTTGAGGGTACGTCCTTAGTGTTGTAGAGAACATACAGGTCCCTCATCATCGAGCTGGACTGCAAGGAAGGAGTGGAATCCCTTGTCGATGGTAGCATCAACAGATCACCGGTGGCTAGCTTAGTGGAGGAGACAAAGAGACCCCTGCATGGATCTGACAACACTACTTTGTGCACATCCGTAGATCAGCCAATGAAACCGCACATTTCAACGCGCGATGGTTTGGTTAGGTTTTGTGCCTGATGAACTTTGTAATATCTATGAAAATGAGTGTAAAATTGTTCCTTAATTAATAAAAGCTTGGTTCACCTGCAAAAGAAAATTCAATCGTCTAGCTCAAGAAGTCACGTGCAACTTTGGAGTTTCATTGTGGGTGATGGGGTTGAATTTCACTATATGGAGTTCGCCGAGAACAAGTTACTACTAGCAGATCTTGTCAGTTGAGACGATCCTAGAAGCAGTTTCTCGCCTCCAATCAACCATTGATTGTGACCTCGTCGGCCACCAGATCTAATCCTTCACCACACTCTTGTGACGCCTCAATTTGATCATACACTAATCATACACGCAAACGTGTACGATCAAGATCAGGGACTCACGGGAAGATATCAAAACACAACTCTAAACTCAAATAAGTCATACAAGCATCATATTACAAGTCAAGGGCCTCGAGGGCTCGAATACAAGTGCTCGAACTTAAAGAAGTCAGCAGAAACAACAATATCTGAGTACAGACATAAGTTAAACAAGTTGCCATAAGATGGCTAGCACAAACTGGGATACAGATCGAAAGAAGCAAGGCCTCCTGCCTGGGACCTCCTAACTACTCCTCAAAGTCGAATTCCACGTAGAATCATCCTCGGGATCCTCTAGCTCCTGGACTCCATCATACGATCGCAATAACCGGTAAAAGGGAAAAAGAAGTAGCAAAGCAACCGTGAGTACTCATCCAAAGTACTCGCAAGCAAGGATCTACACTACATATGCATTGGTATCAATGAAAAGGATAGTATCTGTGGACTGAACTGCAGAATGCCAGAATAAGAGGGGGATAACTAGTCCTATCGAAGACTACGCTTCTGACAACCTCCATCTTGAAGCATGTAGAAGAGAGTAGCTGGTAAGTTCACCAAGTATCATCGCATAGCATAATCCTACCCGACGATCCTCCCTTCATCGCCCTGTGGGAAAGCGATCACTGGGCTGTATCTGGAACTTGTAAGAGGTGTGTTTTATTAAGTATCCAGTTCTAGTTGTCATAAGGTCAGAATACAACTCCGGGTCGTTCTTTTACCGAGGGACACAACTATTCGAATAGATAAACTTCCCTACAGGGGTGCACCACATAACCCAACACGCTCGATCCCTCTGGTTGGACACACTTTCCTGGGTCATGCCCGGCCTCGGAAGATCAACACGTCGCAGCCCTGCCAAGGCACAACAGAGAGGTCAGCACGCCGGTCTAAATCCTAAGCGCGCAGGGGTCTGGGCCCATCGCCCGTTACACACCTGCATGTTGCGTACGCGGCTTGTAAGCAGACCTAGCCTCCCTAATACAAGAGCGGGCGTTCTAGTCCAATCCAGCACGCGTCACTCAATCGCTGTAGTTGAAAGTGCGTTATGTCGACTAGAGGGGGGTGAATAGGCAATTTTTATGAATTCTTCACTGAGGAATTTCAGGGTGAGGAAATTCCTAAATGAAGAACTACTTGCAGCGGAATAAGTACTCAGGTATAAGCATAACAGAGCAACAGCATAGTCATCATGATGAAATGAAAGACAAACACAGAGTACAGAAAGCGTACACACAGGATAAGCAGGATGAAGACAAACAGACTGAAGAAATGGGATTGAGGAGATAGAGAAAGTCTTCAGTCAAAGTCTTCAAGCAGTAATGATTAGGTACATCAACACATAACTGAGGAAATGAAAGGGTTGAGGAAATAGAACCAGTTGGCTTGGTGAAGACAATGATTTGGTAGACCAGTTCCAACTGTTGTGACAGTCGTACGTCTGGTTGGAGCGGCTGAGTATTTAAACTCGAGGACACACAGTCCCGGACACACAGTCCTCACCGTATTCTCCTTGAGCTAAGATCACACAAACCTCGCCCAACAGTAGTGGTAAGTCTTCACAGGTGACTTCCAAACCTTCACAGACTTGGTCACTCGGCAATCCACAATTCCTCTTGGATGCTTAGACCATGACGCCTAACCGTCTGGAGGATACACAGTCCTCAAAGGTAACAAGCATCGGTTCCACACAGGAACAATCTCTTCAGTGATGCTCAATCACTTTGGGGTTTGTAGGTTTAGGTTTGGGATTTGGGTTTTCCTCACTTGATGATTTTTGCTCAAAGTCCTCGGAGGAATGGGATGCTCTCAAATGACAAGTGTTAGTTTCTCTCGGAGCAGCCAACCAGCTAGTGGTTGTAGGGGGCGGCTATTTATAGCCTAGGGAGCAGCCCAACATGATAAGATATAAATGCCCTTGTCTGATATGACCGTTAGGTGGTAGGATATTTTGGGACAGCTGGCGCGCGACACAGCAATGGTCAGATTTGAGGTTTGAATTCCTCAGGGCTATCATGTTCCTCACTGTGTAGGCAATCCGCACTGTCGGCGTTCTGGGAATGGGGGTCCCCAGACTTGCCTGCGTGCGGCCTGCGGCGTGGCTCAAAGGGGGGCCCAGCATGGCCCATCTTCATCAACACAAGCTCAAGACCCTCGCGAAGGTCCAAGCCTCGCGGGACGGACGACAAGGAGCCTCCTCAAGCACGGCCTCATCAGGCTGGCTCACGAGGAGGCGGAGAGTTCAAGGCGGGGTACCTCGCGAGGTGCCCATGACGCAAGCCATGACGACCAAGGGCGCCAGTCGGGTGCCAGCCCACGCAGTGTCCTCCTTTCCTATTTTGTGCAAAGGGAGCAAGCGCAGGCGAGAGCATCAAGCAAAGGCATCCATTTCGGTGCAACAAGACCAAGACCAGCCCAACGGCAGGAAGGAAGTCATTGTGGAGCCCAAGCAGGCGTCACCACCAGAGCCTTTGACATGCGAGGACCAACTTTAGTCAGGATAAGTGTACCCGATGTTCCCCTTCAAAATGGCCAATTGTTGGCGCCCTTCCCGCTCAATATTTGGGAAGAGGCCTAGGGCCTTTGCCTATAAATAGGACTAGCCACCCCCAGGGTAGAGGCATCTGAATCTAGAATCCAGGAGCTAGAGCAAGACGAGATCCTTACCAAGAAACCAGTAGAGAGAGAGCGACTGAACTCCCCCTAGTAGTTCATCGCACCAGCCAAGAACAGACCCTCGCGAGGCTGTTCTTCCTTGTATTGTTCATCAACAGCCCAAGAGGCAATCCACCACACCACACACTGGAGTAGGGTATTACACCACAATGGTGGCCTGAACCAGTATAAACTCTGTGTCTCTTGTGTTGTTCCTTCCGTAGTTTAGATCCTAGCGAGTCGGCGTGGAGCAGGTAGGTAGAGGGCGAAATCTCCGCGCGCACCCCAGTGTTCGAACCTCAAGGGTCTGCCGGAACCCGAAATCCGACATTTGGCGCGCCAGGTAGGGGTGCGCCGGAATTTGTCTTCCGTTGTCCTGTTCTTCTCTGACCATCGCATCCATGTCCGACGCTTGTCGGGCCCGCGCCGAGCGCTGAGTCGCCCTCGCTTCCCGTGTTGCCCAGACGGCTCCTGTCGGCGGGCGCCCTCGTCGTTCCCCGTCACCTGCCATCAACGCCGCCACCGGCCCGGCAGGGAATGAGCAGCGAGCATCGTCCCAGCATCCCTCCATGAGGCAAGACGGCCGCACTGCTACACCCACGCTCACCCTAGCTGGTTCTTCGTCTCGTGCATTCCGCGTGCCATGGAGGCTCGAGCTGCGCTCATCGCGGCAAACGAGCTCCTGCGCTACCATCCCGTCGACGACGTCTACGAAGAGTGGCTCGACCGCGTCGCCGAGCTCGTCCGTGCCGTAGGGGGCTCTCGTGCGCCATCCGTCCCGCTGCACCGCACCCTGCCCCGCGTGGGCGACGAAGCTCCGGGGGCGCCTCAGCCGCCTCCCCTCAAGAAGGCGCCCTGGCCCCAAGGCGCGTGGCCCCTGGGAGGAACCCGCTCCGTCAGGCGCCAGCGCGGCAAGAGCAGAGCTGCCAAGAAGTCCCTCGCTCGCGAGAAGTTGCCCGAGCGCTCCCTGCTCCGGCTCGTCGCGACCATGCTCCTGCTCCAACACGTCAAGACCCCGCGCTGCTCCCAGCTGCAGCGCATGGGGACCCGCAGGACCAAGCTCTTCGTCACCCAAGGCCCCCCGTGGCCACGGCGGGCTGCCGCACCTTCACCACCGAGCTGCGCAGCGCCGCGTGGCCCGGCAAGTTCAAGCTAGACCTGCCTCCTCGCTACGACGGTACGGCTGACCCCACAGAGTTCCTCCAACTCTACGAGCTGGGCATCGAAGCTGCCAACGGAGACGAGAAGGTCATGGCGAACTGGTTTCCCATGGCGCTCAAGGACGGGGCCCGCACCTGGCTCCTGAACCTGGCTCCTGAACCTGGCTCCAGGCACGATCTCCTCCTGGGACGAGATGCGCACCCGCTTCATCGCCAACTTCTAGGGTACTCACGACCGGCCACCCGCCGTGAGCGACATGCGCCGTATCAAGAAGCAACCAGGGGAAACCCTGCAGAAGTACATCCAGCGCTTCAACAATGCACGCCTCAAGATTCCCAAGGTGACCGAGGAGGCCATCATCTCACCCTTCTCCGACGGCGTGCGCGATTTCAAGATGAAGGAGGAGCTGGCAATGCATGAAGACCTGTGCACTTCCTTGGAGCTGTTCAACTTGGCGACCAAGTGCGCCAGGGCTGAGGAAGGGCGTCTCTCCCTCCTCGAGCTGCCTGCCGTAGACCTAGAAGAGAAGAAACCCAAGGCCAAGGATGTGAAGCGCAAGGGGGCTGCCGTGCTCGCGGCAGAACCAGACACCAAGCAGGGCAGAGATCAGCCCGAACCTTCCAAGGGTAGCCGGTACTGCGTGTACCACGACCTCCACACCCACAACACCAATGAATGCCAAGAGCTCTGAGCCGTGCGTGAAGGAAGGGTCGGCCGACGTCCCGACCGCAGCGACCGGGGCTACGGCTGAGGAGGAGGAAGGAACACAGGACGCTGGGAAGACCGCGGCCCTCGCCAAGGGTGGCGCGACCAACCTCGCGAGGATCGCTGGCAGGACCCGCCTCGCGAGGGAGACTGGAGGGATCAGCCTCGCGAGAATCGCCCGCAAGGCAAGCAGGCCTCCCTCCGCTGCCGCCGCAACCAAGGAGAAATGAGGACCGTCATCAGGACGAGGGGGCTGGGGGCTTCCAGGAGCCACGTGCGATCGCATGCATCCTGGGCGGAGCTCAAGCCCCAGCCTCTCAACGCATCTTCAAGCAGTTCGCTCGCAAAGTAAATGCAGTCCTCCCCAAGCTCGAGGCCACGCGCCCTCTCAGGTGGTCGGCGTGCACCATCACGTTCAGTTCAGCGGATCAGTTCAAGTGCGCGACCACAGCCGGAGTCCTCCCAATGCTTTGTTCCCCAATCATCAGCAACGTGCTAGTCACCAGGACCCTCATCGATGGCGGGGCAGGGCTCAACGTCCTGTCCATGGAAACATTCAACAATCTCCAAGTGCCCTACAATCAGCTTCAGCCAACCAAGCCTTTCTCCAGAGTCACCGACGGCTCCACGGTCCCGATAGGGCAGGTCCGCCTCCCTGTCACCTTCGAGGCGCGCGACAACTACGCACCGAGCTCATCGACTTCGACGTCGCCCACATCCGCCTGTCATACAACGTCATCCTCGGGTACCCAGCGCTGGCCAAGTTCATGGCCGTAACCCACCACGGCTACAACGTCCTCAAGATGCCAGGAAGTGGCGGAGTCATCACGGTGCCCTGCGAAGAGAAAGACGCGGTGTGCTCCCTGGAACGAGCCTTTCAGGCCGCATCACTGGAAGACCCGGATCGCGGAAGCAGGAGGCTTCCCGAGACCGCCCACAAGAAGAAGAATACATCGTCCGGCCCGGCCCCTCAGTAGGCAGGCCCCTCAGGGCCCGTGCCTGCTCAGGGGGAACCTCCTTCCATCGCATAGGGAAGCGCGCTCGGTGCCCTCCTCAGGCAGGGCTCAGGGGCTCTCCCCTGGAGGGCCGCCGACCTCGCCAAGGTCACGAGGGAGGCGCTTGGGCACCACTTGGAGGCGTGTTTCGAAGCACGCTTCCTTCAAGAAGGAGCAGGCAAGGAGGGCCAAACCCTCAGGAGTTCGTTAGCAAGGCCATTCAGGAGCTACAGGAGTCAAGAGTCATGAGAGGCAGCCGCCGCTTACCCGCTGTGGCCCCCCATCCAGGCGAGGATGGTGGGCTGTGCGTCTGCATCGACATACCAAGGCTCAACCGAGCCGCCTCTCAGTAGCGCCTCTGGCCCTCGCAAGTGGGGCGCTGCGAAGGTCCACCCCACAGCTACGTTCGCATGCCTTATGGCTTGTCGAACACGGCTGCCACGTACCAGCGCCTCATGAGGGGCATCCTGGAGGTTCAAGAGGTCAGGCGTTCCGCAGCCCTGGCGGAGATGGAGATGGTCCACGAGGAGCCACCAGCGCCTCCGGAACCTCCCGAGGCCCCAGGGCCTGGGGGCTCGTGAGGATCGGCTACCGCAGCCCACCGAGTCTACTACACCAACACCCCTTCGTCGTCAACACTATCAGGTGACATCTTTCAAGTTTCATTTCCAGCTGGGAGCGCCCTCAGGGCTGCATCATTCCCAGGCCGCTGGGTCCGTCCCTGCGACGTGTATCCCTTTTTTTTCATGTTCCTAGCCTACTTTGATTGGGAGCGCCCCTCGGGCTGCATCATCCCCAAGTCGCTCAGGCCAAACCCAGCGATGTCCGCCTTCCCAGCATCTATTTGAATGAATTCACTCCTCCGCGATTAACATGCTTGACCTAGTTGCCCGCTCGACTGACACCGACTGATGGAGCTGCTCCCAAACGGCACGACGCTTGCGCATGGGTCCATCCCTGCAACGCCGACAAACCTGAACGGCTGAGCTCTGGCCGCGGCAGCCCCACATAGCGCCACCTCGTCGAGCCCTCAGTGCCTCACCACCTCTCCAGAGCAACCAACGGCTAACTGTCGATTGTCATGGCGAACTCTCGTTCTTTCTGTGATGAGCCTGCAGGATCTCTTCAAGGAGCAGCATCAGGCGAGGCCCTCACGGTGTCTTCTTCATTCTCGTCCGCGCAAACCGATTGCACGTTAAAGGGGGGGTACCTGAGCATCGCGACTCAGGGCTCCAACCGGCCCTCCAGCCCTCACCCTCTGGCCTTGACCACGTCATCGCGACCTGGCATACCAGCGACGGCTGAGACTCGCTCAAGGGCCGGGTCCCGAGGACGTAGAGTAGAAAGGGGAGCGAAGGCGAGAGGGAGAAGCACGCGAGGACCTCGCCAAGCAACCCCTCGCCTGCCGATGCATGGACCCGACGACACACCAGGGAGCGGTCCCTGATTCTTGAGATAAGTCACTCTCCGGAAACACTAGCTATCACAGCACCGTCACCGCATCCAATGCAATCCCGTGTTAGCAACGTCACATTCCTTTCTCACCGAACGATGGCTGCTTGAGCGCTAAAGGGGACCTCCTGAGCATCGCGACTCACGGGCTCTTACTGGACCCCGGGCCGCTCACCTCCTGGCCTTGACCACGGCATCGCGACCTGGCATACCAGCGACGGCTGAAGCCGCCTTGGGACCGGGACCTGTCAGCGCAGAGCCCCAAGCCCTCGTGAGGTCCGAAAGGAAGAAACTAAGCTAAGACGGAATAAGCATCTCGCACTGCTTCACGATGAAGATCATATTGACAAACGGAGCTACAGACACCTTACAAGCCCCCATGGGGTATATTCTTGGCTCCTCGCAGGAACAAAAGACGCGTATCCTAAGGATCCCTAACTACAGGAACCATCGCGGCAGACGCCATCATCAACAGTGGGCCGTCAGGCACCGGCGCCAACCCCATCCAGATCAGAGGCGGTGACGGCCTGACGAGCCCGCCCTGCTCCGGGAGCGGCGCAGGCTCGGGGGCTCGTAGCTATCGTCGCTCGTCTCCGGAGTCGCGAAGAGCTCGGCGGAGTCGCTGGATCCTCCGGCGCCTCCATCACTTGAGGAGCTGCCAAGGGAGCGGTTAGCCGGCCTCTGCCTCGTCGTAGCGGGGTCCCGACTGCCTCTCCCGGGGCAGCACTCCAGCCGGCGACCATCCGCATCGAAGACCTTGAAGAACATCACCGAAGCACCGTCGTACTCCAGGTGGATCGTGAGGGCGCCCCTTGTCCTGCAGACCCGGGCGATCTCGCCCCAGCCTTGAGTCATGAAGACCTCGCCCGGGGCAATGACCGCGACCTCAGCCCCAGCCGCGAGGGTGCTGCAGCCGGCGTGCTGCAGCCAGAGCCCCAGGAGTTCCCCTTGCGGGATGATGGAGGCGAAGAAACGAGGAAGGCGAATCCAAGACTGAGGAGGCATGGCGGCGTGAAGCATGAACTCTCGGGAGGAGCCCTCGGCGTGGACTCCAGGGGGAAAGACGCACACCTTTGTGACCGTGGCGTTCGGCATCGACTCCTTCAGAGCCCTCGATGTGGGTGTACAAGGGAAGCGGGAACCCTGGTGGTGGCTGCTCACACCAGGGCCTCAACACTTCCTGGCGGGCGCCCTCACCCTGATGGCAGAGGGCTAGCCGTTTCTTCGGCGGAAGCGGGTCAGGATCCTCTCGGGGAGCCTTTCCCTTCTCTGTCGCAGAGAACTGGCGGATCGGAGCCATTGCAGCAAGACAGAGCAAGGATCGGGAAGAAGGAGAAGCAAGAAGAGATAGACTGGAAGGGCACGCGCCGTGCCGTACTTAAAGCCAGAGGAGGCCAACCGCCGACCTCCACGATTGCAGGTAATCATGACCCGCCTTGCATGCAGGGACTTGTCAATTCGTGCAGTTGCCAAGGCATCGTGGGGAAGTGGAGACGCCCACGTCCAATCAACCGCCACGCGGCGCCCAAGGCCGCAGGCTGTTAGGGCCCGCGGCGCTTCGCACTTGCCCTTTCGCCTCTCTGCTCGGCCAAGTCCGGGCACGCCTTGGGCCCGGGGGCTACTGTCGGCATTCTGGGAACAGGGGTCCCCAGACTTGCCTGCCTGCGGCCTGCGGCGTGGCTCAAAGGGGGGCCCAGCACGGCCCATCTTCATCAACACAAGCTCAAGACCCTCGCGAGGGGCCAAGCCTCACGGGGCGGACGACAAGGAGCTTCCTCAGGCACGACCTCATCAGGCTGGCTCACAAGGAGGCAGAGAGTTCAAGGCGGGGTACCTCGCGAGGTGCCCATGACACAAGCCATGACGACCAAGGGCGCCAGTCGGGCGCCAGCCCGCGCAGTGTCCTCCTTTCCTCTTTGGTGCAAAGGGAGCAAGCGCACGCGAGAGCATCAAGCAAAGGCATCCATTTCGGTGCAACAAGACCAAGACCAGCCCAACGGCAGGAAGGAAGTCATTGTGGAGCCCAAGCAGGCGTCACCACCAGAGCCTTTGACAGGCGAGGACCAACTTTAGTCAGGATAAGTGTACCCGATGTTCCCCTTCAAAATGGCCAATTGTTGGCGCCCTTCCCGCTCAATATTTGGGAAGAGGCCCAGGGCCTTTGCCTATAAATAGGACTAGCCACCCCCAGGGTAGAGGCATCTGAATCTAGAATCCAGGAGCTAGAGCAAGACGAGATCCTCACCAAGAAACCAGTAGAGAAAGCGACTGAACTTCCCCTAGTAGTTCATCGCACCAGCCAAGAACACACCCTCGCGAGGCTGTTCTTCCTTGTATTGTTCATCAACAGCCCAAGAGGCAATCCACCACACCACACACTGGAGTAGGGTATTACACCACAATGGTGGCCTGAACCAGTATAAACTCTGTGTCTCTTGTGTTGTTCCTTCTGTAGTTTAGATCCTAGCGAGTCGGCGTGGAGCAGGTAGGTAGAGGGCGAAATCTTCGCGCGCACCCCAGTGTTCGAACCTCAAGGGTCTGCCGGAACCCGAAATCTGACACGCACTGGCGAATTCCTAACTCCTCAGTCAGAACAAATTCCTCAGAGACCATAAGATCTTCGTCTCTGTCACTGAAGAAATTGACTGAACTGATATGAGATTTTCAATGGCTTCACTCGAAGGATTGGGTAGGTGTAGGATTTTGCGATGAGCATCACTTGGAAATCTGTTTCCTTAGTATTACCTCGACCCCCTTTAACAGTATGGTGTTTCCTTTGACTTAAGAAGAAGAAAATGAAACTACGAAAACAAAAGTCTTCACGCTTCAGATTCCTCGCATGAATATCAAAGTCTTCATGGTCACACCAATTTCTTCACTTTCAAAGTCTTCAGGAGAACCAAAGTCTTCAGCCAAAGACATTCATTTTTAGGGGTCGACTTTTACTGTAAATACCAAACTCCTCATTGACTTATAGAGCATGTGTACACTCACAAACATATTAGTCCCTTAACCTATAAGTCTTCAATACACCAAAATCACTAAGGGGCACTAGATGCACTTGCAATCTCCCTTTTTTTGGTGATTGATGACAATATAGGTTAAATTTTCAACGGGGATAAACATATGAATTGAAAGTGCTCAATATTGAGGAATTTTATTGAAAGATATAGAAGAACTCCCCCTGAAGGTGTGCATAGTGAGGAATTTGCTTTTGAAGCAATGCACATTTGAAGAGTAGAATCATGGAGATCTCCCCCTATATCTTGTAATTCATACACGCATTTAACATATGAAATTAAGAATTTGAAATGCATGATGAAATATGGTGACTGATGTGATTCAGCATGCGTGCATAACATTAATGAGGAAATAGCATGCAGAAAAACAGAGCAAAAGTATCATGTCACCATCGGACATAAGTTTACAACTCAATCAACAAGAGCTTCAGAAGAGCAAGAGTTGCAACTTAACAAAAAAACGCCCATATATATAGACCCGCTTGAAGACTAACTCAAATTTCCCCCCCTTTATCATCAAATGACCAAAAGGGACGAAAAGTGAGGACTAACGCCCCTGAAGAATTTCTTCACGAAGTCGATGGAGGAGCGTCAGCGTTATTGGGGTCGTTTGTTGGAGAAGGGCCTGCCGCAGTGTCGTCCAGATCTTCATTTTCATCAGTATCATGGGATGAAGAATATGAACTGGGCACCAAAGGAGGAACTGCAACTTTCTTGAATTTCTTCGGTGGGGGCTTAGCCCAGCTGAAGTCCTGCTTGAAGCCCATCTGCTTGAGATCCTCATCACCGTAAAGGTGAGACGGTATAGCCCAGGTGTGATCAAACACTTCATTAAGGTAGTAATGGTTCTTCTTCACTGAATTATATGTGGCAGTCATGTTGTGAATAATTGAACCAAACTGACGTTTCACCCATTTGTGATTGCGATCCACCTTCTGATGAAGACTGAGGAGAAGCTCACGATCAGTCATCACCCTTGGAGCTGTTGCCTGAGGACTTTGCTTGGATGCATTGGCAGTAGTATCATGAGTAGCAGAGTCATCATTGGTGGAGTATGAAGCAGCTTTGCGAAACTGTCCATCCAATGGTCGAGTGCCCTCATCAATAATAGCAGTGGCCTTGCCCTTTTCATCAGCTAAGGAAAATGTCCGTCCAAGGACTTCAATTGGGGGCAAGTAGCTGCCATGGTTGAGTGTATCAGCTTTGTAGTTGAGTGAAGACCTTGATCTGAGGAATCTCATAGTCCAGGGAGCATAAGGCTTCAGCTCAAATGGGAACATTGCAACATTTGCCAAAGTCCTCATGAAGAAATCATGATAGTTCACGGGAATACCATGCATGATGTTGAAAAGCAGATTCTTCATGATGCCAACGACTTCTTCATCATTCGAGTCGTGGCCTTTGATTGGACTTAATGTCTTCGTTAGAATGCGATAGACTGTCCCTGGCACATATTGCAATTCCTTCACGAGGAATTTGGTCCTTGAGGCATGTCCAGGCTTCAATGGCTTCATCAGCACTTGCATGAAATGATTTGACAGCTCAGTTTTAGAGTAGATCAGAAGCGCACCTTCTGGGGGAGGACTGACAGGCATGGCACGAAGCAATTCAGTTGTCGGTGCCTTATAGTGAGTGTTCTCTGTCATCTAGTCCAACACCCAAGAGTTCACATCTTCAGCATTGCCTGTGATGTGCAGCGTTGCATAAAATTGAAGAATGAGTTCTTCATTCCAATCGCATATGTCAGTGCAGAAATTGAGCAAGCCAGCATCATGAATGGCAGCGAGGACTGGCGCAAACCAAGACAGCGATTCCATATCCAAGTGAGGAATATGCTCATGGTCGAAGACTTTGTCCTTGTCGAACAACACTGAAGAATAGAAATTGGCTTGGCTAGCTGTCCAGAAGCGCTTCCTCCTCATACGAGCAAAGTCATATGGATTATAGTCAGTGAAGAATACATGCTCATTGAAGAAGGCATCAACCTTGGACTTCAGAGTTTTGGAGAATGGATTCTTCGGCTGAGGCTGAGGATTGTAAGTAATCTGAAGAATAACCTCTGGTATGTCAATTTCTGGAGCCGCAGACTGAGGAATATCAGCTTCTGCTTCAGTAGCAGCCTGGGCCTCCATTTCTTCAGCAGCATTTTCATTAGCACTAGTGGCTGGTATGTCTTCAGGAATGGAAGAGGTGGCATGAATTTCTTCAGAGCCCATTTGAACTTCAGTTGGAGCTGGGGACTGAGGAATTTGTTGGATTGGTGTGAACAGAGGAGAGTTGGGGTGTTGGCTATCCCAAAAATCATCATTCATCACAGGAGTGGTGCAGCCAATGTCCACATCCTCATCCACTTCCATTTCTTCAACACCGTCCTCTTCAGCAGTAAACTGAGGCGTTGGCGATGATACCTGGGGAGTTGAAGTGAAAGCCCCAACTTCAATTTCCTCATCCATCTACTCTGTGGAAGCAGCAGAGGGATCTTCTTCAGCAGATTCTTCAGGAATCTGATATTCTTCACCATAAGGAACAAGTTCCTTTGATGGCATACTTGCAAGAGGAACAGCATCAATGGGATTATCCATTGAACTTATCAAAATATTCGCCTTCTTGGGGCAGAAGATTCTGTGGCAGCCGATGCTTTCCTCTTCTTCAAAGCAGCATGCTCCGCAGCTTTGGTTTTCTTCACTTCCAGAGCAGAAGGAAGAATTGGGCTTGGTTTTGGTGCAGGTGGAGCAGTGGGAGTTGGATTAATTTCTTCAGGCCCAACCGATGCAGTTGCCTGTTCTGAGCAGGCGCAGCAACAAAGTCTTCAGCTGGCCTAGCAGGTTGTTCAGGCGCAACACTAGTGGTTGCCCTGGCAGTTTCTTCAACGGTTGTAATTTCTTCAGCAGCCCTGGTGCTTGCAGTTTCATCAGCAGCCTGATTTTCATCAGCGGTGCTGGCAATTCCTTCAGTGGCTTGAGCAGATGCTTCAGTCTGAGTGACGTCAATGTGCACAGGAGGAGCAACACTTGACGTGAATTTCTTCGTCAGCTTGACGAATCTGACTTTGGCACCCTGCCATTCAGCCTTGTAGGCGTCAAATTCTTTGTTGAGCTTTTTGATTTCAGCTTGCAGTGCTATGAGCTGTTCAGACGAAAGACTGAGGACATTGTCCTTTAGGTAGCGCTGCTTCTTGTACCGCGCTTTCTTGGCCACTCTGGCTTGGTCATATTTCCACTTTTCTTCAGCTATGAACGCCGTCACAACGTGACTTTGTTCAGGAGTGAGGCCCAACTCTGGCATTGGAGCATTTGGATCCTTGTGCCATAGATCGATGAAATCGAGCATTTTCTTTGGATCGATTAGAAGGGGCACAACACTCCCTTTGGCTCTAGCGGCCCGCTGCTGTCTGTCCATGATGATATCAGCTAATTCATCAGCTTCGCCATTAGACGGTGTTTGAAAGACCGCCTGCTTCTTGTGAGGACTTGGTCTAGTACCTCGTTGCTACATCTTGAGCTTGCGTTGGTTTTCCTCGAAGAGGAGAGGATGATGCAGCAAGTGTAGCATAAGTATTTCCCTCAGTTTTGAGAACCAAGGTATCAATCCAGTAGGAGGCTCCTCAAAAGTCCCACGCACCTACACAAACAAACTGAGAACTCGCAACCAACGCAATAAAGGGGTTGTCAATAAATATATTTTACAATATAGATGCAAAAAGTAAAGATACAAGTAGATTGAAAGCAAATATGATATGAGATAGACCCGGGGGACATAGGTTTCACTAGAGGCTTCTCTCAAGATAGCAAAAGTATTACGGTGGGTGAACAAATTACTGTCGAGCAATTTATAGAAAAGCGCATAGTTATGAGATTATCTAGGCATGATCGTGTATATAGGCATCACGTCCATAACAAGTAGACAGACTCCTGCCTGCATCTACTACTATTACTCCACACATCGACCGCTATCCAGCATGCATCTAGAGTATTAAGTTCATAAGAACAGAGTAACGCATTAAGCAAGATGACATGATGTAGAGGGATAAACTCATGCAATATGATATAAACCCCATCTTGTTATCCTCGATGGCAACAATACAATACGTGCCTTGCAACCCTTTCTGTCACTGGGTAAGGACACCGCAAGATCGAACCCAAAGCTAAGCACTTCTCCCATGGCAAGAAAAACCAATCTAGTAGGCCAAACCAAACTGATAATTCAAAGAGACTTGCAAAGATAACTCAATCATACATAAAAGAATTCAGAGAAGATTCAAATATTATTCATAGATAAACTTGATCATAAACCCACAATTCATCGGATCTCGACAAACACACCACAAAAAGAGTTTACATCGAATAGATCTCCACAAGAGAGGGGGAGAACATTGTATTGAGATCCAAAAAGAGAGAAGAAGCCATCTAGCTAATAACTATGGACCCATAGGTTTGTGGTAAACTACTCACAACTCATCGGAGGGGCAAGGATGTTGATGTAGAGGCCCTCCGTGGTTGATTCCCCCTCCGGCAGAGTGCCGACGAAGGCTCCAAGATGAGATCTCGCGGATACAGAAGGTTACAGCTATGGAAATTGTGTTTCGTGGTGCCCCTGGATGTTTTCGGGGTACATAGGTATATATAGGAAGAACAAGTACGTCGGTGACCGCCCGAGGGGCCCACGAGACAGGGGGCGGGCCCTACAGGGGGGCGCAGCCTCCTATCTCGTGGCTTCCTCGGAAGCTTCTTGACTTGCACTCCAAGATCTCCGGATCACGTTCGTTCCAAAAATCACGCTCCCGAAGGTCTCATTCCGTTTGGACTCCGTTTGATATTCCTTTTCTTCGAAATACTGAAATAGGCCAAAAAAACAACAATATGGGCTGGGCCTCCGGTTAGTAGGTTAGTCCCAAAAATGATATAAATGTGTAAAATAAAGCCCATAAACATCCAAAAGGTGTAATATAATAGCATGGAACAATCAAAAATTATAGATACGTTGGAGTCGTATCAAGCATCCCCGAGCTTAATTCCTGCTCGTCCTCGAGTAGGTAAATGATAAAAAGAGAATTTTTTATGTGGAATGCTACCTAGCATAATTCATAATGTAATTTTCTTTATTGTGGCATGAATGTTCAGATCCAAATGATTCAAAATAAAAGTTCATATTGATAAAAGAAATAGTAACACTTCAAGCATACTAATCAAAGTAATCATGTCTTCTCAAAATAACATGGCAAAAGAAAGTTCATCCCTACAAAATCATATAGTTAGGCTATGCTTCATTTTCGTCACACAAAGATGTTCCCAACTTATATACCCCCGATGACAAGCCAAGCAATTGTTTCATACTTAAAAAATCTCAAACTTTTTCAACCTTCACGCAATACATGAGCGTGAGCCATGGATATAGCACTATGGGTGGAATAGAATATGATGATGGGGATTGTGTGGAGAAGACAAAAAAGGAGAAAGTCTCACATTGACGAGGATAATCAATGGGCTATGGAGATGCCCATCAATTGATGTCAACATGAGGAGTAGGGATTGCCATGCAACGGATGCACTAGAGCTACAAATGAATGCTCAACAAAAGAAAACTAGTGGGTGTGCATCCAACTTGCTTCTCGTGAAGACCTAGGGCATTTGAGGAAGCCCATCGCAGGAATATACAAGCCAAGTTCTATAATGAAAAATTCCCACTAGTATGAAAAAGACAACTTATGAGACTCACTACATGAAGAATGTGGTGCTACTTTGAAGCACAATATATGAGACTCATTACATGAAGAACAAGGTGCTACTTTGAAGCACAAGTGTGGAAAAAAAATAGTAACATTGCCCTTTTTTATTTATTTTCTTTTTTCTTTTTTTTCTTTTCCTTTTTTTCTTTTCTTTTTGGCCTTTCTTCTTCTTCTTCTTTTTTTCTTTGGGCAATGTTCTAATAATGATGATCATCATACTTCTATTGATTACAACATAAGAATTACAACTCGAAACTAGAACAAGATATGACTCTATATGAATGCCTCCGGCGGTGTACCGAGATGGTGCAATGAATCAAGAGTGACATGTATGAAAAATAATGCATGGTGGCTTTGCCACAAATACGATGTCAACTACATGATCATGCAATGGCAATATGACAAAAGTAAAGTATGTCATGATGATGATGAGCGGAATGGCGGAAAGTTGCATGGCAATATATCTCGGAATGGCTATGGAAATGCCATAATAGGTAGATATGTTGGCTGTTTTGAGAAAGATATAAGGAGGATGTGTGATAGAGCGTATCATATCACGGGGTTTGGATGCACCGGCGAAGTTTGCACCAACTCTCAAGGTGAGAAAGGGCAATGCACAGTACCGAAGAGGCTAGCAAAGGCGGAAAGGTAAAAGTACGTATAATCCATGGACTCAACATTAGTCAAAAGAACTCATATACTTATTGAAAAAATTTAGAAGTCATCAAAAACCAAGTACTACGCGCATGCTCCTAGGGGGATAGATTGGTAGGAAAAGACCATCGCTCATCCCCGACCGCCACTCATAAGGATGCACCGGCCAGGTACACTTCATGTTTCAAATTTGTTACACAACTTTAACCATACATGCATGCTATGGGACTTGCTAACTTCAACACAAGCATTCTTTGAATTCATAATCACCCAACTAGCATGACTTTAATATCACTACCTCCATACCTCAAAACAATTATCAAGCATCAAGTTGATCATAGCATCCAATTCACTTCCTATGATAGTTTTTATTATACCCAACTTGGATGCCTACCATTCTAGGACCAATTTTATGATTATAGCAAATACCATGTTGTTCTAAAAGAATCTCAAAATAATATAAGTGAAGCATGAGAGACTAGCAATTTCTTCAAAATTAAGACACCACCGTTCTCTAAAAGATATAAGTGAAGCACTAGAGCAAAAACTATCAAGCTCAAAAGATATAAGTGAAGCACATAGAGTATTCTAGCAAATTCTAATCAAATAGGCTTCTCCCAAAAGGTGTGTACAGCAAGGATGATTGTGGTAAACTAAAAAGCAAAGACTAATATAATACACGACGCTCCAAGCAAAACACATATCATGTGGCGAATAAAAATATAGCTCCAAGTAAAGTTACCAATGAACGAAGACGAAAGAGGGGATGCCTTCCCGGGGCATCCCCAAGCTTAGGCTTTTGGCTATCCTTGAATATATTGGGGTGCCATGGGCATCCCCAAGCTTAGGCTCTTGCCACCCTTTATTCCATAGTCCATAAAAGCTTTACCCAAAACTTGAAAACTTCACAACACAAAACTCAACAAGAAATCTTATAAGCTCCGTTAGTGAAAGAAAACAAAACCACCACATAAGGTACTGCAATGAACTCATTCTTTATTTAATTTGGTGTTAAACCTATTGTATTCCAACTTTCTTATGGTTTATAAACTAATTTACTAGCCATAGATGCATTGAAATAAGCAAACAACACACGAAAAACAGAATCTGTCAAAAACAGAATAGTCTGTAGCAATCTGTAACTAACGCAAACTTGTGGAACTCTAAAAATCCTACCAAAATAGGAAGTCCTGGAAAATTTGTTTATTGAACATCAGCAGAAAGAATCAACGCAAAATCACGTTCCTGTGATTTAACAAAATTGTATTCGTGCGTGCAAAGTTTCTGTTTTTCAGCAGAATCAAATCAACTATCATCATAGGTTATCCTATAGGTTCTACTTGGCACAAACACTAAATAAAAGATAAAAACACATCTAAACAGAAGGTAGATGCAAGAATTATTACTAAACAGGAGCAAAAACAAAAAACATAAAGAAAATTGGGTTGCCTCCCAACTAGTGTTATCGTTTAACGCCCCTAGCTAGGCATAAAAGCAAACATAAATCTAACGAGTGCCATCCTTGGCACTAAATTCATAAGTAGCACGCATGATAGATTCATAAGGTAATTTGACTTTGTTTATTGGAAAGTGTTCCATGCCTTTCTTTAAGGGAAATTGGAATCTAATATTCTCTTCCTTCATATCAATAATCGCACCAATCGTTCTAAGGAAAGGTCTACCAAGAATAATAGGGCAAGAAAGATTGCAATCTATATCAAGAACGATAAAATCTACGGGCACCAAATTTCTATTTGCAACAATGAGAACATCATTGATCCTTCCCATAGGCTTTTTAATGGTGGAATCCGCAAGGTCCAAATTTAAAGAGCAATCAACAAGATCCTGGAAACCTAGAATATCACATAAAGTTTTTGGAATCATGGAAACACTAGCACCCAAATCACACAAAGAAAAACATTCATACTCTTTAATTCTAATCTTTATAGTAGGTTCCCACTCATCATTTAGTTTTCTAGGTATAGAAACTTCCAAATTTAAGTTTTTCATCATAAGATTGCATCAAGGCATCAACAATATGTTTGGTAAAAGCTTTATTTTGACTATAAGCATGAGGAGAATTAACAACGGATTGCAACAAGGAAATACAACCTTTTAAATTGCAACTATCATAATCAAATTCCTTGAAATCCGAGATAGTAGGTTCAATATTATTAGAAGTTGAGGATTCTCCAATCTCACTTTTACCAAATTTAGCATTAAGATCTAAAGATTCCGAATTCTTGGGACGCCTTCTAGGCAAAGTTGATTCATCATCAGTCACATAATCATCAAAATTCATATTGCAAAACATAGATCTAATAGGAGACGCATCAATAACTTTAAGATCCTTATCAATATTTTCATGGAAACTAGAAGAACACGCTTTTATAAAGCTATCTTTCTTAGCACGCAATATAGCGGTTCTTTCCTTACACTCATCAATGGAAATTCTCATTACTTTGAGAGACTCATTGATATCATGCTTAGGAGGAGAAGATCTAAGTTTAAGAGAATCAACATCAAGCGAAAGTCTATCAACGTTCCTAGCCAAATCATCAACTTTGAGCAATTTTTCTTCAAGCAAAGCATTAAAATTATTTTGAGAAATCATAAATTATTTCACACTATTCTCAAAATCAGAGGGGATCTTATTAAAATTACCATAAGAATTATTGTAGGAATTTCCATAATTATTAGAGAAATTACTAGGGAACGGTCTAGCATTAAAGTTTCCTCTATAAGCATTGTTTCCAAAACTATTCCTACCAACAAAATTCACATCCATAGATTCATTATTATTCTCAATCAAAGAAGACAAAGGCATATCATTGGGATCAAGAGGAGTATTTTTAGTAGCAAACATCTTCATAAGTTCATCCATTTTTCCACTCAAAACATTGATTTCTTCTATAGCATGCACTTTTTTACTAGAAGATCTTTCGGTGTGCCATTGAGAATAATTAGCCATAATATTATCAAGTAGTTTTGTAGCATCTCCTAACGTAATTTCCATAAACATGCCTCCCGCGGCCGAATCTAAGAGATTTCTAGAAGCAAAGTTCAAACCGGCATAAAAATTTTGTATGATCATCCATAAATTCAAACCATGAGTAGGGCAATTGCGAAGCATCAATTTCATTCTTTCCCAAGATTGGGCAACATGCTCATGATCAAGTTGTTTAAAATTCATAATATCATTCCTAAGAGTGATGATCTTAGCGGGAGGAAAATACTTAGAGATAAAAGCATCTTTGCACTTGTTCCAAGAATCAATACTATTTTTAGGCAAATATGAAAACCAAACTTTAGCACGATCTCTAAGTGAAAACGGAAATAACTTCAATTTGACAATATTGTTATCCGTATCTTTCTTCTTTCACATATCATACAAATCAACAAAATTGTTTAGATGAGTAGCGACATCTTCACTAGGAAGGCCGGCAAATTGGTCTTTCATAACAAGATTCAGCAAAGCGGTATTGATTTTACAAGACTCAACATCATTAGGAGCAATTGGAGTACTAAGGAAATCATTATTATTGGTCGAGAAATCACACAATTTGGTATTATCTTGTGCCATGGCAACAAATAATCCAACACACAAGCAAACAAAAAAACGGCAAGCGAAAAAGAGAGGAGGAGATTGGGAAAGAGAGGGCGAATAAAACGGCAAGGGTGAAGTGGGGGAGAGGAAAACGAGAGGCAAATGGCAAATAATGTAAATGCGAGGGAGATGGGTTTGTGATGGGTACTTGGTATGTCTTCACTTGAGCGAAGACCTCCCCGGCAACGGCGCCAGAAATCCTTCTTGCTACGTCTTGAGCTTGCGTTGGTTTTCCTCAAAGAGGAGAGGGTGATGCAGCAAGTGTAGCGTAAGTATTTCCCTCAGTTTTGAGAACCAAGGTATCAATCCAGTAGGAGGCTCCTCAAAAGTCCCACGCACCTACACAAACAAACTGAGAACTCGCAACCAACGCAATAAAGGGGTTGTCAATCCCTTCACGGCCACTTGCGAAAGTGAGATCTAATAAATATAGTAAGATAAGATAAATATATTTTTGGTATTTTACAATATAGATGCAAAAAGTAAAGATAGAAGTAGATTGAAAGCAAATATGATATGAGATAGACCCGGGGGCCATAGGTTTCACTAGAGGCTTCTCTCAAGATAGCATAAGTATTACGGTGGGTGAACAAATTACTGTCGAGCAATTTATAGAAAAGCGCATAGTTATGAGATTATCTAGGCATGATCATGTATATAGGCATCACGTCCATAACAAGTAGATAGACTCCTGCCTGCATCTACTACTATTACTCCACACATCGACCGCTATCCAGCATGCATCTAGAGTATTAAGTTCATAAGAATAGAGTAACGCATTAAGCAAGATGACATGATATAGAGGGATAAACTCATGCAATATGATATAAAACCCATCTTGTTATCCTCGATGGAAACAATACAATACGTGCCTTGCAACCCTTTCTGTCACTGGGTAAGGACACCGCAAGATCGAACCCAAAGCTAAGCACTTCTCCCATGGCAAGAAAAACCAATCTAGTAGGCCAAACCAAACTGATAATTCGAAGGGACTTGCAAAGATAACTCAATCATAATAAAAGAATTCAGAGAAGATTCAAATATTATTCAGAGATAAACTTGATCATAAACCCACAATTCATCGGATCTCGACAAACACACCGCAAAAAGAGTTTACATCGAATAGATCTCCACAAGAGAGGGGGAGAACATTGTATTGAGATCCAAAAAGAGAGAAGAAGTCATCTAGCTAATAACTATGGACCCGTAGGTCTGTGGTAAACTACTCACAACTCATCGGAGGGGCAAGGATGTTGATGTAGAGGCCGTCCGTGGTTGATTCCCCCTCCGGCGGAGTGCCGACGAAGGCTCCAAGATGAGATCTCGCGGATATAGAAGGTTGCGGCGGTGGAAATTGTGTTTCGTGGTGCCCCTGGATGTTTTCAGGGTACGTAGGTATATATAGGAGGAAGAAGTACGTCGGTGGCTGCCCGAGGGGCCCACGAGACAGGGGGGCGCACCCTACGGGGGGGGCCTCCTATCTCGTGGCTTCCTTGGAAGCTTCTTGACTTGCACTCCAAGCTCTCCGAATCACGTTCGTTCCAAAAATCACGCTCCCGAAGGTTTCATTCCGTTTGGACTCCGTTTGATATTCTTTTTCTTCGAAATACTGAAATAGGAAAAAAAACAACAATATGTGTTGGGCCTCCGGTTAGTAGGTTAGTCCCAAAAATATTACAAATGTGTAAAATAAAGCCCATAAACATCCAAAAGGGGTAATATAATAGCATGGAACAATCAAAAATTATAGATACGTTGGAGACGTATCACTCGTCCAGCAGTGGCCTTGGTCTTCAGCAGAGTGGGACCAGTTGATGAAGGGTGAGCTGAAGAACTCGCCGAAGCTCCTGAGGCAATTGATATGCCAGTGGTCCTTTGGCACGTGGCGAGATGCACAGGTGCTGGCGACTTTGCCGGAGGAGCTGAGGGTTTTGAAACCCGAGGAATTTGAGCAGCCTAAGGAATTGGGGCAGCTTGAGGAAACTGCCTTGGTGGCACTGAGAAAATTGGCCGTGAGGGCATTGAAGAAGAACTTGGCCGTGAGGGCATTGCTGAGGAAGGTGGTTTCTTACTTGGCTTCTTTGGCATAGCCTTCTTGCTTGAAGAAGCCTCAGCAGCAGCAGCAGCAGCAGCAGAATCCTCATTGAATTTCTTCACTGCTTCTTTGGCCTGCTTGGCCAGCTTAGCTTGCCGCCTGGCCCACTCATCAGCATAATCCTCACCATGTTTAAGGCTTGTTGGATCAGCCAATTGGCCAGGTGTCAGAGGAGGTCTTGGGCATGGAGGGTTGAGAGCGAATTTCTTCATGTATTTGGGAGTGACATATATGTACTCCCTCCACTCTCTTGCCCATCTTCTCTCAATCCTCTGAATGCGCACTTTGCGCTCATTCTTCGTTTCCTTGCCGTGAATTGCCTCATCAGGCGTGCAGTACCCTGCATAGATGTCCGCAGGGATCTCAAAAGCAGTATTGACCTCAAGCTTCTTTCCTCCTTTCTGAGGCCTTTTACCGTCTGCCATTTTCTTCAGCTGAGGTGCACAATTGAGTTCTCTGAAGAAGTATGCAGCTTTTCTTCAAGGAACGCTACAAATGAGTTAAGTTGATGAGAACCTAGTGATTCAGTAGCAGACATGAGTACATGTGAACAGAGTATAGGTGCAAAGAATTTGGAGAGGTCATATGCGTTCTCAGAAGGCTTTGTAAATTGAACAAGTTCGAGGAAATTGACCCGATGTGTCTTGAAGAATTTCACTAAGCGTTCTTTGACTTAGGTTCCAGAGTTGTGCGGATCGTGAGATTCACACAATTGAGGAATCATGAAGAAAAACATCACTTAGAGAAACAGATCAAGAACTGAAGATTTGTGCTAGGTGTTTAGAGTATGGAGTTGAAGAATAAACACCTTTCGAAGATTTGATGAAAATCATCAGTAGAATAAATGCGGTAAAAGTAACTTTTAATTACCCTTGATGAATAACACGACGAACTGTAAGAGTAGATTTGGAAGTTCGTCGGCTTGGATCTTCCACGCCCTAACTTGGCGGAGGAAGACGTCTACGGCGACGGCGGAGGGAAGATTTCCGCGGCCGGTGCGAGTACGACGATGACGAGGTCGAGGCAGTGAAGCTCTTCCTCACCGGTGGCGATGGAGTTAGCGGTGGCGCTAGGATTTGAGAAGCTTGAGCGAGGGAGTGAGGTCGAGCGGAGTAAAAGTGAAATGAGGAAGGGAAGGGGGTATTTATAGCTGAGGTGAAAAATTGTTCGCCCGAAGAATTTGGACGAACGTGCCCCTGACCCTTCTCATTTGCGCGACATGTGTCACCCACGTACAGAGAGGTGGAGATCGTGTGAGATCGTGGGTGAATAGATAAGTGTATCATGGAATGCGTAACGGTTTGAGCAGCAAAAGCCGAAAATTTCAGATAAGAATATTTTAAAGTGTCGTTCGCAATTTCTTCAGCTGGCAAGGACACAGTGAAGAATTTGAACGAGTTTCAAATAGAACGCACATGGAGAATTTGTAAACAGACTGGGTTGAGTTTATCATAGAGGGGGAAGGGTCCGATCACATTCACTTAGCAGAAAAGTCAACTTGAAGAATTAGCAATAAGTGAATGTTGTAGAGGACATAAACTCATATAAATATAGTCAAATGAAGAACAACGACGGAAAGAGTGAAGACAATGCAAAGTTGAAGAATTTGAAAAACTAAGGAATTTCAAAATTGAGGAAAAACTCAAATTGAAGATTTTCAATTTTGGTTGGTGGCGTGACCCACCGTATAAGAAAGCTGATTTCAGACACCGCATACAATTCTCGTAGGGTTTTGAGAATCAATTTCTTCATTAATTTCTTCACACTTAGAGGGTTAGTCTTCATTGATTGAAAAAAAATGTTACTTCATGTGTTGAACATCTAAGTCATCAAGTCAGCATAAGTGTTAGGATGTGTGTCCTTTTCAAAGAACATTCGAAGATTCTAGGATATTTAGCTCACACCGCAACTTGCTAAATCTCTTTTCATCCAAGGGTTTTGTGAAGATATCGGCCAGTTGGTCTCAGTACTTGCGTAGTCGATGGAGATGTCACCCTTCAACACATGGTCACGAAGAAAATGATAAAGAATCTGGATGTGCTTTGTTCGAGTGCTGAACTGGGTTGTGAGCAATCTTGATAGCACTCTCATTGTCGCAGTAGAGAGGCACATTCTTCACGTTGATGCAGTAGTCCTTGAGTGTTTGCTTCATCCATAGTAATTGAGCACAGCAAGATCCAGTAGCAATGTACTCAGCTTCTGCAGTGGAGAGTGATACGCAGTTCTGCTTCTTCGAGGACCAACATACCAAGGATCGTCCGAGGAAATGACATGTGCCTGACGTTGACTTGCGGTCCACCCGATCGCTAGCATAGTCAGAGTCTGAATATCCAATGAGATCAAAGGAAGAGCCCTTGGGATACCATAATCCAAGTGTTGGTGTGTGAGCTAGGTATTGAATAATATGCTTCACAGCCTTATGGTGTGATTCCTTCGGTGTAGCTTGAAATCGGGCACACATGCAAACACTAAGCATAATATCCGGCCTAGATGCACATAGGTACAATAAAGAGCCAATCATGGAGCGGTATACCTTTTGATCAAAGTCTTTACCATTTTCATCAGTGCATAGATGGCCATTTGTGGGCATAGGAATTTTGACGCCTTTGCAATCTTGCATGCCGAATTTCCTTAACACATCCTTGAGGTATTTCTCCTGAGATATGAATATGCCATTGTATTGTTGATGAATCTGAAGACCTAAGAAGAATTTTAATTCTCCCATCATAGACATTTGATATTCATCACTCATCATATAGGCAAATTCATCACTATAACATTGGTTAGTACAACCAAAGATAATATCATCAACATATATTTGACACACGAATAATTCATCATCATATGATTTGGTGAAAAGAGTTGGGTCAAGTGAACCAGGTTTGAAGCCTTTCTTCATGAGGAATTCCTTCAGTGTGTCATACCACGCCCGAGGTGCTTGCTTGAGGCCATAGAGGGCCTTGTTGAGTCTGTAGACGTGATCTGGAAATTTTGGATCCTCAAAACCTGGTGGTTGAGCAACATATACTTCTTCCTCAAGCTTACCATTGAGGAATGCACTTTTCACATCCATTTGTTGTAAGATGATATTATGATGGTTAGCATAAGCAAGCCATATGCGAATAGCCTCAAGTCTAGCAACAGGTACAAAAGTTTCATCGAAATCAATTCCTTTAACCTGTGTGTAGCCTTGAGCTACAAGACAAGCCTTATTCCTCACCACGAGGCCATTTTCGTCTTGTTTGTTGCAGTGGATCCATTTGGTGCCGATGATGTTGCGCTTGCGTGGGTCTGGTCGCTTGACAAGCTCCCGCACATTGTTGAGCTCGAATTGATGCAATTCATCTTGCATGGCTTGAATCCACTCAGATTCCATGAATGCTTCATCTACTTTAGTGGGCTCTATGATATAGACAAAAGTAAAATGCCCACAAAAGTTATATAAATGTGAAGCTTTAGAGCGCGTGAGGGGACCTGGTGCATGAATGTCATTGATGATCTTCTCGACTTGCACTTCGTTTGCAATGCGAGGATGTGTGGGTTGACGACTTTGCTTAGGCCTAGCAGTTTCTTTAGGGCCAGTTTCTTCAGCAGCACCAGTATGATTTTCTTCACGATCAGGAATGACTTCTTCAGCAGATTCTTCGGTAGGGATGACATCGTCAGTAGCTTTGAACTTGATGGATTCCTCAGGTGACATTTCATCTAGCACAGGAGGTAGGTGCTCTCTTTGCGAGCCATTAGTTTCATCGAACCGCACATCTACAGTTTCAACAACCTTGTGATGATTGATGTTGAAGACTCTGTAGGTGTGCGAGTCCTTTCTGTAACCAAGCATAAAACCCTCATGTGCTTTCGGTGCAAATTTAGAGTGATGGCGAGGATCTCTAATCCAGCATTTAGCACCGAAGACTTTGAAATAACTTACATTGGGTTTCTTGTCAGTGAGGAGTTCATATGAGGTCTTTTTGAAGAATTTGTGAAGATACACCCTATTGATGATGTGGCACGCAGTATCAATAGCTTCAGGCCAGAAGCGCTCAGGTGTCTTGTATTCATCAAGCATAGTGCATGCCATCTCAACAAGAGTCATGTTCTTGCGCTCCACGACGCCATTCTGCTAAGGAGTATAAGGAGCAGACAATTCATGAGTAATACCAAGCATATCAAGATATTCATCGAGGCCAGTGTTCTTGAACTCGGTTCCATTATCACTCCTGATATGCTTGATCTTCACACTGAAGTTAGTGGAAGCCCTTGACGAAAATCATCTGAAGACTTCCTGCACTTCATTTTTGTAAGTGACGATATGCACCCATGTGTAACGAGAGTAGTCATCAACTATGACAAAGCCATATAAAGATGCAGAACTAGTGAACGTGGCATAATGAGTAGGGCCAAATAGATCCATATGAAGTAATTCAAAGGGACGAGAAGTGGTCATGATAGTCTTCGTGGGATGCTTGGCTCTAGTGATCTTTCCAGCCTCGCAAGCCCCACAAAGATGATCTTGAGGAATTTGACACCCTCGATGCCAATGACGTGCTTCTTCTTCGCGAGTGTATGCAAGTTCCTCATCCCAGCATGACCAAGTCATCGATGCCATAACCAGCATTCTGAAGCTTTTGCAAGTAGACATGTGGCAGGCTGTGGTCTTGCAGAGAAATCAACAATATAAAAGTCTCCTTTCCTAAAGCCTTCGAAGACTTTGGAGTTGTCAGATTCCATTAGCACAAGGCAGCGAAATTTGCCAAAGACTACAACCATATCAAGATCACAAAGCATTGAGACAGACATAAGATTGAATCCTAAGGACTCAACAAGCATGACTTTGTCCATGTGTTTATCCTTTGAAATTGCAACCTTACCCAGACCCAATACCTTGCTTTTGCCTTTGTCAGCATAGGTGATATGCTTCAGATGAGATGGTGACAAATCAGTGTCCATCAACAAGCTCTTGTCACCAGTCATGTGATTTGTACATCCACTGTCGAGGACCCACTCAGTAGCTTTGGGTTGTTCATCCTACAGATGAATTAGTGCAACTTACGAACCCATATACTTCATCAGTGAAGAATATGGTATCAATTTCATCAACAGTAACAAATATAGCAAAATGAGGACGTGAGAAATGAATGATTCATTTCTTCATGATTAGCTTGCGTCCTTTCAAGCACATTCAGGTCTACAGCAAATTCTTCAGACGAGTAGGTTCGTCTGGAGACCTGACCCTGCATAAGAGATTAGTTCTTTTTCTTCACCACCCACATCTGGAGGGGTGGCAAAGAGTTCATCATTCTGCGAGCTCCATAAGAAAATGATGGCATAGAAGCCAGTGCACTTCGTTTCACAGAAGAGTGGTTAGGATAAGCATATGAATAAGCAAAGAAATTCTTCGAGGACTTATGAACATAATGGTTTGAAGAATAATGCACATATTCATGGCCCTTAGACTTTCCCTGCGAAACAGAAGTGTTAGCACGATGATGTTCATATGAGGATTTTGATCCGCGTGAGGAATTTGATCCATGTGAGGACTTGGATCCATATGAAGAATTTGATCTGGGGTTCCTATTCTTCATGGGTGGTGTCATGATGACATTCACCTAAAGATTTTCAAGGCATCTTTTAGGAACCCAGATTTTCTTCATAGGGGGACCGTTCCTGCAGTTAGTTCCAACATATCGAGCAAATACTTCACCGTTCTGATTCTTAAACAGTTTATAGTTGGAGTCAAATGACTCATCAGAGGAATATGAAGAATCAGAAGTAAAGCCAGATAAAGTGCAAGGATCTATAGAAGATCCTTTCGCAGCAACCCATGAGGTTTCGGGATACTGCTCAGGTTTCCAGTAGGTTCCATCAGCATTGAGTTTCCTCTCAAAGGCAATACCCTCTTTCCTAGGGTTCCTGTTCAAGATCTGCTTTTTGAGCACATCACATAGAGTCTGATGCCCTTTGAGGCTTTTGTAAATGTCTGTCACATACAATTCCTTCAGCCCTGCATTATCGTCAGTGATACATGTGGTATCCTCAGATGAGGAATTTGTAACCACAGAGACAGTTGAAGAATCTGCAGCAATAGAAGCATTTGAACATTTAGGTGATGAATTAGCAGATTCACGCTCAATGCATTTAAGACATGGTGGAATAAATTCTTCCTGAGCGGAACTGATCTGTTGAGCAAGCAATGAATCGTCTTCCTTCTGAAGATCTTCATAACTCGCTTTTAACTTCTCAAGATCTTGCTTTCTCTGAAGAAATTCATAAGAAAGATTTTCATGATCAGATAAGAGTGTTATGATGATTTTGAAGATTGTCAAACCGAGTTTGAAGTCTCTGAAGATTATTTGTCAGAGTCTTAGTTCAATTCAATTCCTCAACCAACAGGTCATCGCTTCTGTCTAGTTGATTTTGAATCTTTTCTAAAGCCTTTTGTTGTTTAACAACAATTTTCGCAAGTTTTGAATAGCTAGGCTTAAGATTGTCATCAGATTCATCCTCACTAGAGTCAGAGGGGGAATGTTTGAGTACCTTGGCACCTTTTGCCATGAAGCAATAGGTGGGAGCATAGTCATTGTTGGCCGTGTCAACAGATTCGGGGAAGTCATTTTTCTCAGTGTTGAAGATGGACTTGCTGACATAAGCAGCAGCGAGGGCTAGGCTAGCCACACCAGAGTCAGATTCCTCCTCTTCCACATTATCCTCAGATTCCGCTTCAGAGTCCATTTCCTTGCCAATGAATGCTTGGGTCTTCTTGGAACTGCTCTTCTTGTGAGATGAAGACTTTGAGGATTTTGATGATGAAGACTTTGAAGATTTCTTCTTCTTCTTTGAGTCATCAGAATCGTCATCTTTGTACTTCTTCTTCTTTGATTCCTTTTCCCATAGAGAACAATCAGACATGCAGTGACCAGGTTTCTTGCATTTGTGGCAAGTTTTCTTTTTGTAGTCACGGGACGAGGAATCATCATTTCTTCAAGACTTTCCAAAACGGCCACGGCGAGAGAACTTCTGGAATTTCCTCACGAGCATTGCTAGCTCCTGGCTCAATTCTTCAGGATCACCAAGGCAGCTGCCAGAATCCTCAACTTCGGACTCAGATACTGCCTTGGCCTTCAGTGCACGTGATCTTCCATAGCTCGATCCATAGAGATATCTCTTTTCAGCAAGCTGGAACTCATGAGTGTTTAGCCTCTCGAGGATATCAGCGGGATCAAGTGACTTGTAATCAGCTCGTTCTTGAATCATCAGTGCAAGGGTATCAAATGAGGAGTCAAGAGATCTCAGCAATTTCTTCACCACCTCATGATCGGTGATATTAGTGGCACCAAGTGCTTGAAGCTCATTTGAGATGTCAGTGAGGCGATCGAAGGTTTGCTGAACATTTTCGTTGTCGAGTCTTTTGAAGTGGTTGAAGAGATTGCGAAGAACATCAACTCGGGAGTCACGTTGAGTTGAGACTCCTTCGTTGACCTTGGACAGCCTATCCCAAATCAGCTTAGCAGTTTCCAGTGCACTCACTCTGCCGTACTAACCTTTGCTCAGATGGCCACATATGATATTCTTTGCTTGAGAATCGAGTTGCTTGAATCTCTTCACATCAGTAGCATTCAGAGACGGAGTGACTGAGGGAACGCCATTTTCCACAACGTACCAGAGATGCATATGCATCTTGTTCTTCCAGTAGGGGTAGTCCGTCCCATCAAAGGTAGGACACCAGCCGAGATCTTGATCATATCTGTAGTCGACATAACTAAAACTCCAGGTGGTTAAACCAAAATCACACAGAACAAGGGAGTACCTTGCTCTGGTACCAATTGAAAGTGCGTTACGTCGACTAGAGGGGGGGTGAATAGGCGATTTTATGAATTCTTCACTGAGGAATTTCAGGGTGAGAAAATTCCTAAATGAAGAACTACTTGCAGCGGAATAAGTACTCAGGTATAAGCATAATAGAGCAACAGCATAGTCATCATGATGAAATGAAAGACAAACACAGAGTACAGAAAGCTTAAACACAGGATAAGCAGGATGAAGACAAACAGACTGAAGAAATAGGATTGAGAAAATAGAGAAAGTCTTCAGTCAAAGTCTTCAAGCAGTAATGATTAGGTACATCAACACATAACTGAGGAAATGAAAGGGTTGAGGAAATAGAACCAGTTGGCTTGGTGAAGACAATGATTTGGTAGACCAGTTCCAACTGCTATGACAGTTATACGTCTGGTTGGAGCGGCTGAGTATTTAAACTCGAGGACACACAGTCCCGGACACACAGTCCTCACCGTATTCTCCTTGAGCTAAGATCACACAGACCTCGCCCAACAGTAGTGGTAAGTCTTCACAGATGACTTCCAAACCTTCACAGACTTGGTCACTCGGCAATCCACAATTCCTCTTGGATGCTCAGACCATGACGCCTAACCGTCTGGAGGATACACAGTCCTCAAAGGTAACAAGCATCGGTTCCACACAGGAACAATCTCTTCAGTGATGCTCAATCACTTTGGGGTTTGTAGGTTTGGGTTTGGGATTTGGATTTTCCTCACTTGATGATTTTCGCTCAAAGTCCTCGGAGGAATGGGATGCTCTCAAATGACAAGTGTCAATTTCTCTCGGAGCAGCCAACCAGCTAGTGGTTGTAGGGGGCGGCTATTTATAGCCTAGGGAGCAGCCCGACATGATAAGACATAAATGCCCCTTGTCTGATATGACCGTTAGGTGGTAGGATATTTTGGGACAGCTGGCGCGCGGCACAGCAACAGTCGGATTTGAGGTTCGAATTCCTCAGGGCTATCATGTTCCTCGCTGTGTAGGCAATCCGCACTGGCGAATTCCTAACTCCTCGGTCAGAACAAATTCCTCAAAGACTAGAAGATCTTCGTCTCTGTCACTGAAGAAATTGACTGAACTGATATGAGATTTCCAATGGCTTCACTCGAAGGATTGGGTAGGTCTAGGATTTTGAGATGAGCATCACTTGGAAATCTGTTTCCTTAGTATTACCTCGACCCCCTTTAACAGTACGATGTTTCCTATGACTTAAGAAGAAGGAAATGAAACTACGAAAAAACAAAAGTCTTCACGCTTCAGATTCCTCGCATGAATATCGAAGTCTTCAAGGTCACACCAATTTCTTCACTTTCAAAGTCTTCAGGAGAACCAAGTCTTCAGCCGAAGACATTCATTTTTAGGGGTCGACTTTCACTGTAAATATCAAACTCCTCATTGACTTATAGAGCCTGTGTACACTCACAAACATATTAGTCCCTTAACCTATAAGTCTTCAATACACCAAAATCACTAAGGGGCACTAGATGCACTTACAGTGGTCAAGAAGGCTTCGGCTGATACCACGACGTTGAGTGCCCATAATTGTTTCCACGTAGTTGGTTAGTGCGTATAGGCCAGTGGCCAGACTCAGATGAAATATCCAGACCTCATTAAGCGTGTTATTTTAAGTATCTGCAGACGCCGACCAAGGACCAGGCCCACCTGTCTCCTAGGTGGTCGAAACCTGCCCTGTCGCTCCGACACAAAGTAACCATCAGGGGGCTGTCGGGAAACTAGGCCCACCACTACCTAGGTGGAACCACCTGCCCCTTCAGCCCCCATCTCCGAATCATCAACATAAGTATGTAATAGTATAGTATATATACCCGTGATCACCTCCCGAGTGACCACGGCCCAGAAAATATAGCATGGCAGACGGACAAGAGTGTAGGGCCACTGATGTAATACTAGCAACCTATTCTAAGCATTAGGATAGCATGTAAAGGTATCAACAATTGTAGCAACAATGACAGGCTATGCAATAGAAGGAGCTATCGAATCAACAGTAGCAAACCTAATGCAAGAATAAGAGAGAAGAGAGTGGGTGATATCTGGTTGACGATAGGGGGTTTGCTTGCCTGGAAGCTCGGTTGAGAAGGAAGGGTCGACGGTGACGTAGTCGTACTCAGTGGCATCAGCGCCGGTCTCGGGGTCTACCGGAGAAGAAAATAGGGGAAGAAACAGTAAATACTTAGCAAACAAAGCAGCAACAAATGTCAAAGCATCCAGCCCAAATAAGCCCGATGGATGCAAGAGAAGTCTTTTGATTACATACACGAGAGCCTGACCTACACACGCACGAACGTTAAAGCATCCTAAAGTTTGGCTCAATGATCTAATCTGTCGTTTCCAACAAGCCAGGCTGAGTCGAGCGCAAAAGGGGGATAGTGTGCGTGGTAGTACAAGGGCGTGAAGGGAGATGATGGGAGACCGAAATCCGCTAGCACATGATGGCATAATATGTCTCAACCCACCCCTTTACTCGCTAACCTCTAGCGGTAGGACAAATCCAGTGATAATTCTTGGCACTGGCTGCGACTTAGATCGGTGGTGGCGACAGTGACTTGAATCTCCGGCAACAGGACATGCTTGTCCCCTTCGTCTTTGTATCATACGCCTTGTCTTCGGCATGGGTAGGTCATCGACTACACCGGCGGTAAGCACCATAGAACCACCTTCCACGGTTAAATCGTTAAGTAGTGCGCAGAGTCAATTATGTCCTTATTTACCGCCACATCGGTTCCACTAGGACAAATGGATGAAGCTGGTTGCTCAAGCAGTAGCACTCATATCTGTGGCACACAAGAGAGTGGTTCATCGTGATGATAAGCCTGTGAACCATTACGGTCCATTGTTAGTCCAAGATAGGGAGAGGATGGCAAATCTAAACTACTTCTACAAAAGAAATGGCGTCAAGACTATGAACATGCTTCGAATGCAAAGATCACCTTTTGCAAGCTAGTGGAGACGTTTAGGCGGATGGAGTTGCTAGAAGATAGCATCCACACCATTGTGAAGTATGCGATTGGGGAGCTCAGAGTAGGGATGATCAAGGCACCAACTGGGCAAACTCCTACCAAGATTCACACAAGCCCTAGATGGTATCCATATTTCAAGGCAAGTAGCACTTTAGTTCATGTCATGACATGCTTCTATTGTTGTGAGCAAGCCGTAACAGTTTTTCATGGTATGGCAGGATTGCATTGGCGCAATAGATGGTACTCATTTGACCGCTAGAGTATCGAGGTCACTAGCTGTAGCATACATGGGTAGAAAACACTACACAAACAAGAATGTGCTTGTTGTTGTTGATTTCGATCTGAAGTTCACATATGTGTTAGTTGGCTAGAAAGGATTAGCCCATGATGCTAAACATTCTTGCTGTTGGCATGGCTCGACTTGATGGGATCAATAACCCCAATGGTGAGTTCTACCTAGTAGGTGTTGAATATGCATGCCGTCCTGGTGTTCTAGCATCCTTTAGGAAAACCAAGTATCATCTCAACGGGTTCTCTTCTGGAAACTATCCCAAGACTGCACAAGAACTATTCAATCTCAAACACTCTAGCCTAAGAGTCACGGTTGAGAGGGCATTTGGTGCTTTGAAGAATAGATTTAAGATCCTGGATCAGAAGGCATTCCGCCCTTTCCCCACCCAAGTTAGGCTTGTTTGCATATTGCATTCTCCATAAGTGGATCTTTAGAATAAGGGTTATGATGAGCTTGTGCCATATAAGGATGTGACGAATGATGATGATCATTGACTCCTACCATGGCGTGGAGGCACATGTTAATGAAACTTGGAGGAGCAAAAGGTTAGAGTGGGCTGAGGCAACGTGGGCCAACATAGGTAACACAAGGAAGAAGTTCCACCTTCTTCGACATCGATGAACTTTCCTCCATTGGATCATATGACTGTTATTTTTTCTGACATTTGTTATTAACTAGGACTGAAACAATGTTAACTTGACATGGTAAACTTGGATTGATAACATGACAACAAAAATAAAAAATACATAACCTATTATATTTGATTACCTATAGTTGTAACAATATTTATTGAATATAAGTAAAATAATTAAATGAAAAAAAATCATGCATGGCTGAATGTTGTGGTGGGTCTTTTCCCATGCATGAATGTTGAGGTGTGCCTTATCCCATTGATAATTATATGGTGAGATGGCATGTTTGCATTTTAAGATAAATAAGCTAGCGGGGATGACTCTTAGCTATATATAGAATGTGTTGTAAGGTCACCTTATTAATGAGAAAGGGTGCCAGAACATTAGACCGTGCACAACGAAACACCATGTTTTGCACCTGTGCATAACATGATTTTTTGCATGTATTCCCTCAGCCAGCTAAACTCAGCCACGGATAAATAGACCAAAAACGATGTAGATAACCAAACAGGCCATAACATGCAGGAAAGCAACTAGTCCACTTTCCAACTTCCCCGTGGGCTCTTCTAATCCTTTTGATGTTTCTCTTCTGCACATACATTTTGCTAGTATTCCCGTGTCGGACACTCATAAAATGAGGCTACTGCTTATATTCTCAAAATTACCAGTATACCTTTTCGATGGAAAATTACCAATATATTAGTATTACATAAATCAAGAACAAAACATATTTGAAATGGATTCATCTTGCAAACAGAACAGAAGAAATAGCCTGGTGTGCATTTCAGCCAAGTCTTGATTCCCGACGTAAAACCTGAAAATGAGCATTTATTCAGAAAAGGTCACCTCAATCAATCTAAAACATTAGTCACAAATACTCCATTTCTTACTGCCTTTCATCTTTCATCTCTACTACAGGTGACAACAAATTTGGGCACTAGCTCATTATATCCTGTTCAGCCGATTACAATCGAACGTCAATTATCTAGAACCTGCCACATATTTCTAAAGAGGATCTCTTCTCGGTTGGGGTGCTTAGCTAGTAAACACACCTTAACATACACCATGCATGCGACTCATATTTAATAAATATTCTACAACTATACAATAATAAAATACAACAAATTATATTAGCTCAGTAATTCTCATATTATTAATCCAACTAATGTTTCATACAACCGAATCTCATTGAAATAATTGCAGCCAACTCCCACAGCAATGTGTGGGGGGTATCATCTCTAGTTACATCTATTTTAGGCACTTCGAGCATCTACAACCGGACCCCTCAAACTGCCCCCAAACGTCTGGGCGGGCAGCCCGGTCAGTGCCGGACAAGAGAGAGAAGGAAAAAGGGCACCAAACTGG
>NC_041383.1:272033268-272095994 GCF_002162155.2 Triticum dicoccoides
ATATCCAGTCCATATATAGCGAGGATATGGGGATGTCCGGGCAGGGCACTACGTAGGATTTGACCCACCACGGACCACCTTTTCTCTTTCTTTATTCTTTCTTTCTTTTCTCTCTCTTCCTCTCCATCAATCATATGCTTGTGACCGGACATATAGGGGGAAAGTGGGGGCATGGTTGTGTGCATGGACAAATAGGGGCTAAAAGCGGACATGCCCGGACACTGACCGGACACATCCGCAGATGTTCGAGGGGCCAAATTTTCCCATTATGGTTGTAGATGCCCTTACTGTTTAGCAGCTTGTACAAAAAGTCAAAAACAAATAATTTACCTAAATATAGTATCACTAAATCTTCTAGCAAAAGATTTTTACCCAAAGAAAGGAAATCACCCCTTCTGTCTTTCTCAGTTACACAATAGGATATATTCTTCGTTAATGTGCAGCAGAAGTTAAGTAAAACAACACAGTCCTTTACCTCTTCAGCAAATTTAATCAAGATTGTTGTCCTGGGCCTCTGCTGGCCTTCAATTGGCACAAAATGTGCCGTAACTACCGCTGGAAAACCAGCATTGTCCAATACGCCCTGTAAGAAATTTTATGAAGGTTTATACGTTGTGTATCTAAGAAGACACGGTTGACTTAAATATTTGAGCTGGAATTCCCACCCTTACAATCCCTGCAACAAAAGCTCCACAGTTGAATGCCCCCATGTCTTTCGGCACGGAAATGAACCTGATCAAATAAAAAGGTTCCCAGGTTTCAGATTTGTATGGAAAGAAAAATATTATGAAGTTAAAGAAAAACGAATTCATCACACCGGTTAACAAGAAGCTCCTTTTCACTAATCATGTATTCATCCTCATGTTCTGTTCCTTTCTCAAGCGAGTCAGCCACCTGGAAACAGTACGAAACCATCTACCAGGATAAGCCATCAAATAAGTCCACTCAGTCCAGCAATCAGAACAGAACGACAGGTGGACTTACTATCAGCACATGATAAATGGATGCAAAAATTTCTTGTATAAAACAACTGAGGAAATTGTTTAAAATACGAGAATCATAAATCTTCTTCGGAATTCTCAACAATAGGAGTTTTAGGATCAAGGGTCATCATGCCAGAAATGTGATGCTGAAAGCTGTGTTAAGTTTGTTAGTCAAATTTGTGTCAGTAAGTGCAAAGAGAAGTGCTCATTAGATCCCAATGCTTCAGACAAGGGAACTTGATCACCAGGTGTTAAATTAGTGCACAAATGCAACATCGACCAAATTGATACCTCAACTCTGACATTACGTAGCTATAATGGTACAAATTAATAAAATTATGTTATAATATCAGTACATGCATGAATATGTGGAATAATCTATGCTAATTGACTCTGCTTTTGTACTAGCAACCAAATTGAAACATGGACAAACAGGTCATATTGTCACAATTTTGCATTGTTCAAAATGGTAATTACTCTAGCAAAGAGTTGCCATTGGATTAAAGTATTTCTCTAATTTCCAGCCTTCGGTGTGATACGTAATTCTGTATTTATTTTCAGCATATGTTATTTTATATTTAAATAGGAGAAATTATCTACACACAATAAACAGAAAATAAGGGCAGCCCGGTGCACGTAGCTCCCGTTTGTGCAGGGTCCAGAGAAGGGTCCGAGCACTTTGGGTCTTTTGTACAAAGCCTTTCCCTACATTTCTGCAAGAGGCTGTTTCCAGGACTCGAACCCGTGACCTCATGGTCACAAGGCAACAGCTTTACCGCTGCGCCAAGGCTTCCCTTCATTCAGAAAAACAGAAACCAAATAAAAATAAATAGGTGTGCTTGGTCAGGCAGTGGCGGAGAACATCAAACACCCCAGAAGTCAGGCCACTAACAAACAAGCTCGGCTCACAATCTTTTGATGGGACAACCTCATTGAACAGAAAAAACGTAAGTATGTTACAAGAACACCTAAATTATGGCAATCACTCCAACTATTGCGGAACAGAGTAGGAATAACAGAAGATTGATATGTAAAATAGATTACCTTTCCGAACAGTACTTTCCATACATTGCTGTGAATGAATGATAAAATCCCCAGCAGTCGAGTCTCTCGTCTATTCCCCTGGATTGACTATTATTATTAACATGACTATCTCGACAGGATAACAGTTTAGAGAGCACATACACAATAAGTCAATAACGAGGCTAATGATGTAAATTTGGAGAACACCTGGAACCTTAATAAGAGAAATCATAGATGCTGGCATGTCAGATGTTGTGCTATAGATATTGTTGCTATGACTTCCTCTTTAGAAAAAGACATGGGAATACAAAGTTACAAACAGCAAGTTTGAAGTTATGCAAGAAAAACGAGATGACTATGCCATGCCACTCGCAACAAAGAAGCGACGAAGTTTTGACTGTTGTTCTGTTAACTTTATCATCATTTTAAGTATGAAGCAATAGACGACCAATGAAATCATGGAATAAGAAAAGAACTACGCATCAAACCTTCTCCCTGTGACACAGCAGTTCAAGAACTCTAGCACCAACAGCATAACCAGCGTCCTCCAGCCTGCGTATAAAACATAAAATGAGAGGAAGGGATGTTATGCTAAGCATCAAAGAATATTAACGCATGAATATGGAGCGGTGTATTTTTAATGAGAAACATTGTCAAATGTCCTTGCATGATTTAGCACATCCAAAGAGAGAGATGTACTGAAACATTAGAGGTACAAATAATGTTGCAGAAATTAGATCGACCACGTCACGGAAATAATAATAATTGATCAACCAAATGTTATAGTTGCATCACATCTCAACATGTGAACAAGTTGTTGTAAACCTTTTGCATTATCTGAAATTCCAGATGATACAATAACATAAAGTAATGGGCAAACACATAGCGCCTGAAATATGTGACCCGGATATCAAAGAGTATCATGTACGGACTAAAAAAGGTTGTACCAGCTACAAGGTACCAATCAAATCAGGACAAATGAAATGCCGTAGGACAGTAAAAACTGTTAAGAGTGGATATAATTAACAACAATACAGTTTCATCAACAATATGAACAGATGCATGAATAAGAACATAGAGGCTACCTTCGTTCCAGGTCAGCAATGTTGTCAACTTGTGTCTGGTTGTATTGAACCACCTCCGAGAACAAGAATGCGAATGCACTCAAACTGACCTATGGAATACAGAACATTTATGAAACATGTATCATAACAAAACAGGAAAATAATATATATTGGCACACGCTAAAAACTACCAACGAAAAGAATGAATCCTTTTGCACTTAGGAAGTAACACATCTCACATTGCGATCAGGATAGGATAGACGCAATATATTTAGCTCTAGAAAATTATCCAATCGAAAGTAGCATTACAGTGTATAGTACCTTTCACTTCAATATATTTTGATGCTATTTATTTTACCCCTTCAATTAATGCAAAAGTCGTTGTTATCATTGTGTTTGGCCCTTTTCACGAAACAATTCCTTCTCATTGCTTACAGGGCAGTAACTACAGTTTAGGTTCACTAGAATGTACTTAGAAACTAATGAGAAATCATTTGGAGTATTTTTCATACTAATGTGATGGCTGTATGATAAGAAATTTGTACGTATGATACAGCCTATATTGGGACAAATACAAGTAGACGCTGTCAAAACGTTCAATTTAACTTCAGAAACACAACTACTACTAATGAAAAGAATGAATGGTTGAATACATTCACATTTTGCAATTAGGCTACAATAATAAATATATTTAGCTCTTTAATTTATCCAATTGAAAGTATCACTAAGCTGTCAAGTAACTTCCACTTCAATATATTTTGCTACTATGCAGAATATTAACCCATTTCCTTCCATTCTTGAAACACGATTATAGAGTAGTGGGTTTGGGCAATAGTTCCTCGGTTCCTCCACGTTTCCAATGGAAGCTATAACTACACCATGCATTCAGCTTCAACTTTCAACAAAATTCACATTGCCAACTGCATACTACTCAAATAAACAATACTCCCACAATTTACAGTCGATGAGTAAGAAAACTTCTGCTGCTCAAACTAATTGAGCAGGATCTGAAATACTTTCCGCCCAGCTACTACCATAACCTGTGAATCTGTCTCAGTTACCTAACCTATGCCTTACTAAGAGAGCTGCCAGAAACAAATATCTGAAGGGGTTTTGATATGGGAAGGACGTGTACCTCCTGTCTGCCACGGCTGAGGGGCTTGTCAAGAACGTTTGCATACTGCTTCGTCTTCCCAACACTGATCATCTTGCCCGCCCTCCTCTGGGTCTCTTTCCTTGGGGTTTCTTCAGAATTCTTGGAATACTGCACAAGCTGAATCCGTTTAGAAGGGGTTCCTGGCTTCTCTATTTCTTCGCTGCAACACTAGAAGTGAGGTGGTGTATGAAATATGTGGCTCCATACAAATCGTCCATATTGACCGTTCCTATCAGGAACATTTCATAGAGGAATGGCTACTTCCGATTCAAAGTCAAGAAAAAGGGGATCCAACACAAAATGTTGGCGGTCCCTCAGTCGACGGATCTGTGCAGGTAGTCCGCGCGGAAACGAACCAGTGGCGGCGCTGGACTTTGCGGGAGGAGAAGCGGCCGTCGGAGGAGCAGGACCCGACGATGATGGATCTGGCAGCAACTTCAGAATCCAGCCTCTTTCGTCGCTGGGAAAATCACCGCCCGTCGCCGGGAACAGCCTCCGTGCGCAGTGGGAAGATGGGGAAGAACACAGCGGGGAGGCGGGGTGATGTGTTTGTTGTGCTTGCGGGGTCTTTGTGCAAAACGAGTGAAGGTAGGGCTGAGGTGGTCGATCTGAGCGTTGGAACATGATCCGACGGGGGAGAGCAGAAGTTTTCATCTGTCTCATTTACACGTGATCCTAACACCAAACTTGCGTCATAGGTGACCGATCACCGTAATAACCATTAGTATGGCAAATAACTCATAACTCGCATTCTTATAGGGTCCTTATATGTGTTCTGGTCGTTATAATTTATGGAGCTCGTTTCAAAAACAAACTGGTAGCTTTCATATTTGAAATTTATGGAAGCCTGGTATGGAGTGCACTCCAAATCCAACTGTCATGACATGAACAAAGTTTTGTCTTCTTCCTCTTCACGTCATAGCCCGGTTTTGAAGCACTGTTGTCGTCCCGTACACACACCACCGTCCCTCTGTTGTCCCCTCGCCCCCTTCGTCCTCATCCCGTCGAGGACGAGACCGAGCCTGAGCCCGAGGACTCAATCGGGATCGAGCTCGAGCTCTCCGTCCGCAAAGCGGAGGAGCATCTCCACGAGTTTGCCCCCGCAACCGATGAAGGGGAGAAGCAGCGGTGGGTCAATCTTCTCGCTTGTCGCTCCGCTAAGAAGGGCGAGCTCGAGGAAGAGTGTGCCCGTCGCTGGAGCCTTGGTCTGTGGATCAAAGACGAGGGACTCAACTACCTCAACAAACACCGACAAGGAGGAGGACAAGGATGACGATGAGGACTAGACCGCCTCGGCTAGTAGTAACTAGCAACGTCGAATAGCGATGTTGCATATGTTCATTTTGTTGGTTGTTGCAACTGCCGCCTTTTCAAGTCACGAATTATATATAAATACAATGATTTTTTTTCAAGTTCATAAGGAAAGTTCGAAAAGGCCCTCTCAGTTTTCACACATAATCGTGATTGAAAATGGAAAACCAAAAAAACACACCAAGCTAATAAAGCTGGAAAAGAAACTAAGGCAACAAGACAAAGCCACCATAATTAGTGTAATATGTACATTATTACAACCTATTCAAGAGCAAAAAGTCCAGGAAGCACGAGGAAACAAACATCTGTCTCTCCAACTTGTTTGCCATGCAAATCTCCATAGTCACTGGCTTGTACTACCAGCAACACCACTGGTGATGAGGATGTCCTGGTCTTCTTAAGAGGTGACTAAGCGGGGGAGTTGGCCATCTCCAGATGGTGTACTAGGTATAGGGGCCTTTAACATCTGAGGGAGCACCGAGGGGGAGCAAGGAAGAGGAAGATTACCATCAACACCTGAATCGTCATACATGATCCCAACAATGCGAATTTTTTAACGGAGTTGAATACAACACCCTCAGTGACATAGTCGACTCCACATTCAAAGGATGAGGTGATCTTATCATGCAGAGATTTACTAAACTAGAGAATTCAACTGATGAAGATTTGCAACCTTGTGCGGTATTCTTCGTTTTCAGTGTAAGAAGGATAAGCCATCAAACGTACTTAATGTCAAAACACATTGCATTATAAAAAATGTTTGCACTTTTTGGTTTTCCAAATACACCAAAGAATATGCATATGTCGGTAAATACAATGAATTTTGGTACTAATGTGATAACTACCTATTTCTATTTTAGTTGCATGTTTGTTCTTGCGAAATAACTTTTGTTACTAAAAAAATTAGGATAGATCAAGATGGATCAGTCAAAGAAGGAGTTCAAGATCTATGAGGATAGATCAAAAACCGCTTAATGGTACTTTCAAATGAGCACATACCTTGACATGATCTTGAAGGTGTTCAAGATGGATCAGTCAAAGAAGGAGTTCTTGTCTGAGTTGTAAGGTACGAAGTTAAGACTTAAAGCTCGACCACGGCAGAAAAAAGAGAAAGGACGAAGGTCGTCCCCTATGCTTTAGACGTAGGCTCTACAGTATGCTATGCTAAGTACCGCACCTGATGTGTGCCTTGCCACATGTCTGGCAAGAGGGTACAAAGGTGATCAAGGAGTGGATCACCAGATAGCGGTCAAAAAAATTATCCTTAGAGGAATAAGGATTTGTTTCTTGATTATGGAGGTGATAAAGAGTTCGGCGTAAAGGGTTACGACGATGGAAACTTTAACACCTATCCGAATGACTCTGAGTAGCAAACCGGATACGTGTAGTGGAGCGACCATTTGGAATAGCTCCAAGTGGAGCGTGGAAGCAGCATTTACAATATGACCTAGAGATTTGTGAAGTACATACAGATCTGAATGTTGCAGACCCGTTGACTAAAACTTCTCTCACAAGCAAAATATGATCAAACTCCAGAACTCATTGAGTCCTAATCACATGATGATGTGAACTAGTTTAATGACACTAGTAAACTCTTTGGATGTTGGTCACATGGTGATGTGACGTGTGAGTGTTAATAACATGATGATGTGAACTAGATTATTGACTCTAGTGCAAGTGGGAGACTGTTGGAAATATGCCCTAGAGGCAATAATAAATAAGTTATTATTATATTTCCTTGTTCATGATAATCGTTTATTACCCATGCTATAATTGTATTGATAGGAAACTCAGATACATGTGTGGGCACATAGACAACACCATGTCCCTAGTAAGCCTCTAGTTGACTAGCTCGTTGATCAACAGATGGTTATGATTTCCTGACCATGGACATTGGATGTCGTTGATAACGGGATCACATCATTAGAAGAATGATGTGATGGACAAGACCCAATCCTAAGCCTAGCACAAAGATCGTAGTTCGTATGCTAAAGCTTTTCTAATGTCAAGTATCTTGTCCTTAGACCATGAGATTGTGCAACTCCCAGATACCGTAGGAATGCTTTGGGTGTACCAAACGTCACAACGTAACTGGGTGGCTATAAAGGTGCACTACAGGTATCTCCGAAAGTGTCTGTTGGGTTGGCACGAATCGAGACTGGGATTTGTCACTCCGTGTAACGGAGAGGTATCTCTGGGCCCACTCGGTAGGACATAATCATAATGTGCACAATGTGACCAAGGGGTTGATCACAGGATGATGTGTTACGGAATGAGTAAAGAGACTTGCCGGTAACGAGATTGAACAAGGTATCGGCATACCGACGATCGAATCTCGGGCAAGTACAATACCGCTAGACAAAGGGAATTGAATACAGGATTGATTGAGTCCTTGACATCGTGGTTCATCCGATGAGATCATCGTGGAACATGTGGGAGCCAACATGGGTATCCAGATCCCGCTGTTGGTTATTGAACGGAGAACGTCTCGGTCATGTCTGCATGGTTCCCGAACCCGTAGGGTCTACACACTTAAGGTTCGATGACGCTAGGGTTATAAAGGAAGTTTGTATGTGATTACCGAATGTTGTTCGGAGTCCCGGATGAGATCCCGGATGTCACGAGGAGTTCCGGAATGGTCTGGAGGTAAAGATTTATATATGGAAAGTTGTTGTTCGGGTTCCGGAAAAAGTTCGGGTTTTTTCGGTATTGTACCGGGAAGCTTCCAGAAGGTTCCGGAGGATTCCGGAGGGGTCCGGAGGTCCAGAAATTGTTCCACCACGTCCAATACAGCAGCATGGGCTGTAGGGGGGCGCCCTAGCCTTAATGGGCCAGGGGCACCAGCCCCCCCAAGGCCCATGCGCATGGGAAGGGGAAAACCCTAAGGGGGAGGGCCTCCGCTTGACTTGGGAGGCACTCCTCCCCCCCTTGGCCGCCGCCCCCTCCTCAGATTGGATCTGAGGGGGCCGACCCCCCTCTCCCTTGCCCCTATATATATGTGGGGGGTGGGAGGGCAGCCGCACCACATGTTTTGGCGCAGCCCTCCCCCTCTCCCAAGTACTCCTCCTCTCCCGCGGTGCTTGGCGAAGCCGTGCAGGATTGCCATGCTCCTCCATCACCACCACGCCGTTGTGCTACTGCTGGATGGAGTCTTCTAAAGGAAATATGCCCTAGAGGCAATAATAAAGTTATTATTTATTTCCTTATTTCATGATAAATGTTTATTATTCATGATAGAATTGTATTAACCGGAAACATAATACATGTGTGAATACATAGACAAACATAGTGTCATTAGTATGCCTCTACTTGACTAGCTCATTAATCAAAGATGGTTATGTTTCCTAACCATAGACATGTGTTGTCATTTGATTAATGGGATCACATCATTAGGAGAATGATGTGATTGACATGACCCATTCTGTTAGCCTAGCACTTGATCGTTTAGTATGTTGCTATTGCTTTCTTCATGACTTATACATGTTCCTGTAACTATGAGATTATGCAACTCCCGTTTACCCGAGGAACACTTTGGGTGCTACCAAATGTCACAACGTAACTGGGTGATTATAAAGGAGTACTACAGGTGTCTCCAAAGGTACATGTTGGGTTGGCGTATTTCGAGATTAGGATTTGTCACTCCGATTGTAGGAGAGGTATCTCTGGGCCCTCTCGGTAATGCACATCACTATAAGCCTTGCAAGCAATATAGCTAATGAGTTAGTTACAGAATGATACATTACGTAACGAGTAAAGAGACTTGCCGGTAACGAGATTGAACTAGGTATTGGATACCGACGATCGAATCTCGGGCAAGTAACATACCGATGACAAAGGGAACAACGTATGTTGTTATGCGGTTTGACCGATAAAGATCTTCGTAGAATATGTAGGAGCCAATATGGGCATCCAGGTTCCGCTACTGGTTATTGACCGAGAATAGTTCTAGGTCATGTCTACATAGTTCTCGAACCCGTAGGGTCCGCACGCTTAAGGTTTCGATGACAGTTTTATTATGAGTTTATGAGTTTTGATGTACCGAAGGAGTTGGAGTCCCGGATGAGATCGGGGACATGACGAGAAGTCTCGAAATGGTCGAGACGTAAAGATCGATATATTGGACGACTATATTCTGAGTTCGAAAAGGTTCCGAGTGATTCGGGTATTTTCGGGGGTACCGGGGAGTTACGGGAATACGAGGAAGAAGCAATGGGCCTCATGGGCCAAGTGGTGGAAGAGAGGAGGCAGGGCGCGCGGCCCCCCTAGCCCAAACCGAATTGGACTAGGGGGCCGACCCCCCTTTCCTCCGTTTCCTCCCTCTCCTTCCTTCTCCTTCTCCTTCCCTTCCTTCCCCTCTCCTACTTGGACTAGGAAAGAGGGGGAATCCTACCTGGAGTAGGATTCTCCCCCTTGGGCGCGCCTCCTCCCCTTGGCCGGCCCCCTCCCCCTTGCTCCTTTATATACGGGGACAGGGGGGCACCCCATGACACACAAGTTGATCTACGGATCGTTCCTTAGCCGTGTGCGGTGCCCCCCTCCACCATATTCCACCTCGGTCATATCGTCGCGGAGTTTAGGCGAAACCCTGCGCCGGTAGAACATCATCATCGTCACCACGCCGTCGTGCTGACGGAACTCATCCCCGACGCTTTGCTGGATCGGAGCCCGGAGATCGTCATCGAGCTGAACATGTGCTGAACTCGGAGGTGCCGTACGTTCGGTACTTGGATCGGTCAGATCGTGAAGACGTACGACTACATCAACCGCGTTGTCATAACGCTTCCGCTTACAGTCTACGAGGGTACGTGGACAATACTCTCCTCTCTCGTTGCTATGCCATCACCATGATCTTGCGTGTGCGTAGGAATTTTTTTGAAATTACCAGGTTCCCCAACATCTTCCTCAACCTCTCCCTCTCACCTTGCTGGATCAAGGCATGGGAGACGTCACCGGGCTGTACGTGTGTTGAACGCGGAGGTGCCGTCCGTTCGGCACTAGGATCTCCGGTGATTTGGATCACGACGAGTACGACTCCTTCAACCCCGTTCTCTTGAACGCTTCCGCTTAGCGATCTACAAGGGTATGTAGATGCACTCTCCTTCCCCTCGTTGCTGGTTTCTCCATAGATAGATCTTGGTGACACGTAGGAAAATTTTGAATTTCTGCTACGTTCCCCAACAAAATCATCAATCTTGAGAAATTTTTCTTCAATCAAAGCATAAAATTCTTTTGCGAACTCATAAATTCTTTAACACTATTCTCAAAATCAGAGGGCATCTTGTTAAAATTTCCATAATAATTGTTGTAGGAATTACCATAATTATTAGAGGAATTACTAGGAAACGACCTAGGATTAAAATTGCCTCTATACGCGTTGTTACCAAAATTGTTCCTACCAACAAAATTCAAATACATAGATTCATTATTATTCTCAATCAAAGTGGACAAAGGAATATCATTAGGATCATAAGAAGCACTCTTGTTAGCAAATAATTTCATAAGTTCATCCATCTTTCCACTCAAAACATTAATCTCTTCAATCGCATGAACTTTTTTACTAGTTGATCTTTCGGTGTGCCATTAAGAATAATTAACCATGATATTATCTAGGAGCTTAGTAGCCTCTCCTAAAGTAATCTCCATAAAAGTGCCCCCCGCAGCCGAATCTAAAAGATTTCTAGAAGCAAAATTCAATCCGACATAATTTTTTTGTATAATCATCCACAATTTTAAACCATGTGTAGGGCAATTTCGTATCACAATTTCATCCTCTCCCAAGATTGTGCAACATGCTTATGATCAAGTTGCTTAAAATTCATAATATCATTTCTAAGGGAGATGATCTTAGCGGGAGTAAAATACTTAGAGATGAAAGCATCTTTACACTTATTCTATGAATCAATACTATTTTTTGGCAAAGATGAAAACCAAGTTTTAGCATGATCTCTAAGCGAAAACGGAAATAGCTTCAATTTAAAAATATCATTATCCACATCTTTCTTCTTTTGCATATCGCACAAAATCAACGAAATTGTTTAGATGGGGTGCGACATCTTCACTAGGAAGGCCAGAAAATTGATCTTTCATAACAAGATTCAGCAAAGCGGCATTAATTTCACAAGATTCAACATTAGTAGTGGGAGCAATCAGAGTGCTAATAAAATCATTGTTGTTGGTGGTGGAGAAGTCACACAATTTAGTATTATCTTGAGCCATCGTGACAAAGCAAACAATCCAACACACGAGCACACAAGAAGCAAGTGATACGTCTCCAACGTATCTATAATTTTTGATTGTTCCATGCTATTATATTATCTGTTTTGGATGTTTTATATGCATTAATATGCTATTTTATATTATTTTTGGGACTAACCTATTAACCGAGAGCCTAGTGTCATTTTTTTGCCTATTTTAGAGTTTCGCAGAAAAGGAATACCAAACGGAGTCCAAACGGAATGAAACTTTCGCGATGATCTTTCTTGGACCAGAAGCAAACCATGAGACTTGGGGATGAAGTCGGAGACGCAACGAGGCGGCCACGAGGGTGGAGGGCGCGCCCAGGGAGGTAGGCCGCGCCCCTACCTCATGGGCCCCTCATGGGTCTCCTGACCTAGTTCCTTCGCCTATATATACTCTTATACCCTGGAAACATTTAGGGGAGCCACGAAACCACTTTTCCACTGATACGTCTCCAACGTATCTATAATTTATGAAGCATTCATGCTATTTTATTATCTGTTTTGAATGATTATGGGCTTTATTATACACTTTTATATTACTTTTGGGGCTAACCTATTAACCGGAGGCCCAGCCCATATTGTTGTTTTATTGCCTGTTTCAGTATTTCGAAGAAAAGGAATATCAAACGAAGTCCAAACGGAATGAAACCTTCGGCAGCGTGATTTTTTGGGAGAATATGATCCTGGAGACTTGGAGTTCACGTTAGAAGATCCTCGAGGCAGCCACGAGATAGGAGGGCGCCCCCCTGTAGGGCGCGCCCCCTGTCTCGTGGGCCCCTCGAGCACCTCCCGACCGACTTCTTTCGCCTATATAAGCCTACGTACCCTAAAAACATCGAATATCAAGATAGATCGGGAGTTCCGCCGCCGCAAGCCTCTGTAGCCACCAAAAACCTCTCGGGAGTCCGTTCTGGCACCCTGCCGGAGGGGGAACCCATCACCAATGGCCATCTTCATCATCCCGACGCTATCCATGACGAGGAGGGAGTAGTTCACCCTCGGGGCTGAGGGTATGTACCCGTAGCTATGTGTTTGATCTCTCTCTCTCTCGTGTTCTCTCTATGGCACGATCTTGATGTATCACGAGCTTTGTTATTATAGTTGGATCTTATGATGTTTCTCCCCCTCTACTCTCTTGTGATGAATTGAGTTTCCCTCTTAAAGTTATCTTATCGGATTGAGTCTGTTATATGAGAACACTTGATGTATGTCTTGCCGTGTTTATCTGTGGTGACAATGGGATTTCACGTGCCACTTGATGTATGTTTTGGTGACCAACTTGCGGGTTCCGCCCATGAACCTATGCATTAGGGGTTGGCACACGTTTTATTGACTCTCCGGTAGAAACTTTGGGGCACTCTTTGAAGTACTTTGTGTTGGTTGGATGAATCTGAGATTGTGTGATGCATATCGTATAATCATGCCCATGGATACTTGAGGTGACAATGGAGTATCTAGGTGACATTAGGGTTTTGGTTGATTTGTGTCTTAAGGTGTTATTCTAGTACGAACTCTTGAATAGATTGATCCGAAAGAATAACTTTGAGGTGGTTTCGTACCCTACCATAATCTCTTTGTTTGTTCTCTGCTATTAGTGGCTTTGGAGTGACTCTTTGTTGCATGTTGAGGGCTTGTTATATGATCTATCTATGTTATTATTGTTGAGAGAACTTGCACTAGTGAAAGCATGAACCCTATGCCTTGTTTCCTACCATTGCAATACCGTTTACGCTCACTTTTATCATTAGTTACCTTGCTGTTTTTATATTTTCAGATTACAAAACCCTATATCTACCATCCATATTGCACTTGTATCACCATCTCTTCGCCGAACTAGTGCACCTATACAATTTACCATTGTATTGGGTGTGTTGGGGACACAAGAGACTCTTTGTTATTTGGTTGCAGGGTTGTTTGAGAGAGACCATCTTCATCCTACGCCTCCCACGGATTGATAAACCTTAGGTCATCCACTTGAGGGAATTTTGCTACTGTCCTACAAACCTGTGCACTTGCAGGCCGAACAACGTCTACAAGAAGAAGGTTGCATAGTAGACATCAAGCTCTTTTCTGGCGCCATTGCCGGGAAGGTGAGTGCTTGAAGGTATATCTTTAGATCTTGCAATCGAATCTTTTTGTTTCTTGTTTTATCACTAGTTTAGTTTATAAAAGAAAACTACAAAAAAATGGAGTTAAGTTTGTCTCATACGCTTCATCTTTTTAATATCTTTCGTGAGTTTGATGGAAAGGAAAATTGTGCTCAAGTGCTAGAAGAAGAGTGCATTAAAATGCTTGGTACTGAATCTTTGAATGATGAGCGTGATTGCAATGTTGTTAGTGTAAACTCCTTGAATATCCATAGTATTAATGATGATTGCTCTAGTCATGATGAAAATATCTCTTATGAGCATGTCAACTTTTGTGGAGTGCATGTTTGCATGAACACACCAAATAGAGAAGATATATATTACAAGAGGCATAAGCATTTAGAAACTAAATGGTTGCAAGGAAGGCTAGATGTGAGTGCTGAAAATTTAAAATTCCTTTGTCGTACTTGTGAACTTTGCAATGAACGTGGTCATTTACATCTCCAGTGCAAATTGTTTCATGACCGAATCGTGTCCAAAAATTGTGATGAGTTGATTCCCCTTACACATTATAATGAACTTAGTTTGCTTTTGGGTTATGAAGAGTTGAAACGTTTAACTAAGCCTATTCCAGAATTTAATCTTAAGCATTTCCTTGATATTGATCTAGAAAAGATTTATATGTTTTGTGCGGAGAATTGCATTGAAAAATCCTTATATTGCCAATTACCTAAAGAAAAGAAAGCAAATAGAAGATGATGAGAGTACTAATGAAAGGGAAGAGACTTCCCAATATCCTCCTATTATTTCTTATGATGAATCAGGTAACGAGGAGGAGCTTTCTATTCAACCAATCTCGTCAATAAGGAGCTCAAAGAGGAAGGTTGAACCCATACATAATGTGAAAAAGAAAAGGAAAAGAAGGGGTAACAAAGGTAAAAAGATATCCCTCCCAAATGATGTTGCTCCTACTACTCATTGTGATGATGATAATTGCTATACTATTGGTGCTATCCATACTATTAATGATGAGAGTGATTATGCTTATGATATGAAAAGGCCCAAGCTTGGGGAAGCTATGTTTGATGAGGATGAATTATTTGAGAATATATTTTATGAAATTAATGTTTGTCCCAATCTTGGGGATGCTATGTTTAATGAAGATGATATTTTTAGCATCCCAAGTTTTGATATGCAAAGTTGTTATGATGATAGTATGCCTCTTACCTATGATGATTATTGTGATGAAACTTATGCTATAAAAAGCAGTGTTGGTTATATTTACAAATCTTGTCATGATTATGATTATCCTTTTTCTGAACGTTACTCTTTTAGTGTGGAAACAACTTTTAGTGTTCAAGTCTCTTATGATACTCCCACTATTCCGAATGAGAAGAATTTTGCTTATGTGGAGAGTAGTAAAAATTCTATGCTTGTAGATCATGAAAGAATGCTTTAGGTTCTGGTTATATTGTTGAATTTATTCATGATGCTACTGAACATTATTATGAGGGAGGAATATATGCTTGTAGGAATTGCAATAATGTCAAGTTTCCTCTCTATGTGCTTAAAATTTTGAAGCTATGCTTGTTTTACCTTCCTATGCTAGTTGATTATTGTTCCCATAAGTTGTTTGCTCACAAAATCCCTATGCATAGGAAGTGGGTTAGACTTAAATGTGCTAGTCATATGCTTCACGATGCTCCTGTTATGTTTTAATCTTTTATGTGAGCATCATTGTCATCATCATGCCTAGCTAGAAAGGCATTAAAAAAGCGCTTGTTGAGAGACAACTCAATACTTATCCTTACTGTTTTTGTGTGTCCACATGATTATTCTACTGTAGTAATCATGTTTTATATCTTTTCTTTCAATAAAGTGCCAAGTAAGACCTTTAGGATAGCTTACGGTGATAGTTGTGTTGATCCTGCTGAAAATCAGAAACTTTTGCACCGAGTAAATTAGTTTTGTTAATTCACATAAACGTGATTTTGATCTGATTCTTTTTGCTCTTGATTGGTACACAAATTTCTTAGGACTTCCTAATTTGGTAGGATTTGTGTAGTTCCAGAAGTATACGTTTGATACATATTACTACAGACTGTTCTGTTTTTGACAGATTCTGTTTTCTATGTGTTCTTTGCTTATTTTGATGAATCTATGAGTAGTATCGGAGGGTATGAACCATAGAGAAGTTGGAATACAGTAGATATTACACCAATATGAATTTATAATGAGTTCATTACAGTACCTAAGTGGTGGTTTTATTTTCTTATACTAACGGAGCTTACGAGTTTTTTGTTGAGTTTTGTGTTGTGAAGTTTTCAAGTTTTGGGTAAAGATTCGATGGACTATGGAATAAGGAGTGGCAAGAGCCTAAGCTTGGGAATGCCCAAGGCACCCCAAGGTAATATTCAAGGATAACCAAGAGCCTAAGCTTTGGGATGCCCCGGAAGGCATCCCCTCTTTCGTCTTCGTTTATCGGTAACTTTACTTGGAGCTATATTTTTATTCACCACATGATATGTGTTTTGCTTGGAGCGTCATTTTATTTTGTTATTATTTGCTTGCTGTTATTTAGAATAATGTTTTGCATCTTTATTTTCAATAAAAAAAGGTCAAGGATAGCCTTTGCCATGCTTATTTTGCTAGTATACACGTTGCTGTTTGAAAACAGAAAGTTTACCGCTGTTGCAAAAATTCCCTAGAAAAGTCAGAGCATGATATAATGTTGAAACTTTTTGCATAATGAGCTCTGATAAATTTACTACAGTGGGAATTTTATTTCATAATTTTTGGAGTTAGGGAAGTATGATGAATCTTGCATTCTTTACAGACTGTAGTGTTTTGGCAGATTGCTGTTATGTTTGCATTGTTTGCATATGTTTACTTGTTTAATGATTCTATTTGAAGATAAGAGTATTAAATATGCAGAGGAATTTAGTATGCAATGTTGAATAATAATTTTAGTGATTTGTTACAGTAGAAAATGATAAGGTTTTGCATTGGTTTATACTAACCTATCTCACGAGTTCTTGTTACGTTTGTTGTGGGTGAAGCTTTTGAGAAATAGAAAAACCATGATATGAGAGGAATTAAGGAGACATAAAAGTTCAAGCTTGGGGATGCCCAAGGCACCCCAAGATAATATTTCAAGAAGTCTCAAGCATCTAAGCTTGGGGATGCCCCGTTAGGCATCCCACCTTTCTTCTTCAACAACTATCGATTAGTATCGGTTGAACCTAAGTTTTTGCTTCTTCACATGAGTTGTGCTATCCTTGCAATGTCATTTTATTTTGTTTTGCTTGCTGTTTGAATACAATACCAAGATATGAAATTCTTAAATGAGAGAGAGAGTCTTCATATAGTTACATAATTATTTAGCTACTCATTGATCTTCAATTATATCTTTTTGGAGTAGTTTGTCATTTACTCGTGAGCTTCACTTATATCCTATGAGTAAATGGTTGAATGAGTTGATTGTCATAAATCTGAAATTATATATGCCTCATTTGCTTATCCCATGGGGAGTAATGGCTTCACGTCTAAAAAGTAGAGGTTGTAAATTTATTGAAGGTTAGCAAGCATTGTATTGGTCATTTGAACAATTCATGAAAGAATATTGAAGGAAGAGAGATTTCATATATAAATACACTATCATAGACATCTTTTATAATTGGGAGCACTCATTAAGTATGACATGCTAAAGAGTTGATGTTGGACAAGGAAGACAACGTAATGGGTTATGTTTTCCGACATCTTAGTTAAAGTATATTGTCATGGATCATTCAAACATGTTGAGCTTGCCTTTCCCCCTCATGCTAGCCAAAATTCCTTGCACCAAGTAGATATACTACTTGTGCTTCCAAATATCCTTAAACCCAGTTTTGCCATGAGAGTCCACCATACCTACCTATGGATTGAGTAAGATCCTTCAAGTAAGTTGTCATCAGTGCAAGCAATAAAAATTGCTCTCTAAATATGTATGATCTTTTGGTGTGAAGAAAATAGCTTTATACTATCTTGTTATAAAAGCGATGGACTGCATAATAAAGGTCCATATACAAGTGCAATATAAAGTGACGTTCATTCGCATTAAGATTTTGTGCATCCAACCCTAAAATCGCATGACAACCTCTGCTTCCCTCTGCGAAGGGCCTATCTTTTACTTTATGTCTTTTACTTTATGCAAGAGTCAAGGTGATCTTCACCTTTCCCTTTTTAATTTTATCCTTTGGCGAGCACTTTTGTGTTGGGGTGATCCTGATATATATATCCAATTGGATGTAAGTTAGCATGAACTATTATTGTTGACATCACCCAAAGGTGAATACATTGGGAGGCAACACTATAAGCCCCTATCTTTCTCAGTGTCTGATTGAAACTCCATAACCATTAGTATTGCGTGAGTGTTAGCAATTGTAGAAGATTATATGAGAGTTGAGTATGTGGAGTTTGCTATTCTTGAAAATAAGATGAATTGCAATTGTTTGATGACTGAGAATGAAGTTTGCTAGTTTTCAAGAAAGTTTATGGTCTATGCTTTGACATGTGAATTGCTTGTTACTTTATTGTGAGAAGTTTTATGAGATAAACTACCGTTATGACATATTATCATGTTAGAAAAGGTGATTGAAATTATCATTAATCAAACTTGTGCACCTTCTAGCATTCACACTTCATAAATTCTTTCTTTATCATTTACCTACTCGAGGACGAGTAGGAATTAAGCTTGGGGATGCTGATACGTCTCCAACTTATCTATAATTTATGAATCATTCATGCTATTTTATTATCTGTTTTGAATGATTACGGGCTTTATTATACACTTTTATATTGCTTTTGGGACCAACCTATTAACCGGAGGCCCATCCCATATTGCTGTTTTATTGCCTGTTTCAGTATTTCGAAGAAAAGGAATATCAAACGAAGTCCAAACGGAATGAAACCTTTGGCAGCGTGATTTTTTGGGAGAATATGATCCTGGAGACTTGGAGTTCACGTCAGAAGATCCTCGAGGCAGCCACGAGATAGGAGGGCACGCCCCCTGTCTCGTGGGCCCCTCGAGCACCTCCCGACCGACTTCTTTCGCCTATATAAGCCTACATACCCTAAAAACATCGAATATCAAGATAGATCGGGAGTTCCGCCGCCGCAAGCCTCTGTAGCCACCAAAAACCTCTCGGGAGTCCATTCCAGCACCCTGCCGGAGGGGAACCCATCCTCGGTGGCCATCTTCATCATACCGGCGCTATCCATGACGAGGAAGGAGTAGTTCACCCTCGGGGCTGAGGGTATGTACCAGTACCTATGTGTTTGATCTCTCTCTCTCGTGTTCTCTCTATGGCACGATCTTGATGTATCGCGAGCTTTGTTATTATAGTTGGATCTTATGATGTTTCTCCCCCTCTACTCCCTTGTGATGAATTGAGTTTCCCTCTTGAAGTTATCTTATCGGATTGAGTCTTTTATATGAGAACGCTTGATGTATGTCTTGCCGTGTTTATCTATGGTGACAATGGGATTTCACATGACACTTGATGTATGTTTTGGTGACCAACTTGCGGGTTCCGCCCATGAACCTATGCATAGGGGTTGGCAGACGTTTTCTTGACTCTCCGTTAGAAACTTTGGGGCACTCTTTGAAGTACTTTGTGTTGGTTGGATGAATATGAGATTGTGTGATGCATATCGTATAATCATGCCCACGGATACTTGAGGTGACAATGGAGTATCTAGGTGACATTAGGGTTTTGGTTGATTTGTGTCTTAAGGTGTTATTCTAGTACGAACTCTTGAATAGATTGATCCGAAAGAATAACTTTGAGGTGGTTTCGTACCCTACCATAATCTCTTTGTTTGTTCTCTGCTATTAGTGGCTTTGGAGTGACTCTTTGTTGCATGTTGAGGGCTTGTTATATGATCTATCTATGTTATTATTGTTGAGAGAACTTGCACTAGTGAAAGCATGAACCCTATGCCTTGTTTCCTACCATTGCAATACCGTTTACGCTCACTTTTATCATTAGTTACCTTGCTGTTTTTATATTTTCAGATTACAAAACCCTATATCTACCATCCATATTGCACTTGTATCACCATCTCTTCGCCGAACTAGTGCACCTATACAATTTACCATTGTATTGGGTGTGTTGGGGACACAAGAGACTCTTTGTTATTTGGTTGCAGGGTTGTTTGAGAGAGACCATCTTCATCCTACGCCTCCCACGGATTGATAAACCTTAGGTCATCCACTTGAGGGAATTTTGCTACTATCCTACAAACTTGTGCACTTGCAGGCCCAACAACGTCTACAAGAAGAAGGTTGCGTAGTAGACATCATCCACCGCCGCAACCTTTTGTACCCGTGGGATCCCATCTAGGGACCTTTTCCGGTGTCCTGCTGGAGAGGGATTTGATCACGGAGGGCTTCTACATCAACACCATTACCCTTCCGATGAAGCGTGAGTAGTTTACCATAGACCTACGGGTCCATAGCTAGTAGCTAGATGACTTCTTTTCTCTCTTTGATTCTCAATATCATGTTCTCCTCTATGTTCTTGGAGATCTATTTGATGTAATATTCTTTTGCGGTGTGTTTGCCGAGATCCGATGAATCATGGATTTATGGTCAGATTATCTATGAATATTATTTGGTTCTTCTCTGAATTCTTATATGCATGATTTGATATCTTTGCAAGTCTCTTCGAATTATCGGTTTAGTTTGTTTACTAGATTTGTTGTTCTTGCAATGGGAGAAGTGCTTAGCTTTGGGTTCAATCTTGTGGTGTCCTTTCCCAGTGACAGTAGGGGCAGCAAGGCACGTATTGTATTGTTGCCATCGAGGATAAAAAGATGGGGTTTTCATCATATTGCTTGAGTTAATTCCTCTACATCATGTCATCTTACTTAATGCGTTACTCTGTTCTTTATGAACTTAATACTCTAGATGCATGTTGGATAGCGGTCGATGTGTGGAGTAATAGTAGTAGATGCAGAATTGTTTCGGTCTACTTGACACAGACGTGATGCTCGGTCTACTTGACACAGACGTGATGCCTATGTTCATGGTCATTGCCTTAGATATCATCATAATTATGCCCTCTTCTATCAATTGCTCGGCGGTAATTTTTTCACCCGCCGTAATATTTGCTATCGTGAGAGAAGCCACTAGTGAAACCTATGGACCCCAGGTCTCTTTTCTATTATATTGAATCTCTTTTACATCTTACTAGTTTCCAATCTACTATTTTGCAATCTTTTACTTTTCGATCTATAAACCAAAAATATTTACTTTACCATTTATCTATCTCTATCAGATCTCACTTTTGCAAGTAACCGTGAAGGGATTGACAACTCCTTTATCGCGTTGGGTGCAAGTTGTTGATTGTTTGTGCAGGTATTCGGTGACTTGTGCGTTGTCTCCTACTAGATTGATACCTTGGTTCTCAAACTGAGGGAAATACTTACTCTACTTTGCTGCATCACCCTTTCCTCTTCAAGGGAAAAACCAACGCAAGCTCAAGAGGTAGCAGGAAGGATTTCTGGCGCCGCTACCGGGGAGATTTACGCCAAGTCAAGACTAGTCTCCCGTCAACTTGCCTATTTTTTGGCGCCGTTGTCGGGGATATCTACGTCAAGTCAAGCCATACCAAGTACCCATCATAAACTCTTCTCTCTTGCATTACATTATTCGCCATTCGCCTCTCGTTTTCCTCTCCCCCACTTCTAAAACGATTTTAATTTTTTTTGCCTTTTATTCGCCCCTCTTTCGTTCGTCTTTTTCGCTTGCTTCTTGTGTGCTCTTTTGTTAGATTGGTTTGTTGCCACTATGTCCGAAATTGGGGAGGTTATTGTTGAAAAGGATAGTAGTAACGACGGGGGGAACTTTGATGCTTTTGATAATACTAATCCTCATGAAGGACCTACTATTTTGCACACTAAAAAGTTCCACATTGGTAGTGGCAATATTATTGGAAAAGGGGTTATTCAAGATTTCTTCACTTGTGCTGGTGCTTTACCCACTATGGGTGGGTCTATTCTCCATAAAACCAGTAGTCTTGCGGACGCTATATCTTTGCTCGTAGTTGAACTTGAAAGACAACTTATTCACATGCATCCCTCCATATAAAGAATTTTTCTAGAGTTTTCTAATATCGAGCATTCTTCTGTTAAGCGCGCAGCTACCATCTTTCTAGCACATGAGTTCAGATTTATAATAAAAGAGGCTAATGAAATTTTTGCGCATTATAGGGTGGATGTTGGTCATCCTTCCATAGAAGCAATTCTCTTTAACCAAGAAGACATAATGCGCTTACGACCCTTAGATCATGTTGCTTATAATGAAAATTTAAGAAAGAGGGTTCCTACCGATGTTCTAGTTGATAGGATTTCCGAACTTAATGATGATTTTGCTATTCAGAACAACGGGTTGGGTTTCTCTCTTGAACAAAAGCTCATGACTTTTTGCCAAAAGAACGCTTATAATGATGAGTTGGTTGTACAATATGAAGGGCCAAAGAAGGAACCAATTCCTCCCGAGCTTGATCTTGGGGATTTTTGTCGCATTAAATTTAGCCCTTTTGATTACTTCTGCTTGCCACAAAGGAAACTTGCCGCTGAACGTAGAGAGTATGAGATGAGTTTTCGAGATCTGCCCTATCATTATTATGGCAATACCTAGATCTATTCGCGTTTTTATGCCTAGCTAAGGGCGTTGAAAGATAGCGCTTGTTGGGAGGCAACCCAATTTTATTTTTGTTCTTTGCTTTTTTCCTGATTAGTAATAAATAATTCATCTAGCCTCTGGTTAGATGTGGTTTTATGTTTTAACTAGTGTTTATGCCAAGTTAAACCTTTAGGATAGCTTATGGTGATAGTTGTGTTGATCCTGCTGAAAATCAGAAACTTTTGCAACCAGTAAATTAGTTTTGATAATTCACAGAAACGTGATTTTGATATGATTATTTTTGCTCTGGATTGATACACAAATTGCTCAGGCTTTCCTAATTTGTCTAGATTTTTGGATTTACAGAAGTATTCGAGAGTTACAGATTACTACAGACTATTCTGTTTTTGACAGATTCTGTTTTTCGCGTGTTGTTTGCTTATTTTGATGAATCTATGGGTAGTATCGGGGGGGGGGGGGTATGAAGGGGTTGGAATACAGTAGATATCACACCAATATAAATAAAGAATGTGTTTGCAACAGTACCTTAAAATGGTGATTTATTTTCTTATACTAACGGAGCTCATGAGATTTTCTGTTGAGTATGTGTTGTGAAGTTTTCAAGTTTTGAATAAGGATTTGATGGACTATGGAATAAGGAGTGGCAAGAGACTAAGCTTGGGGATGCACAAAGCACCCTAAGGTAATATTCAAGGACAACCAAAAGCCTAAGCTCGGGGATGCCCCGGAAGGCATCCCCTCTTTCGTCTTTGTCTATTGGTAACTTTACTTGAGGCTATATTTTTATTCACCACATGATATGTGTTTTGCTTGGAGTGTCTTGTATAATTTGAGTCTTTGCTTTTTATTTTACCACAATCATCCTTTCTGTACACACCTTTTGGGATAGACACGCGTGAATCGTGATTTATTAGAATACTCTATGTGCTTCACTTATATCTTTTGAGCTAGGCAATATTGCTCTAATACTTCACTTATATCTTTTTAGAGCACGGCGGTGGCTTTATTTTATAGAAATTGTTGAACTCTCATACCTCACTTATATTATTTTGAGATTCTTTTAGAACATCATAGTAATTTGCTTTGGTTATAAATTTAGTCCTAATATGATGGGCATCCAAGAGGGATATAATAAAAACTTTCATATGAAGTGCATTGAATACTATGAGAAGTTTGATTATTTATGATTATTTTGAGATATGAAGATGGTGATATTAGAGTCATGCTAGTGGAGTAGTTGTGAGTTTGAGAGATAATTGTGTTAAAGTTTGTGATTCCCGTAGCATGCACGTATGGTGAACCGTTATGTGATGAAGTTGGAGCATGAGTTATTTATTGATTGTCATCCTTTCGAGTGGCGCGGGGATGAGCGATGGTATTTTCCTACCAATCTATCCCCTAGGAGCATGCGCGTAGTACTTCATTTCGATAATTAATAGATTTTTGCAATAAGTATGTGAGTTCTTTATGACTAATGTTGAGTCCATGGATTATACGCACTCTCACCCTTCCACCATTGCCAACCTCTCTAATACCGTGCAACTTTCACAGGTACCATACACCCACCATATACCTTCCTCAAAACAGCCACCATACCTACCTATTATGGCATTTCCATAGCCATTCCGAGATATATTGCCATGCAACTTTCCACCGTTCTGTTTATTATGACACACTCATTCATTGCCATATTGCTTTGTATGATCTTGTAGTTGGCATTGTATTCTTTCATACATGTCACTCTTAATTCATTGCACATCTCGGTACACCGCTGGAGGCATTCATATAGAGTCATATTTTGTTCTAAGTATTGAGTTGTAATTCTTTAGTTGTAAGTAAATAAAAGTGTGATGATCTTCATTATTAGAGCATTGTCCCATGTGAGGAAAGGATGATGGAGACTATGATTCCCCCACAAGTCGGGATGAGACTCCGGACGAAAAAAAGAGGCCATAAAAAAAGAGAAAGGCCCAAATAAAAATAAAAATAAATGAGAGAAAAAGAGAGAAGGGGCAATGTTACTATCCCTTTTCCACACTTGTGCTACAAAGTAGCACCATTGATGATGATAGAGAGTCTCCTATTTTTTCATGTTACTATCCTATCTTTCTAAGACCGCAAAACATAAATGCAAAGCACCCCTGAAGATCAAGAACTGACCAGAGATTGTAATTCATGGCAAAAGAGATCCAGTCACAGTCATACTCAATATCAATTAATAACAATGCATACAAATAACAGTGGTGCTCTCCAACTGGTGCTATTTATAAGAGGATGATGACTCAATATAAAAGTAAATAGATATGCCCTTCATGGAGGGAAGCTGGGATTTGTAGAGGTGCCAGAGCTCGAGTTTTGAAACAGAGATAAATAATATTTTGAGCTGCATACTTTCATTGTCAACATAACAACCAAGAGATCTCAATATCTTTCATGCTACAGACATTATAGGTGGTTCCCAAACAGAATGGTAAAGTTTATACTCCCACACCACCAACAAGCACATTCCACGGCTGGTCCGAAACAACGGGTACTGTCCAACTAACAACAATCCTGGGGGAGTTTTGTTTGCAATTATTTTGATTTGATTTGAGCATGGGACTGGGCATCCCGGTTACCGGCCATTTTCTCATGAATGATGAGCGGAGTCCACTAATCGTGAGAATAACCCACCTAGTATGGAAGATATAGACAACCCTAGTTGATACACGAGCTATTCGAGCATACAAAACAGAATTTCATTTGAATGTTTAGAGTTTGGCACATACAAATTTACTTTGAACAACAGGTAAATACCGCATATAGGTAGGTATCGTGGACTCATATGGAACAACTTTGTGGTTTATGGAAGTGGATGCACAAGCAGTATTCCCACTTAGTACGGGTGAAGGCTAGAAAGAGACTGGGAAGTGACCAACTAGAGAGCGACACAGTCATAAACATGCATTAAGATTGACCAACAATGAGTGCAAGCATGCGTAGGATATAAATCACCATGAATATAAATATCGTGGAGGCTATGTTGACTTTGTTTCAACTACATGCGTGAACATGTGCCAAGTCAAGCCACTCGAATCATTCAAAGGAGGATACCATCCTATCATAGTACATCACAACTATTTTAATAGCATGTTGGCACGCAAGGTAAACCATTATAAACTCCTAGCTAATTAAGCATGGCACGAGTAACTATAATCTCTAATTGTCATTGCAAACATGTTTCGTTCATAATAGGCTGAATCAGGAATGATGAACTAATCATATTTATAAAAACAAGATAGGTCGAGTTCATACCAGCTTTTCCTCATCTCAAACATTTCATCATATATCGTCATTATTGCTTTTCACTTGCACGACCGAACGATGTGAATAATAATAATAGTGCACGTGCATTGGACTAAGCTGGAAGCTGCAAACATTTAATTTGAAGGAGAAGACAAGGTAATATGGGCTCTTTATTAGATCAAAATAATGCATATGAGAGCCACTCAACATTTTCATCGTGGTCTTCTCCTCTCGACCCCCAAAGAAAAGAAAAGGAATTCAAAGAAACACACTGAAATGTTTTTGGAGTTTTTGTTTTTTAGCAGAAAGTAAAACAGGAACGAGAAAAACTATTTACACGGGAAAGCTCCCAACAAGCAAAAGAAGAACGAGAAATCTTTTTGGGTTTTCTTTTTAATACTACTACTACATAGACATGGAAAGTAAACTAGCTAGAAGCTACAACTATTTTTTTGGTTTTTCTCAAAGTCTTTCGAACACACAAGAAGAAAGCAGAAAAAGAAAATAAACTAGCATGGATAATACAATGAAAAAGTATGAACACCGATAACTAGAATGAGTGTGTGAACATGAATGTAATGTCGATGAGAAATACATACTCCCCCAAACTTAGACTTTTGGCCTAAGTTGGTCTAAGCCCATGGATCGAAGTGGTCCTCTTAGGTGTACTGAGGAGGGTCCTTGGGGTTCCACTGGTTAGCGAGCTCCTGCGGATCCCACTGATAAATAGACTCCTGATATGGATCAGGAGATGGCTCAGGCTCAGGCTCAGGCTCTGGGGATCGCGTTCGCTCCTAGTATGCGTAAATGTCATCGAGCAGGATGAGGTATGTGCCTGAAAGAATGTTAAACAAAGAAGGTGCAGGGAAGGTAATAATCTGACAAGTATTTTCACTAAATAACAAGTTATAAATGAGTCTTTTCTCCTTACCTTTGCAAATGAAATCACACTACTAGAAAAAAGCTTATACACACACGCTTACTAGTAGCGTGGGTTTATACCCCTCGCTACTGCTACTTACTAGTTTTTTACCCCTCGCTACTACTAAGTTGATAGTAGTAGCATGGGTTTTTAACCCTCGCTACTACTAAGTGGTCTCTGTCGTGCCCTCCCGAAACATGCCATAGTAGTAGCGAGGGTTATAAACCTACGCTACTACTTTGTGAATAGCTGTAGCGCAGGTCAGATGCCCATGCTACTAGTATATTCCCACACCACCCACCCCCGATCCACCCCACCAACCGTCCCACTCCACCCATCACTGTTTGTCTGAAAAAAAACACCCAACCCTTGATCCAGATCCCCTCCTCTCTTCTCCCGATTCATCCCTCGTCTCCCTCCCATCCCACGCCGCCGCCGCCGCCCACCACCCCGGCGACCTCCCCACCGGCGATCCCCAGCCTCTCCCTCTCCTTCTCCCCTGCATCCGTCGCCCGCACCTTCCCTCCCAGTCCCAGATCAACCCACGGGTGAGCCGGCGGCCAGGACACACGGCGGATCTGGACATGGACTTGGAGGCCAGCACGAATCTAAGTTCGCCGGCGAGATGAATCCATGCCCTGCGCCTGCCAGCGGATCGTGTCGTGGCCTCCCCGATTCGTTGCTCCGTCCGCATCGGTGAGTCTCCTGCTCTTGTCTCTATCCGACGACCTTCCTTCCGCCGGTTCCGTCGTCTCCAGCAGCCTCCCGCCTCTCTACCCGCGCAGGTCGGCTCCCCCGACGTCTCCGCGTCACCACGTGGAGAGGAACTGCGCGGTCTACGCCCCTCGCCTCCTGGGCGTTGCTCTCCGCCAGTGTTCAGTGAGCGGTGGAGTAGGCATCCTCTCAGCCGGCTTCCACACGCTTCAGGCTTCATCGTGCACAAAGGTAGCTCTCATCCCCTCATGCAGAAAATCCGAGCACTCAATCCACACGTGCCTTCTTTTGCTATGGGATTATGCTCGCCATCTGTTCCATGACATTGATGACTCTGTTTTTGTTCTTCTTTTGTACGTCATTCATACCTTTTGCTGCTGGAAATTTGCAGTTAATAAGTAATGGTGGTTGCTGGCTTGCTGCAGACCGATGGTGAGTAGTGAAACCACTGTTGTTCACTGACACAGTGACTCAGCCTGCATCTAGGTCTGGAATGCCTCCATTTTGCTCCTTCGTGTCCAAATTTTGTTGGACATAGAAGTCCAATTAGTTATATGTGCTTCCATTTCAATTTCACAGGCCCCTTCATCAAGAGTTCCATCTCTCATTATCATAAACAAGAGCCGGTGGCCAGGACACACGGCGGAGGTCGCCTGCGTCTCCCCAGTCGCCCTGCCACTGCTTCCTTCCTTTTCTCTGCAGCAGGAGAAGAAAGCCTTGTTGGGGTGCCCAAGCCATGGAGCACCATCGTCAAGGTCTCGGATTCGTTTCAATTTTGGGCTGCTTCTGCTCATGTTGTTGGTTGCTCTCTTCTCTTGTGTTGGTGATGATGTGAGGGTGGCCCTTCCTTTTATTTGCTACAGTGCAGGAGAAGAAAACCCTAGACCGACCCGAGGATTCGTCCGACAACCACCTGAGGAGGAAGTAAGCCATGGACGGACCTCCCTTTCCTTGAATGCTGCGCCCTCCCACCCATCTTCCTGCAGCTGCAGGTAACCCCGGCCCCTTCCTCCCTGCGTGCACATGCTAGTCTGGTCATTACCCTGGCTGCATACAGTAGCAGTAAACATTGTTAGCTTAATCCAAACTTATTAGTCTACAAATCTACATCGGTGTAGTAGTCTAGGAAAACTAGCTTGAGTCGATTTGCTTTTCTTGTGTTACTAGTGTCCGGCCAGAATTAGTAAGGTGTGATCGACGTGGCCGTATAATTAGATTAGGAAAAGTATTAACTTGAGTCCGACTAGGACTTGTCCTAGCTATCTAGCTGCGTTGGTAGGAGTATAATACCAGGATTAGGAATTTGCAGTCCAAGTCGGTTAATAGGTGAGTCTGATTTGACTAGAACCTGTATCCACTGGTGGTGGCTGCGTCCATATATATACACCAGCTGGGTTCATTCAATGGAGTAACCTACACTAGCTCATTCACTACTAGTTAGATCAATGGAGTAACCTGTTATTTCCTTTGCATTCGCCTCTTCTCCTCTCCACCTTTACCCGGTGGAGAATCAGTTGGGCAGATCAAACCTCCTGCATCCTATTCCTATTGCTGGAGACAAGAACTATTAGTCCATCGCTCCTGGCCAGCTGCTGGACGTGATGCTGTCTGGCCGGAAGTAGTAGCAGACTCTCAAGCCAATCCATCGCATGCATGCATCAATTGAATCCACCGTTGATCATCAGGGCACTGTCCCATGCATATATAAGTTGATTCGGCAAGAAACATACCAATCTTATATCTGTAAAAAATATTTCTAGGAGACCACAATTCAGAGTATAATATCTGTCGGCAAACTTCTGCATGGAACTTATATTTTTATGCTAATAACGAATTATATGTGTAATTAACCTCGATTTTTTTATAAGCTTTAACCTCGAATTGATTCATCACACTGTGGTTATCTGGGGCGTTTAGTTATCTCCGTGTTGCCACAAAACTATGGTATTCTAGAAAATATAAGTACAATCGATTGTGCTCAAGGACAAGGGAGAATTAAAGTGTCACATTTAGAGCTGTATTATCAGATTGAGCCGGTGCATGATTTCTATATACAATTTTGTTTGTTCTTATATGTCCTTGGGACTTACTATTTCCATATTTTCTCTTAGGAATTTGTGAGCTGGAGTTGCAAAATTTGGAGTTCTCTTGACTTTGAACATTGCATTGGCCGCAAAGTGTAGAACGCAGAGGGTACTCCTCATAAGAACACCTACATGAACTTATTTCCTTTGGTAACCTGCTCTGTGTGTGTCTTAGAAAATATATCTAGGTGCAATGATATTCACAACTTAGCAGCATTTGCAAAAGTAAAGATTCAAAAGGTAGCACACTCATGATAGTGACACATATAATCTTGCATCCATTCAAACGAAACTATAATTGCATACGAGTTTACCATTTTTCCTACAATGCATGGCATCTTATAATCCATTCAAATATATTGTATCATTTCATATTTTTTATTATTCTCAAAGTTTAGTTTCTAGCCCGTGCAGCAACATGGGTTGATGACTAGTATCTAGAATTATGTTATGTTAAAGGAGCATCTAGATGCACACTGTTGTGGCTGCCATTAAATGCATGTCTTCTCAAATTATTTAGAAGGAAGTGTTGCTGCTGTGCCATTTAGGTAGTTTCAACAGATATGATGTGCTTGGCTGTTAATGTTTTAGTGTGTGCTTCTCACCTGCTGTAAAAGGCCAATTCGGGCATTGTAGCTGCTTCGGTATTTGATCTTCATATATTTTGCTTTTGCAATATCCTGTTCTAACATCTGAAAATGGAATACTTTAACAATATAATCTTCCTGACTTTCTGCAACTGATCTTTGCTGTAGTCCAAAATTATATGTTTGTGTTTATTGCCTCATGTATTTAGAGTAGAAATATTCTTAATATAGTGTTTCTTGAACATGGCCAGGGCAATGGATAAAATCTACTCTGGATAGTTGACAGAGGGAGTACATGCTAAGTTGACTTTTTTCCTGCGGATTTGCTTATCGTGAAGATGCTTGCAAGGATGCAGAGGGAGTGGATCATTTGGAGAGATAGGATGCCACTGTTTGGTGTTTTTATGCATTTTGGTTTGCTTGTAACTGTGTTTGCACTAGCTGGGAGTAAGTGACTTCAAGAAGTGTAGGTGTTTTAATTGAAGGCATGAAAAGCCATGACAATATGTATGCTCTTACATGATGTGCTCTAATGCTGCTGGTTTATTATAAATCTTGGATTAGTAATGATGTGTAATGATGTTGGTTTATTGCAAATATGTGTTTGTTTTAGTTGGAATTGTATGCATAGAATGGAATTGGTGGATTTTATTTTTTTAATTCCTAATATGTTAGTAGTAGCGTGGGAAAACACAAGACGCGCTACTACTACTTCGTTAGTAGTAGCGTGGGTTTGCATCCAGGCTACTACTAACTTTTTAGTAGTAGCGTGGGAAAAAACCTGAGGCGCTACTACTATTTCATTACTAGTAGCGCGGGTTGCACCCGCGCTACTACTAAAATGTTAGTAGTAGCGTGGGTTTCACCCGCGCCACTACTAACTATTAGCTGTAGCGAGATACTAGTAGCGCGGGTACCCGCGCTGCCAGTAGCCATTTTACCCGCGCTGCTAGTAGCCTTTTTCCTAGTAGTGTCATGTGCTACCATACTTTTATAGCCTAAAAAAATAGTGGGCAGCACCTTCTCTTCTTTCTCTTAATGCCTAATAGGTATCTCAAAATATTTAGCAAGACGCGAAGCAAAGATACCTCCAAAAAAGGGGACCTTTGTACGGTTTAGACTCAACCGTTTAGCAACCATAGCGCCTAAACTGAAAGTTCTATTATGAAGTAAAGCATGGCGCAAAATGGCAAGGTCCGGAGCACTAAGGCCCCCACTGTTCCCGCGACCAATTAAACATCTACTAGAAAATATTGCATAGTAACGCAGAACAGGAAAATGTATACTAGTAGTTCTTGCATCTGATACTTTTTTCTTTTCCCCTACAGTAACTTCATCAATAAATTTTGCCACATCACTAGGATGTGGTTCCTCGATGATGCCCTCAAAAGGCAACTTGCAAACCGCACAAAAACCATAGAGCGACATCTCCTTAAACTCATCATATAAATAAAAATCTACCGAAGGTGGTGATCTCCTAGCATGGAAATGAAAGTTTTGCACGAAAATATTAGTGAGTAGGAGGTATTGATCACATTTATCGTGGATGAATTCAGTGTTGCCTGAATTCTCAGCCAAGTAATAAAAGTCTTCATAAATTCCAGCGGCCTTCAAGAATGCATCACAAGGCCATTCACACGGCCGAATCTCCGTGGTGCGGGGAAGGTTGTACTTGGGCTTTTCATTCTCTTCATTATGCTTTTACTTCGAACCTCGGCTCGAGAAGCCTCTCAACAATCTCTTCAACATTTTCTTCCTCTGAAAAATTTCTGAAATTTTTAGTGACTCAAAATAAAAGTGAACCAAACTCAACAAGATTGATAGCAACTACTCCCACAAGTGCCTAGAAGCTATATCATACATTAAAACTACTTTGGACCATATAAATTTGACATGCAAACTCAAGAACAAGGTCACCTCAGCAGCAAAAATTTGCAATGAATAAAGCACTAGAACAAAAACTAATTGGACCATTGGAGGAGTCACATACCGAAGAACAATCCCCCAAAGCAGTTTTGTGAATGGAGCGTTGAGCAAGGAGATCGAAAATGGCAGCAAAACGAGCAAGAACACAAGTTTGAGCTGCAGGATGATTTTTTCTGGAGGAAGACGAAGTGTATGGGTGCTGGAATAAGTGGAGGGTGGCCACGTGGGGCCCACGAGGCAGGGGGCGCGCCCAGGGGTAGGGCGCGCCCTCCACCCTTGTGTCTAACTGGTGGGCCCCCCTAGTGTGTTCTTAGTGCTATAAATTCTCAAATATTCTATGAAAAATCATACTAAATTTTTAGGGCATTTGGAGAACTTTTATTTTCGGGGTATTTTTTATTGCAAGGACAATTCAGAAAAGAGATAGAAAATACTATTTTTGCATTATTTATTCTAAATAATAGAAAGTAAAAGGAGGGTACAGAAGGTTGTGCTTTCTAACTTCGTCCATCTCATGTTCATCAAAAGGAATCCACTAACAAGGTTGATCAAGTCTTGTTAACAAACTTGATCCGAATAACATGAAACCGGAGAATTTTCGAATAACACTAGGTTACCTCAACGGGGATATGCATGTCCCCAACAATAAGAATGTCATATTCCTTTTTGATAGTAGGAAGAGAGAATTCAAAACCTCCAATAGTAATAGTTGAATTTTTTTCCAATAGAGTTGATACTATGAACTTGAGGTTGTTTCTTCGGAAAGTGTACCGTATGCTCATTACCATTAACATGAAAAGTGACATTGCCTTTGTTGCAATCAATAACAACCCCTGCAATATTCAGAAAGGGTCTACCAAGGATGATCGACATACTGTCGTCCTGGGGAATATCAAGAATAACAAAGTCCGTTAAAATAGTAATGTTTGCAACCACAACAGGCACATCCTCACAAATACCGATAGGTATAGCAGTGGATTTATCAGCCATTTGCAAAGATATTTCAGTAGGTGTCAACTTACTCAAATCTAGTCTACGATATAAAGAAAAAGGCATAACACTAACACCGGCTCCAAGATCACATAAAGCAGTTTTAACATAGTTTGTTTTAATGGAGCATGGTATAGTTGGTACTCCTGGATCTCCTAGTTTCTTTGGTATTCCACCCTTAAAAGTATAATTGGCAAGCATGATGGAAATTTCAACTTCCGATATATTTCTTTTATTTGTAGCAATATCTTTCATATACTTAGCATAGGGATTCATTTTAAGCATATCAGTCAAACGCATACGCAAAAAGACAGGCCTAATCATTTCAGCAAAGCGCTCAAAATCCTCATCATCCTTTTGCTTGGATGGCTTAGGAGGAAAAGACATGGGTTTCTAAACCCATGGTTCTCTTTCTTTAACATGCTTCCTAGCAACAAAGTCTCTCCTATCATAATGTTGATTCTTTGATTGTGGGTTATCAATATCAATAGCAGGTTCAATCTCTAGGTCATTATTATTACTAGGTGGAGCATCAATATGAACAACATCATTAACATTATCACCAGGTTCATGTTCATTACCAGATTGTGTTTTAGCATCAGAAATAGAAATATCATTGGGATTCTCAGGTGTGTCAATAACAGGTTCACTAGAAGCATGCAAAGTCCTATCATTATTCTTTTTCTTTTCCTTAGAAGGACTGGGTGTATCAGTATTAATTCTCTGAGAATCTTTCTCAACTCTCTTAGGATGTTCCTCAGGATACAAAGGTTCCTGGGTCATTTTGCCACCTCTAGTCATAACTCTAACAACATTACCAACTCATTGAGCAAATCATCTTGTGCTTTAAGTACTTGTTCTACTTGAGTTGTAACCATGGAAGCATGTTTACTAATAAGCTTAAGATCACTTTTAACTCTAGGCATATAATCACTCAAGTGTTCAACCATATAAGCATTTAGTTTCAATTGCCTACCAACATAAGCATTGAAGTTTTCTTGTTTAACAATAAAATTATCAAACTCATCCAAGCATTGACTAGCAAACTTAGTAGATGGGATTTCACCCTTATCAAATCTATAGAGATAATTTACCTTTACTACCCGTGTCGGGTTATTAAGACCATGTATTTCTTCAATAGGCGGTAAATTCTTAACATATTCAGCTTTAGTACCTTTTTCTTTGATAGATTTCCTTGCCTCTTGCATATCTTCAGGACTGAGAAATAGAATACCTCTTTTCTTTGAAGTTGGCTTAGGAGTTGGTTCAGGAAGTGTCCAATCATTATCATTACTCAATATGTTATTCAATAGCAATTCAGCTTGCTCAACAGTTCTTTCCTTGAAAACACAACTAGCACAACTATCCAGGCGATCTCTAGAAGCATCGGTTAGTCAATTATAAAAGATATCAAGTATTTCATTTTTCTTGAGAGGATGATCAGGCAAAGCATTAAGTAATTGGAGAACCCTCCCCCAAACTTGTGGGAGACTCTCTTCTTCAATTTGCACAAAATTAAATATTTCCCGCAAGGCAGCTTGTTTCTTATGAGTAGGAAAATATTTTGCAGAGAAGTAATAAATCATATCTCGGGGACTACGCACACAACCAGGAGCAAGAGAATTAAAGCATATCTTAGCATCACCCTTTAACGAGAAAGGAAACAATTTAAGAATATAATAATAGCGATTTTTTCCTCATGAGTGAATAGGATGGCTATATCATTTAGTTTAGTAAGATGTGCCACAACAGTTTCAGATTCATAACCATAGAAAGGATCAGATTCAACCAAATTAATTAACACATGATCGACAGAGAATTCATAATCCTTATCAGTAACACAGATAGGTGAAGTAGCAAAAGCAGGATCATATTTCATTCTATCATTCAAAGACTTTTCTTTCAACTTAGCTAACAGTTTCTTAAGATCATATTTGTCATTGCAAGCAAAAAAGTCTCTAGCAGTTTCTTCATCCATAACATAACCCTGAGGTACAGCAGGCAATTCATATCTAGGGGGAGAATCTTCATCATCACTTTCATTGATATCATGAGTTTCTGTAATTTCATTCTCTCTAACCCTAGCAAGTTGTTCATCAAGAAATTCACCTAGTGGCACATTATTATCAAGCATAGAAGTAGTATCATCATAAGCATCATGCATAGCAGAAGTGACATCATCAATAACATGCGACATATCAGAATCAATAGCAGGTGTAGGTGTCGCAAGTTTACTCAAAACAGAAGGTGAATCAAGTGCAGAGCTAGATGGTAGTTCCTTACCTCTCCTCGTAGTTGAGGGATAGATCTTGGTTTTGTTGTCTTTCAGATTCCTCATAGTGATCAACAGATATAAATCTCAAGTGACTCAGATAATAGAGCTATGCTCCTCGACAATGGCACCAGAAAAAGGTCTTGATAACCTATAAGTATAGGGGATCACAACAGTTTTTGAGGGTAGAGTATTCAACCCAAATTTATTGATTCGACACAAGGGGAGCCAAAGAATATTCTCAAGTATTATCAGCTGAGTTGTCAATTCAACCACACGTAAAAGACTTAATATCTGCAGCAAAGTATTTAGTAGCAAAGTAGTATGGAAGTAACGGTAACGGTGGAAAAAGTAACAGTAGCAGTTTTGTAGCAATTGTAATAGTGGTAACAGAGAAGTAACTTAGCAAAGATCAATATGAAACGAGCTCGTAGGCAATGGATCAATGATGGATAATTATGTCGGTTGGCATTCATCATGCAACAGTTATAACATAGGTGACACAGAACTAGCTCCGGTTCATCAATATAATGTAGGCATGTATTCCAAATATAGTCATATGTGCTTATGGAAAAGAACTTTGATGACATCTTTTGTCCTACCGTCCCGTGGCAGCGGGGTCCTATTGGAAACTAAGGGATATTAAGGCCTCCTTTTAATACAGAACCAGACCAAAGCATTAGCACTTAATGAATACATGAACTCCTCAAACTACGGTCATCACCAGGAAGTGTCCCAACTATTGTCACTCCGGGGTTGCCGGATCATAACACGTAGTAGGTGACTATAAATTGCAATATAGGATCAAGAACACTCATATATTCATGAAAACATAATAGGTACAGATCTAAAATCATGGCACTCGGGCCCTAGTGACAAGCATTAAGCATGGCAAAGTCATAGGAACATCAATCTTACAACATAATCGATACTAGGGATCAAACCTAACAAAACAAACTCGATTACATGGTAAATCCCATCCAACCCATCATCGTCCAGCAAGCCTACAATGGGATTACTCACACACGGTGGTGAGCATCATGAAATTGGTGATGGAGGATTGTTGATGATGACGATGGCGACGGATTCCCCTCTCCGGAGCCCCGAACGGACTCCAGATCTGCCCTCCCCAGGAAGAGCATGGCTTGGCGGCTGCTCTGTATCGTAAAACGCGATGAATCCTTCTCTCTGATTTTTTTCTCCCCGAACGTGAATATATGGAGTTGGAGTTGAGGTCGGTGGAGCTCCAAGGGGCCCATGAGGCAGGGGGCCCCCCACCCTCGTGGGGAGGGTGTGGCCCCCCTTCCGTTGATTCTTTTGCTAGTATTTTTTATTAATTTCAAAAGGTGCCTCTGTGAAGTTTCATGTCATTCTGAGAACTTTTATTTCTGCACAAAAATAATACCATGACAATTCTGCTGAAAACAACATCAGTCCAGGTTAGTTCCATTCAAATCATGCAAGTTAGAGTCCAAAACAAGGGCAAAAGAGTTTGGAAAAGTAGAGACATGGAGACGTACCATTGGGCGTGGCTGTTTTTGCCTTCTCTTGTAGCTGAATCTGCTATTTCTTGGAATGAACTTGCAGCTCTTTTTTTGTTGAAAGGGGGGGGGGTCCTGGTTTTTCCTTCTCTCAGTTGTTTTTCCTTCACTTGGTTCCCATTTCTGTGAAAGATGGCGGGCACCTATGGTTCGCTCCATCCCACCTCGCGAGTGGGGGCTGGACGTGGTGCACACGCCGGCGCTATAGACGCCCTACGGGCCCAGTGAAAGAACATGCGGTGCCCCCATGTTTGGTTTTGGTAATTGATGACAATCTCTATGGACTAATGGTTGTCTTGAGTTATATTTGAAGGATTTGTCCATAGGAATTTCTTGAAGTCCATTTGTTGGTTTCAGGGAGTTTATATGTTGACCAATGTGCTATTCACGGAATTATCCAAAGAGTGGTCATGTAGAAGACACGATACAAGGTTGATCAAGGCTAAGTCAAGAGCGAATCAAGTTGATCAACACACAAACCGTACAAGATGTACCAAGAGGGATCAAGTGGCCCCTTGGTATGGGAAGAATTGTCCATTACGCTTTGTGTACTAACCCGTGGTCCATGTGAGAGTTGTTTGTGGGGTTAGGTATGTTTGCATGGTCGTGCATCAAAAGGAAGATATCATATAACCCATGGCAGATGACATTAAGTGGTGATCGTCATCAAGATTGCGGTGTGCAAGTTCAAGTGGAGCATCAAGAAGAGATCATGCTTGAAGCTTGCCATCCATTGTGGTGACAATGAACTTGTGAAGATGTGCCAAAGAGTGTCTCACCCATAGTGGAGTATGGGGGAGCAACCTACTTCTCTTCATCAAGCCAATGCAATCAAGAAAGGTGGTCCAAGTTGAGGAGGTCAAGATCTTCATCATCTAGCTCAAATGGATTATGCATAAGGCAAAGGTTTGTCCTTGATAGGTTTCTATTTTACCGGTCTCATGGTGTTAGTTGGGAGACCGGATTATAGGATCGATAGCCATACTATCAAGGGGGGCTCTCGAGTGAGTAGCTTATTCATATCATTCATAGAGAGCTCAAACCTTTGCAACTTTGGCATCATATTTCTTGGTTCCTGTTTGGCTTTTCTCTTTGTGAGGTTTCAGAGCTTGTGGTTATCTTTGTGACAAGCTCTAGTTCATCGAAAACCGACTTCCTATGCATCTTCTTTTGCGTTTTCAGTGTTGGAGTTTTTACCGGACTAATTTGAGAAAGGGTTCTCACCATTTTATTTTGGGTATTTTATCAATTGCTATTTCTTGATATTTCTATCAATATTGTGTTAGCCCTTGTCTTTAGCTTTACAACATACTTGGTTTCATCAAATTCGGAGTTCGTTTGCAAAAGTTGTGGCGGTTTCAATTTCACCGGTTCCCGCATCTCTCTGCCTAGTGTGGGTGCCCGGGGTCACCCGAGCCCCTTCTTAGACAGCTCTCTGATGTGTCTGGGGTCATCCGGGCCGCTCCCTCACCTCCTCTTCCATTCTATGGCCGGTGCGGGTGCCCGGGGTTTGTGTCCCGAGTGCCCGGCCCCTCCCCACCACCTCCTCATCCCTCCCTGTACGGTGTGGGTGCCCGGGATTTGGGGCCCCCGGGTGCCCGACCCATCCCAGTAGCCCCTCTCGGCCTACCCTGGGTGTCTGGGGTCTTGGACCCCCGGGTGCCAGGTCCCCCTGCCCTGTTGCTTTCCTTGTATGTCCGGGTGCCGGGGGTTGTATGACATTTTTCTCTGTTGGGTCTGGGTGCCCGGACCCCTTTTGTGCGGGTGCCCGGGGTGGAGGCTGTGTGCAACAGACACATTTTTCTTGGGGGTATTTATACCCCCTTCTTCCACCTGCAACCCCAATCCTCTTGCAAGCCCCCACCATTGTTGATCTCTTGGAGTGTGACAGCCTGGTTTTTGCCATCTTTTCTTTGCCTGGTTTTCAGTTGAGTTGGTTTTGAATTTAGGGTTTTTGAATCACTTCATTTGGACTTAACCACTTGGGTACCCCTTGATTTTCACCCAAGTGCTCCCTCTCCTCCTCAAAACCATCATTTCACCTCTGGATCAACTCAAAACATTGCTTGGAATATTTTTCTTAAATGAAAAATATTCATTTTGCCCTCCAAAACCCTAGCTAGCCCTTGGTGCTCCAAAGCAACCCTAATTTTTCTTGCCCCAAAAATCCTGAGAAAAATCCAAATTATTCTTTGAACCCTAGGGCACCTTTCTGAGCAAAAATATTTCATAACCCTTTGGAATATTTTGGCTACAGAAAATAAATTCATTTCTTGACAGAAATGGTAGTTTCTACAGCAACTACCATTTTACTAGCTCCATTGTAGCTGATTTTTCTTGTGCCTATTTACCTTAGTAAGTGTAAGCATACCTCCAAAGCTCAGCCCTTAACTCCTAGTGGTTTGACCATAGTAAATCTCCAAAGTTACTGTCCAGAAACTTGCTAATTCATTTCTACTGCACCTAGATCCAAGCCCAACCGTGGTAACACTTCAAACTACCAAGGACTACACGCCAGGCATCAAGTTAGCGCTTAGGGTGGCCTGATGTCACGGTTCACGCGGTGACCGCGTTCGTCCGGGCGTGCTGGCATGCAAAACATGCGCTCTGTGTGTCGCCTAGCGCTCTATTGAGTGCGTGCTCGCTGCCCAGCCTGCCCGAGCATGCCAAGCCTCGCCACCATCCCCGTCTCCACCCCCTTAACTCCCCCTGGCAGTCGCCAACGCCGGAGCTCGCCGCAGCAGGCACGGGCACGGTCCGTACAATGACACAGTGCACGACGCATTGTGCTCGTCGTCTTCCCCCTCGCTCATGTGCTCGTCCGCGCTCGCCAATAGTTCCCGCGTGGCCTCCGTCGTCATCCCCCTCTCTCACTGGCACCATTTATCACCGGCGCCGTGGACAGGTGTCCTCCGGTGGAGCCTGAACCCCTCTTGCCGCCCGCCTATAAATGCCGCCACCCCAACCCTCCTTGAGCACCCGAAGCTACTCCCACACCCTCCACAAGCCAGTAGAAGCCGCAGCCCGGCCAGGCAGGCCGCGGGCTGCCGTCCCGAAGCCCGAGCTCGCCGGTGATCCCCTCCGGATTGTCCCCGCAGCTCTGACCCCTCCCCGGCCAGGGCGACCCTGCCAGGGCCTCCGCCACTCTTCGGTGAAGCCGTTCCGCCCCGCTGGAGCCCCTGGAGCCGCCCCGAGCCGCCGTCGTCTTCGTCTCCGGTGACCCCTGCCCTCTGCCTCCGCTTGAGAGGCCGTTTCCGACGCTGTCCGGTCACCTCTAGCCATGCTACGTGTACGAGCAGGTGCGCAATCTTCTTCTCCTTCGACCCCCCTCTCGTTTGACCCCAAGAACCCTCGTCGCCGGCATGTGCTCCGGCGAAGCTCCGCTTCCCTCTGTTTCCTTCCCCCCTCCTTCCGGCCTGACTAGCGGGGCCCGCTAGTCAGCCACTCAGTACGTGCGTGAAGCGGTACGAGTGGTGGCGCCCTGCGCTTTTACGCCTTCGACGTCACCCCCCCAGTTTGTTTATTTTTATTTCAAATTCCTTTAAATCCAGGAAACTTCAAACAACCATAACTTTTTATCTATAAGTGCAAATGCATTGATTCTTTTTGCATTGTGTTCTTTGTCCAAAAATCTAGCAGCACCCAAAAGATGGGATTTTTCCTTGGTGTCTAGATTTTCTGGTAATTTTCAGAAGTTTTCTTGATGTTTTCCTTTTGTGGTTTTATTTATTTTTAGAAGAGCAAGCTTGTCTTGAGGATCACCAGGCGAGTTGTGAACCTCATCAGCACTAAGGCAAGCCACATCAACATTTTCATAGCGCCACTTCAATATTTGTGATTTTCCTACTTGAACTTATGATTATTCCTGCATTTAAATAATTATTATGATAATTATATTCTGTTAAATGCTTGCCATGTTAAAGATGCTTGATTTACAGAAAGTTTGAAATGAATCTTGCTGATAATCTTACAAGAACTTGGATATGAGTAATGATAAAATGGTATGGTCATGGAGGTTAATAATTAGTTTAATTATTATTCTTGCATGATGAAAAATGATGAGATTGCTATAAATGATTCTAGTTTAAGTGAGGTTTGATCTTAACCAGAGAAGTATCTTGAGTTGATGATGGCTCCATGGGAGCGTAGTTGATTTACTTAATTTTCATGGTTATGTGATGCATATTTTAGTGATGCATAGCATGGCATTATGACACCGGTTACTTTCACTTTAAGTTGAACCTGATAAATAACTCAACTTGAATATGTTGTTGACCGGGTCATGGTGCCGCTGAAACGAGTTTTTCCCAGTGCAACCACATTTGCTGGTATGGGACGGCCTTAATGCGTTTCATTGTCGTGCCTCTGGTCGGTGCCTCCATCTAGGGAAGGTTAAGGGCGTGCTGTACCCTGGCCCGGTAAGCAGGCATAACCTTGTGTGCCCATTGATGAGTTAAGTGTTTGGGTCCCAGAGTGGATCGTTGCCACGATGGTGGTTTGAGGTGTCTTGAGGTAGACACGGGGCCACCTAGGACTAGCCCGATGGGGAATTGAGTCGGAGTGGCCGGGAGAGTGTCATGACAATGAAGTGGTTTCATCGGAATGCCGTTGGTCCACCCGAATGGGAGTGCGAGGCCATGGGTTTCGTAGTGTGGGTCCAGTGCGGTACCTCTGCAGAGTGTATTAATCTATCGATAGCCGAGTCCACGGTTACGGACACACTCGAAAGTAGGGTACACCATGGGTCAACACTTAATAAATTTGCACACTAAGATTTGCACTGAGGTAATGGCAGTGAGGCCATCGTGTTGAGTTGTACCATGTGTGGTCTGGTTGTGATCGCTGTAAGGATCGGTGTTTGAGACCAAGTGTTGGTCAGGGTTGTGATTGCCGTAAGGATCATGAGATTGTTGTGGAGTTCTTCATGTTTGTGGTCTGGAAATGATCACGCTCGGTAAGCCAGTCCATGGGACGAGTATCACTTGAGTACAATCACATCATGATGGATATATATATATTGTTGCATTGTCATTAATTGGTTAAATATCATGATATTGTTTGTCATTATGTTTATGCTTGTTGTGAGCTTGCAAGTACATTCAATGTACTGACCTAGTGTGTCATGCCAGATTTCAGGAAAGTCTCATTGGAAAGGAGAGCTATCCGAGTCTAGATCGTGTCCACATCGGTGTCCCTGTGCTATGGAGTTCCGCTACAACATTGTTCCGCTGCCGCGTAGTTGTCATGATCGAGGCCCCTTTATGTTCACTAAATAATGTACATATTGTTCAGCCGCATCGTGTGTGCCGCTTGGCCTCGCTAACTGTTGTAATATGAACTATACTCCGCTAGCATGAATAAAGCGGTTGTTTATCTGTACCAAGTTGTTGTGTGTTGCCAGAAGACAAGGTCTCTGGGCTGGTAATGCAGGGTAAACCGGTCGCTCTGAGCCGGGTGCCACAACGCTTGGTATCAGAGCCGCGCTGATTGTAGGCCACGCTAGACTAAGCTGAGTTAACTGGACGTTAGATACGAGTTGTAGCTGAGTGCCGGTAACATTTGTAGCTGGTTGTTGCATTGCATGCACTGATTCTTATTTTTTTATGCTAACATGCTAATGGTTGTGAGTGTAGATGGCTCCAATGCTGTATCCGTTCCAGTTGCAGCTGATGCTGTACACGTCGCCGCATCTCCTTCATAACGTGTGGCGTCAGCTGTACCCTCACGATGACGATCCAGTCTATCGTGTGTACCGGGAGCGTCTAGCTGACTTAGTGTATGAGTATCACGCCGTGGTTACTCTGCACACCAGTTCTGATTCCAGCACTTACACTCGTACCTCTCGAAGCGGCTACGCTTCTGCTGCTTTTCAGGCTGTCCAGTTTGCTGCATTCGAGGTACTTGTTGAGCTCCGCTACAACAAGGTCCGGATGCAGAACCACCTAGGTTTTCACTACTATCCTTCTCTCCACGATAATGGTCGTGTCCGTTTCCCTGTCATTAATCCGGAGTCTGATAGTGTAGCTAGCCACCTTTCTCGCTATATCACTGCTAGCTATCTTCTGATCTATGAGCTGGCTCGTGAGCTGAGTCGTACCCGTACTGCTTTAGCCTCTGCTAGCTCAGCCACTACTCCACCATCTGTAGGATTTACTCCCTATATTCCTACCAGTTCTAGATCCCCTGTTTCCTCGGTTACTCCTCCGAGTAGCTCGGGCACCGCGATTGCGAGTCCACTTAGCGCTCCTGCTGAGTGGGTTTCACTCCTCGCCACTCCTGTAGCCCCGATGATTCACCCTCCACCTGCCCCAGAGGGAGAGCCCTTGAGGCAGCGTCGTCGTGTCACTTTTAACCCGGAGGTCTCAGTTAACCCCGTCAGTTCAGGATCTGAGTCCGCTTTAGGAGAGGACCCCGCAACACCAATAGAGCAGTAGAGCTTCCGAGTATTCGCAGTCGTCAGGATCGAGTATGGATGTAGTCGTACGAGTCATGATGTTTCGTTTCATGTATGAGGGTAGTTGGACCTGGCATGTTGTTATCTTTCATGTATGAGTCTATGTATAATTATGTTGGAACTTTATTTTATTCGCCGTATTTTCTTCGCCATTTCGGTTTTACTCGGATTTTTGTTGCTGGCTTCTCCCCAGTTTATTTTGAATGCTTCTCATCTCGGTTGCGTTGCTTTGGGAAAATAATCATATTAGGATGACGCGGGGGGGGGGGGGCTTTAGTAGCAACGTTCGCGAGGGTTCTCCTGTTCGTCGCTCCACACGATAGGCAGGACACTCACCCGAGCCGTACGTTCCACCACCGCCTCCACCGCCAAATCCGCTCTCCACCGAGCAAATTATGCGTATGTTTGAGGAAAGACGAAATAATGATCTGATGGAAATATTCAGAAGTATTCAAGCTATGGTTGGACAGAATGGAAATCAGCCCGGCCATCACTCCAAGCTATCAGATTTTCAAAGGACTAAGCCTCCCAGTTTCAGTCAGGCCATTGATCCCTTGGATGCAGATGATTGGTTGAGAACTATGGAAAAGAAGCTTGAGGTTGCTTGAACTGATGAAGGGAATAAGGTTCCATTTGTAACACATTATCTTGAAAGCGCTGCTGCCATATGGTGGGAAAATGAAAAAGCCACGGGGACTGCTGATGAAGAAATTACATGGTCAAGATTCAAGGAACGATTCCGGAAATATCACATCCCTATGGGAATTATGAAGACTAAGCAACATGAATTTCTCGCGCTCCTCCAAGGAAGTCAGTCTGTGGGAGAATATTTGCAGAAATTCAATCACCTGTCACGTTACTCTCAATATGACGTGGCCACTGAGGAAATAAAGATGGACAGGTTTCTTGGTGGATTAAACCCGCAACTCCATTGTACTCTCAGTTTGTTCGATTTCCCAGACTTCCAAACTCTGGTAAACAAGGCTTTCATTGCTGAAAGGGAATACAAGCTTGTATCGGACACTAAGCCCGTCAATAATGATCACAAGCACAAGTTTGAGCCAAGAAAAGAAATGCAACCAGTGCAGAAGGCTCGTACCTGGCAGCCGACTCAGGTAGCATACACGCCTAATTGGCAACAAAATGTTAACAAGACCACCACCCAAGTCAAGAACGACATGCTCAACCCAATTCTAGAGAATCGTCTGCGCAGCAATTCCTGTTTCAATCGTGGGCAAACCGAACATTATGCCAAACAGTGTCCCACGAACAATCGGGAAAATACTACATTCAAGCCACAAGTCCATTATATGGAGGCATGCCTAGACCAGCAAGACCTCACGGGATACATTCATCACATTTCCGCCGACCAAGCCCAAGAGAATCCCGAAGTCGTCATTGGTATGTTCCCTGTTAATAACATACATGCAGTAATTTTATTTGACTCTGGAGCTTCCCACTCTTTTATTTCTCGGAGTTTTGTTGCCCAAAATAAATTTCCTTGTCCGCTTTTGGGAAAAAATATGCTGGTACAAACCCCAGGATATCTAATCAGAAGCAATATAGTCTGCCGTAATCTGGAAGTCAATATCAACGGAGTCCGTTTTCCAACTTTGTTGATCTTATTGAATCCGATAAGTTGGATGTGATCTTGGGTATGAATTGGCTGACTCAGTACCAAGTATGCATAAATTGTGCGACCTGAGAAGTCAACTTGACCGGCCAAGAGGGACAAACTACAAAATTTATTGCTCGTAGGAGCATACCCTCCAAGGAAATGGTCTTTACATCAATGGCTGAAATGGAATTAATTCCAGTGGTCAGCGAGTTTCCTGATGTATTCCCAGAAGAACTACCAGGCACTCCACCTGATCGAGAGCTTGAGTTTGCGATAGATCTTGTGCCTAGAACCACACCAATACACAAGAAGTATTATCGAATGCCGTCATCAGAATTAGTGGAGCTAAAGAAACAACTGGATGAAATGCTCCAGAAAGGGTATATCAGCCCCAGCTCCTCACCCTGGGGATCACCTGCTATTTTCATGGATAAGAAAGATGGTAGCCTCCGCATGTGTGTGGATTACAGTTAGCTGAATGATGTCACAATCAAAAACAAATACCCTCTGCCAAGAATTGATGATTTGTTTGATCAGCTTAGTGGGGCCAAGGTATTCTCCAAGATCGATTTGTGGACTGGGTATTATTAGCTCAAAATTAAAAAGGAGGATATTCCCAAGACTGCATTCACCACTCGCTACGGTCTCTATGAATATACAGTCATGTCTTTTGGCCTCACCAACGCCCCCGCCTTCTTCATGCACATGATGAATAAAGTATTCATGGACTTACTCGATAAGTTCGTGGTCGTCTTCATCGATGATATACTCATTTACTCAAGAAGTGAAGAAGAGCATAAGGAACACCTCCGAGTAGTATTACAACGACTCCGTGAGCATCAGTTATACGCCAAATTCAGTAAATGCGAGTTTTGGCTCAAGCAAGTTGGATTCCTCGGACATGTGCTATCCGCTGAGGGTATAGACGTGGACCCAAGCAAGGTAAAAGATGTGCTCGACTGGTTGCCACCCGCAACCGTATCTCAGATCCGGAGTTTTCTTGGATTAGCCGGATACTACCGCCGTTTCATTGAAGGGTTTTCCAAGATTGCTAAACCCATGACAGAGCTGCTCAAAAAGGATAAGAAGTTTGAATGGACTAAGGATTGTGAGAAAAGTTGCACTGAGTTAAAGAAACGACTGACAACTGCACCAGTATTAACAGTTCCAGATATGTACCGCAGCTTTGATGTGTACTACGACACTTCCAGGCAAGGACTGGGATGCATGCTTATGCAAGATGGAAAGGTAATAGCTTACGCCTCATGACAGCTACGACCCCACGAAGGGAATTACCCCACTCATGATTTGGAAATGGCCGCGGTAGTTCATGCTTTAAAAATTTGGAGACACTACCTCATCGGAAAAAGGTGCCAAATTTTTACCGATCACAAAAGCCTCAAATATATATTTACTCAGCCGGATTTAAATCTCCGTCAAAGAAGATGGCTTGAGTTGGTCAAGGATTATGACCTTGGAATAAATTACCATCCGGGTAAGGCCAACGTGGTTGCCGATGCGCTCAGTCGAAAGCCCGTCAGTTTAAATGTCCTATTGGAATCTTTGCCTCCCGAGCTTAAAGAAGAGATTGCTCAGCTCAACCTAGTCATAGTTGAGGCTGGCCTTGCCAATATTCTGGAAGTTACCCCTACTCTTGAGGAAGAAATCCGCAAGGCCCATCCAGGTGACGCCAACCTGCAAAAACATGCCAAGCATTCCAATTTCTCGAAGGATCAGTATGGTACCCTCCAATTTAGGGGAAGGCTTTGTGTGCCCAATCAAGCAGATTTAAAGCAGAAGATCCTGTCAGAAGCACACGAATCCTCATATTCCATTCACCCTGGAGGTACAAAAATGTACGAAGACCTTCAACAAATATTCTGGTGGGATGGAATGAAGAAAGACATTGCTTTTTTCATGGCCTGTTGCGACATATGCAACAAAGTAAAGGCAGAACATCAAAAGCCAGCCAGACTTCTCCAACCGTTGCCAGTGTCACAATGGAAATGGGATGATGTCTGTATGGATTTTATCACCGGGCTACCTAAGACCCGACGGGGCAGTGATGCGATCTGGGTCATAGTGGACACATTGACCAAGGTGGCCCACTTCCTCCCGATCAAGACCTCATATCGAGCAGACGAGCTTACAGAATTGTATGTGTCCAGAATAGTCAGTCTGCATGGAGTCCCCCAAACCATTACTTCTGACTGAGGTTCACTTTTTACCTCCGGTTTTTGGTCGCATCTCCATCGAGCCTTAGGGACGGAGTTGAAGTACAGTATCGCTTATCATCCTCAGACTGATGGACAGACATAACGAGTAAACCAAATACTTGAGGATATGCTGCGAGCCTGTGTTTTAGCCCAAGGCCCAAAATGGGAAGACTGCTTACCGTACGCCGAGTTCTCGTATAACAATAGCTTCCAGACTAGTTTAAAGATGTCACCGTATGAAGCTTTGTATGGCCGCAAGTTCCGCACTCCATTAAATTGGTCTCAAACCGGAGATAGCCATATTTTCGGAACGAATCTGATGCTGGAAGCCGAAAAGCAAGTCAAGAAAATTAGAGACAGACTGAAGTTGGCCAAATCACGACAGAAAAGTTATTATGATGCAAAGCACCGTCAGATCAGCTTTGAACCCGAAGAACATGTCTATCTCCGAGTCACGCCTATGAAAGGTATCAAGAGGTTTCAGACTCGTGGAAAATTGGCGCCCAGATTTATTGGTCCATTTCCTGTTATGACGAGAGTGGGTGCTGTGGCATATCAGTTGGAGTTGCCCCCTGAGTTGTCAGACGTGCACAACGTGTTCCACGTTTCACAATTGAGACGGTGCATATCACCGCCCGAGAAAAAGACTGATTTGACAGAGATAGAGCTGGCAAAGGACTTAACCTATGAAGAGAGGCCGGTGAAAATTTTGGATCAGATGGAAAGAGTCACATGCAGTAAAACACGGAAGTTTTACAAGGTCCAATGGAAGCATCATACCGAGTCAGAATCAACCTGGGAATTAGAAGAATTTCTAAGGGCATGTTATCCAGGATGGTTTTCCCAAGCAACCGAATCTCGAGGACAAGATTCATTCTAAGTGGGGGAGGTTTGTGACAGCCTGGTTTTTGCCCTCTTTTCTTTGCCTGGTTTTCAGTTGAGTTGGTTTTGAATTTAGGGTTTTTGAATCACTTCATTTGGACTTAACCACTTGGGTACCCCTTGATTTTCACCCAAGTGCTCCCTCTCCTCCTCAAAACCATCATTTCACCTCTGGATCAACTCAAAATATTGCTTGGAATATTTTTCTTAAATGAAAAATATTCATTTTGCCCTCCAAAACCCTAGCTAGCCCTTGGTGCTCCAAAGCAACCCTAATTTTTCTTGCCCCAAAAATCCTGAGAAAAATCCCAATTATTCTTTGAACCCTAGGGCACCTTTCTAAGTGAAAATTTTTTAGTCACCCTTTGGAATATTTTGGCTACAGAAAATAAATTCATTTCTGGACAGAAATGGTAGTTTCTACAGCAACTACCATTTTACTAGCTCCATTGTAGCTGGTTTTTCTTGTGCCTATTTACCTTAGTAAGTGTAAGCATACCTCCAAAGCTCAGCCCTTAACTCCTAGTGGTTTGACCATAGTAAATCTCCAAAGTTACTGTCCAGAAACTTGCTAGCAGTACAAATTCATTTCTACTGCACCTGGATCCAAGCCCAACCCTGGTAACACTTCAAACTACCAAGGACTACACGCCAGACATCAAGTTAGCGCTTAGGGTGGCCTGATGTCACGGTTCACGCGGTGACCGCATTCATCCGGGCGTGCTGGCATGCAAAACACGCGCTTTGCGTGCCGCCTAGCGCTCTGTTGAGCGCGTGCTCGCTGCCCAGCCTGCCCGAGCATGCCAAGCCTCGCCACCATCCCCGTCTCCACCCCCTTAACTCCCCCCGGCACTCGCTGACGCTAGAGCTCACCGCAGCGGGCATGGGCATGGTCCGGCTGAAAGGATCGATATAGTCGACTAGAGGGGGGGAGGGGTGAATAGGCAACTACAATTTTTAGCTTTTCTTTACCAAATTAAACTTTGTATCAAAGTAGGTTGTCTAGATATGCAACTAGGTGAACAACCTATATGATGCAGCAACAACAAGCACACAAGCAAGCAAGGGATATTGCACAAGTAAGCTTGCAAAAGTAAAGGCGCGAGATAACCAAGAGTGGAGCCGGTGGAGATAAGGATGTGTTACCGAGGTTCCTTCCTTTTGAGGGGAAGTACATCTCCGTTAGAGCGGTGTGGAGGCACAATGCTCCCCAAGAATCCACTAGGGCCACCGTATTCTCTTCACGCCCTCACACAATGCGAGATGCCGTGATTCCACTATTGGTGCCCTTGGAGGCGGCGACCGAACCTTTACAAACAAGGTTGGGGTAATCTCCACAACTTAATTGGAGGCTCCTAACGACACCACGAAGCTTCACCACAATGGACTATGGCTCCGAGGTGACCTCAACCGTCTAGGGTGCTCAAACACCCTAGAGTAACAAGATCCGCTAGGGATTAGTGGGGGGAATCAAATTTCTCTTGGTGGAAGTGTAGATCGGGGCCTTCTCAACCAATCCCGAGCAAATCAACAAGTTTGATTGGCTAGGGAGAGAGATCGGGCGAAAATGGAGCTTGGAGCAACAATGGAGCTTGTGGAGGGAAGAGGTGAGTCTTCTTGGAGAAGAAGACCCCCTTATATAGTGGGGGGACAATTCCAACCGTTACCAACCACTCAGCCCGCGACCCGTGGTACTACCGCACCACAGGAGCGGTACTACCGCACGGGGTCTGCGGTACTACCGCGGCGGACTGCGGTACTACCGTGGGCGCGGTAGAGCCTGGACCTGAATAGAAGAGCACAGACAGGGCATGGTAGAACCGCAAGCGCGGTACTACCGCGACCCTGTGCGGTACTACCACAGGGCAGCCACAGTCCAGGCACGGTAGGCACAGATGTAAAAAATTACATCCGTGACTACCTCCGCTGAGATTTTATCGATGCGAAAATCCGACACGGTACTACCGCGAACCAGGGGTGCGGTACTACCGTGAAGGGTGCGGATATAAAAAATTACATCCACCCCTACCTCCGCTCCTGCTGCTGCACCTGGCCAGGTGACACGGTACTACCGCGCCGCAGCATGGTACTACCGTGTAGGGCGTGGATGTAAAAAATTACATCCGCCCCTACTACCGCTTGAGCAGGGACGCCAGGCCAGAACTCACGGTACTACCACTTAGGAGGAGCGGTACTACCGTGGAAGCCCACGGTACTACCGTGCCGGAGCCCGGTACTACCGCTGGCTCCTGCGGTAGTACCGCTCATAGGAGCAATACTACCGCCAGCCTGAGAAGAGCAACTCGGAGTCCTTCATTTCGCAGAGACAAGGTGAGACAGAGGAGAACTCCAAAGAGCCAAAGGAAAGGCGGTGCAAAAGGGACGTGTACGTGACATTCCACCCAAACCTTTCCAAAGTGGACCCCCTCTTAATAGTACGGCTTTCCTACGACTCAACTCCACCGAAAAGAACCGTAGAGAAACGCCATCTTCAATAATCTTCGAGGGGCAACAAATCGTCTTGTGTTTAGTCATGATATATCTGAAAACTCAGTACACACGATTAGTTTGCAAAAGCATTGTCATCAATCACCAAAACTACTAAGGGACAAGAATGCCCTTACAATCTCCCCCTTTTTGGTGGATTGATGACAATACGAGATTTGCACAAAGGGAAAGAATATAGCACAAGCAAATCCCACATCTCTAGAATATAGACGAGCTCCCCCTAGATTCGTGCTAGAGAGTAAAGTGCTTTGGACTGCACGGCACGAATACTAGGATCACCACTCCCCCTATATTTTAGAGACAAAGCATATCTTGCAAAGATAAGGCTAACACTAAACAAGATAGTAAATATGAGAATAACATAAATAGCACGATATAGCATAAGCTCTATAAGGTAATAAGGTACGATAGAGTGCATATGTCTTACACCATATGATAAACTTAGTCTCATGAGCACAACCAAACAAAAGCAAACAAGTTCAACAGACAGAAATCAAAGCAAACGGCGAAGCACACAACACACGACACGCAAATCCTACACTCTATCCCCCTTTGGCATTGAGACACCAAAAAGGCAGAGATGGCACCTACAACAAAGGTGGTAGCTCAGGCGGAAAATGACTCCTCGTCGCCAGACTCCACAGCAGGAATGTACTCCTCCTCAGAATCGGTCCACTTGTAGCCCTGCTTAGCCATCCAGGCAGCCTCGGGGGTGATGTGCCTCTCAGAGCCGCTGGCCACGTCCTCGCCGCACGCCCTCAAAATCCTGTTGTCGCGACGGAGACCCTCCTTCTGAGCAACATGGGCCTTGTACTGACTCTGGACCTGCATGCAGAAAAGCCTCTTCATCTTGATCTGTAGCTTCTTTGCCCAAGAGGGCTCAGCAGAGGGAGTAGTGAAAGCAGAATGGTCCTCAACAGCTTCTTCCTCCTCAATCTCCTCCTCATCCATAGCCATCCTGGCAGCCTCAGCAGAAGTGGTGGTGTTAGCCCATTGGGGCTTGATGCGGAGCCTGATGGGCTCATGACGAATCCAACCAGGAGCTTCAAACTCATCATTGGGAAAGTGCTTCTCCCAAGTCTTGGAGATCAGGTGAAACAGGTAAGGCCCATAGATGGGGACCTTATAGTTGAACACGACGAACTAAAGCTCACACCACATGATATGTGAGACATCAAGCGGCTGAGTCTGAGCCTGACGGGCCTCCTCACAAAGGAGCATCATGTCAATGAGGTAAGCATGCACCTGGCCCATGTCACCAATGCATGGGAAGAGGGTGTTCCGAAAGAGCCGATGCGTGATGTCAAGGAAGGGATTAAGCACCCACACTTGCTTCTTGTTGGGAAGAGTCTTCTGAACAAGGAATGACATGAGCTTGTTCTTGTTGGCAGACTCAGAGTTGGCATGAGGGCGAACTCCAACTGGCGTGTCGAGCCCTGCATCTGGAACGTTAAGCAACTCCATGAACTCCTTCTATGTAGCAGACATCCGGCGACCATTGGTCATCCAAGTCATGGTACTTACTTCATCGACTCCGAAGTAGACCGAAGCAAAGAACTGTGCTATGATCTCTGGATCAAAATCCTTGTGGAAGGTGAGCAAGTGCTCAATGCCGAACTGCTCCACTAGATCCAAGGCCTCTCCAAAGTACCCACAGTGCTTGTCCTGCCTCATATGATGCATGTCAATATAGTGAACATCCACGTAGAGGTTCTGCTTGGCCTTGATCACATCCAGATAGATCAGATTCTGCTGCTTGGTCCAGAAGAGATCATTGCCTTGCAAGTTAGCCCGGGGATTCACATAGGGATTGAGCTTCCTTCGAATGACAAACTCGGCCTGGGGCATCTCATCCATGCCCATGACGGGCTCCTTATGCTTGTTGGCGGTGTGCTTGGTCCTGCGTTGGGAAGCAGATGACCCCTCTGGAGCTTCATCTGGGTTGCGCAACCGCTTTGACCCTGTGTCACGGCTAGGATTCGAGCGACGAGCAAGAGAACCGGATCCACCACCTAGACACAAAACACAAGAACACGCACGGGAAACAAGACGGATCAATGCAAAAGACAAATATCAAAGCTGAAGGAAACAAATAAGCATGAGATCTGGACAGAAAAAGAGCACTGGATGAATCTACGGTAGTACCGGGCCGGTGTACGGATGTAAAAAATTACATCCGCTCCAGCCGCGGTAGTACCGTGCCGGGGTGGCATGATAGTACCGCGCCTGGGGCGGAAGTAATTTTTTACTTCTGGGCGCCAAGCGGCAGTACCGCACCAAGGTACGGAAGTGCCGCATGGCGCCAGATACAGGCGAGGCCGCGGTAGTACCGCTCCAGGAGGAGCGGTAGTACCGCGCGGATCGAAAACCACGACAGAGAGTTACGGATCTGGATCTAGAACCTCTGCACGACAACATCGGTACTACCGTTTATCAATCGGAACTATTTTAACTATCCAAAGAGCATGCTTACTACACTACCACGCTCCTACGAATCCCTCTTGCATAGATTTAGCCAAAATCTCAAGAACACCACATGCATCTCCCCAAGACCTAAAAGCACACAGAAACTTGGGGAAAAACCTTGGTCCATGGCAAGAGGGTGAGGTGGGGAACGATCCCACCGGATGGAATCCGAGGAGAGCGGCCGGAGAGGGAGATCCGGCGAAGGCCTTCGGCGCCGTTCTTGGGCAGGAGAGAGAGAGAGAGATAGGGTGGGGAATAGAGATGAATGGGTATGGGGGAGTTAGAACTCCCCCTGTCCCTCTCTTAACCCCCACCTGCTCGAGTGGGCGCGGAAGTACCGCGCGCTGGGCGGTAGTACCGCTCTTCCAGCAGCAGTAAAAAATTACTGCCGTGATGGTAGCGGTAGTACCGTGCCCCTAGGAGGCAACTGAGCAAGCGCAAAGCTACCAACTCCTGCGGTAGTACCGTGGCCTGCCATGGTAGTACCGTAACCCAAGAAAGTGCAAGTTTCACACAAGAGCAAAAGCAAAACAACCTTCAGAAACACCAAACAACAAAGAGGCGAAAACAAACGACGACACAACCTCGCATAGGGAAGAGGAAAGCACAAGACAAGGAAGACCAACCACGAGACACAACCTCTCCAAGGAGAGGGCAGTGGCCGGAGCCACCTATGTTTGAGTCAGTTGGTATGGCACCGCGAAGAATTATCCTTGGGCCCATGACCAAAACTCGTCTTTGAAGCACAAGTACCATCAAAGATGGCTAATGTGAAAGAGTTGATCAATTTATGCATAATGGGGGGAGGGAGAGTTCATTGAGAGAACAACACTCCCCCTATGTCCATGCCTACACCTAAACTAGACAACAAGTTGAGTGTTGTGGGAGGTGCAAGGGTTCAAGTCACATTGCTCGAATCAATGATATTTAGCTCATGCCTTAACTCGCAAAATCTTGCTTCATCCAAGGGCTTCGTGAAAATATCTGCAAGGTTATCATGAGTGTTGACATACTTGAGCTTGATCTCCCCTCGCCTAATATGATCCCGAATGAAGTGATACCGAATCTCAATATGCTTCGTCTTGAAGTGTTGCACCGGGTTGAGAGAAATCTTGATGGCACTTTCATTGTCACACCAAAGAGGCACTTTGTCACAAATGACACTATAATCCTTTAAAGTTTGCCTCATCCATAGGAGTTGTGCATAACAACTACCGGCCGCCACATATTCCGCTTCGGTGGACGAGAGAGACACACAACTTTGCTTCTTGGAAGATCAACTTACCAAAGAGCAACCCAGAAATTGGCACCCTCTGGAAGTGGACTTGCTATCCACTTTGTCTCCCGCCCAATCAGAATCCGAAAGTCCTTCAAGCTTGAAGTTTGCTCCTCTTGGGTACCATAAGCCAAAGTTTGGGGTATGAGCCAAATATCGAAAGATTCGCTTGACCGCCACATAGTGACTTTCCTTCGGTGCGGCTTGAAACCGTGCACATATTCCCACACTCAACATGATATCTGGTCTAGATGCACAAAGGTAAAGCAAGGAGCCAATCATGGAGTGATATAGCTTTTGATCCACCGCTTAACCATTGGGATCAATGTCAAGTTGGCACTTGGTAGGCATTGGAGTAGAAGCCGGCTTGACATCACTTAGCTTGAATCTTTTGAGCATGTCTTGAGTGTATTTGGCTTGGTTGATGAAGGTACCTTCTCTTCTTTGCTTGATATCGAAACAAAGGAAGAACTTCAACTCTCCCATCGAAGACATCTTGAACTTAGAGGTCATGAGAGCGGCAAATTCCTCATTGAAAACTTTGTTAGGGGAACCAAAGATAATATCATCAACATATAGTTGGCATACAAACAACTCCCCTTTGACCTTCTTAGTAAAAAGAGTGGGATCGATTTGCCCAACCTCAAATCCACGATCTTGTAACAACTCGGTAAGGTGGTCGTACCACACACGTGGGGCTTTCTTAAGGCCATAGAGTGCCTTATCGAGTTGATACACATGATCCCGGAAGTAGGGATCCTCGAACCCGGGGGGTTGCTTGACATAAACCAACTCATTAATAGGACCATTAAGAAAAGCACTCTTCACATCCATTTGTTGTAACTTAAAGTTGTGATGGGAAGCATAAGCAATCAACAAACCAATGGATTCAAGGCGAGCAACGGGAGCAAAGGTTTCACCGTAGTCAATACCCTTGACTTGGGAGTAGCCTTGTGCTACCAATCTTGCCTTTTTGTGAATGATGTTCCCATGAGCATCTTGCTTGTTCTTGAATATCCACTTGGTTCCAATGACGTTGTGGTTCCCCGACGGCCTTGGCACCAATATCCACACCTTGTTGTACTCGAAGTTGTTGAGTTCTTCATGCATGGCATTGAGCCAATCTGGATCTTCGAGCACCTCATAGACCTTTTGGGGTTCAACACAAGAGACAAACGCGTGCTGTTCACAATAGTTTGCTAATTGTCTACGAGTGCTTACCCCCTTTCTTAGGCTTCCAACCACATTCTCCATGAGATGACCTTTGGTGGTGAGCTTGGAAGAAATCTTTGCGACACAACACTCTAATTCCTCCTCGGATGTGGAAGGAGGAGGGCTAACTTGATTATCTTGAGCGTCGTCTTGAGCTTGTTCTAGATCTTAAGCTTGCTCTTGATCTTGAACTTGCTCGAGGGGGAGAACTTGACCTTGGGCATCATTTGGTGGTTCACCACCATCTTGAGGTTGATCTTGCCCTTGGTCTTGTTCCCGAGGTTGAGGGCCTTCACTTTGTTCTTCGGAAGCGTGTGGGTCTTGGGGAGGTGATGGCTCCACTTGAGTGGAGCATTGTCCTTCTCCTTCGGCCACAAGGGGTTCCTCAGTGGGTAGAATATGACCAATACCCATTCTTCTTATGGCTTGGGGAGGAATTTCATCACCTACATCACCAGTACCACTTTGCTCCACTTGGGATCCGTTATTTTCGTCAAACTCCATGTTACACGTCTCCTCAATGAGTCTGGTGGACTTGTTGAGGACACGGTAATCATGAGAGTTTGTAGCATAACCAACAAATATGGCCTCATAAGCTCTAGCCTCAAATTTAGACAAACGAACACCTTTCTTGAGAATGAAACACTTACACCCAAACACCCGAAAGTACTTGAAGTTGAGCTCATTACCGGTGAGTATTTCATAAGGAGTCTTGTTCAAGCCTTTGCGGAGATAGAGCCGATTGGATGCATGACATGGTGTGTTGATGGCTTCAGCCCAAAAGTTGTATGGGGACTTGAACTCCGCCATCATGGTCCTTGCCGCATCCATCAACGTCCGGTTCTTCCTCTCCGCGACACCATTTTGTTGAGGGGTATATGGTGCAGCATATTGATGCTTGATCCCCTCATCACTAAGAAACTCATCCAAGGTGTAGTTCTTGAACTCGGTGCCGTTGTCACTTCTTATTGTCAAGATCTTTGCATCATGTTGACATTGAGCTTCATTTGCAAAGTCAATGATGGTTTGTTGAGTCTCACTCTTCCTCTTGAAGAAGTATACCCAAGTGTATCTTGAATAATCATCCACAATCACCAAGCAATACTTTCTACCTCCAAGACTATCAAAGTATGGAGGCCCAAAGAGATCCATGTGAAGGAGCTCCAAGGGTCTCTTCGAGTAGATGATAGTCGTGGGAGTGTGAGCCTTCTCATGAAGCTTTCCTTCAATACAAGCACTTCAAGCATGATCTTTGGCAAAACTAACATTTGTTAGTCCACGGACATGGTCTCCCTTGAGAAGACTTTGCAAAGATCTCATATTGACGTGGGCTAAACGGCGATGCCAAAGCCATCCCACATCAACTTTAGCCATTAGGCATGTCGCGGTCTTAGTGGGTTGCTCCGAAAAGTTAATCACATAAAGACCGTTCTTGACATGCCGAACAAAGGCTACTTTAAGAGTCTTGCTCCACAAGAGGGCCACGGTATCAATATCAAAGAAAGTGGCAAAGCCCATGAGTGCAAGTTGACGAACGGAAAGAAGATTGAATGCAAGGGACTCAACAAGCATGACTTTCTCGACCGTTAGATCATGAGAAATGACAACCTTGCCAAGACCCAATACCTTAGAAGACGAGGCATCACCCCACTCGACATTGTTGGGCATAGAAGGAATCTTGTGCACGTCCACCACCAAGTCCTTGCTTCCGGTCATATGATTCGTTACTCCACTATCGAGCAACCATGATCCCCCACCGGAAGCAAACACCTACACGAGATCAATGCTTGGTTTTAGGTACCCATTTTGTAATGGGTCCTTTGATGTTAGTAACAAGGGTCTTAGGAACCCAAATAGACCATTCAATGTACTCATAAGGAGAACCAACAAATTTAGCATAAACATGCCCATCACTAGCATGGCACAACACATAAGAAGGGTTAAAGTCGCCGGCTTTGTTGGAGGAGGTGGTTTTGCCCTTTTTGACATCAACACCCTTCACATTTTAATTCTTCTCCTTAGGAGCATCCTCTCCCTCTTTCACAAAAGTTTGCTTGAGTGGAGGAGGTCGTTTGGTCTTGTCGTTCTTGTTCTTGTTCTTGGACTTGGGTGCGAACCCAATTCCCTCCCTGGCCACAACTTCCTTTTGATTGCTCAAAAGGTCGTTGAGGTTCTTCTCACCTTGAATGCTTGTCACAAGGCCTTTCTCAAGTTGATCCTTCAACTTGGCATTCTCCTCCACAAGATGCACATGCTCACAACACGGGTTAGTGGCATATGCATTATCAATTAATACCATATGAGGAAAGGTGGCCTTTTCCTTGGTTAGCTTAACTTGGAGTTGAGCATGAGACTCCTTGAGGTTAGCATGAGCACCCTTCAAGACCTTGTGGGCCTTGTCAAGTACATCAAACTCCTCCTTGAGTCTAGCATGATCAACCCCAAGTTTAGCCTTCTCGGAAGTTAGCACACAAGACACAACAAGTGCATGATCAAGATCTTTCTTTGACTTAGCATGGTCATCATTGTGTGACTCCTCAAGAGACAAACGATTCCCACGCTCTTCCTCCAGAGCAGAGAGATCCGATATCTCATCGGCATAGTCACGACTATGATCTTCCATCTTAGAGATGGTTTCTTTGTGAGCCTCGATCATGTCATTGACTTCACCAAGTTGTTCCAAGAGAGCAACAAAGTGATTCTTGGATTTGCCCTTGAGCTTACTCATAAAGGACTCAAATTCATTCACATCCTCATTAGACCCCTCATGTTCATCAATGCAACCCGTCAAAGAGGGATTAGTAATGATGGTGGTTTTGATGTTGGGGGTTACCTTGTTAGAGGCTTTGGCCATGAGGCACTTGGCGGTGATGTTCTCATTGGGTGAATTGAATAGAGACATCCGGGGAGTTGTGGCAATGGCAACGGATGCCATGGCCATTGCTTCACTATCTTCATCATCATCGTCATCCTCACGGTATTCTTCTTGAACCACCAACCCTCGAGTAGGAGTCTTTTTGGTGAAGTTTTCCTTGTTGGGGAAGGACTTGGCTTTGTCTTTTTGGATGAGCTTGCCACCATTGTCTTCCCGCTTCTCGTAAGGACAATCCGCAACAAAATGGCTCGCATTGCCACAGTTGTAACAAGTTATTACTCGTTGCTTGCCCTTGAAGCCACTTGAGTTGGTCTTGTTGAAATTGGGCCTTGAGTTCTTCTTGCTCCAAAATTGCCTTGAAGCAAGAGCCATGTGCTCATGATAATCATATTTTGTATCTTCAGGGTTGCTCTCCTCATCTTCCTCTTCTTCCTCTTCTTCCACAATAACCTTGGCCTTCAAGGCAAGGTTGGGCTTCTTTGCCCTTTGAGAGCGGAGCACCATGTTGTCGGCGGTCTTGCCCAAGATGCTCATTGCAACGAACTCATCCAACACTTAACTTGAGGTCATGGAGTGGAAGTCTGGTCTTTGACGAATGACGGAGGACATGGCCTTGTTGTAGGGCATCATGGCCTTGAGGAACTTGCGCTTGATCCAATTGTCATCCGTGTCCTTGCTCCCATTGTGACGCCAATATGCGACCCTATCCAAAAGGAACTCGAAGGTCCCACCAAGGATAGACCCGCATATTGAAACGCTTTTGCAAGGTGGATATCATTACATCAACATTACATAATAGATGGGGATACATACATAAGGCATACAATGCCACACAAATACAACATCATCTTACAAAAGAGCACCATCCGACTACGGATGAAACACAAACAGAAACTCAAACGACATCCACCCTGCTAGCCCAGGCTGCCGACCTGGAACCTATCCCCTGATCGAAGAAGAAGCAGAAGAAGAACTCCAAAACAAGGAACATCGCTCTCGTGTCAAGATCATCGCATAACCTGTACCTGCAACTGTTGTTGTAGTAATATGTGAGCCACGAGGACTCAGCAATCACATTACCATGGGTATCAAGACTAGCAAAGCTTAATGGGTAAGGAAGGGGTAAAGTGGTGAGGTTGCAGCAGCGACTAAGCATATATGGTAGCTAACATACGCAAATGAGAGCGAGAAGAGAAGCAAAAGGAACGGTCGTGAAGCTAACAACGTTCAAGAGGTGATCCTGAACTCCTACTTATGTCAAACATAACCCAAAACCGTGTTCACTTCCCGGACTCCGCCGAAAAGAGACCATCACGGCTACACACATGGTTGATGCGTTTTAATTCGGATCTGGTGTCAAGTTATCTACAACCGGACATTAACAAATTCCCATCTGCCACATAACCGCGGGCACGACTTTCGAAAGATAATACCTTGCAGGGGTGTCCCAACTTAGCCCATGATAAGCTCTCGCGATCAACGAAGGATATACCTTCTCCCAGGAAGACCCGATCAGTCTCAGAATCCTGGTTTACAAGACATTTCGACAATGGTAAAACAAGACCAGCAAAGCCGCCCGATGTGCCGACAAATCCCGATAGGAGTTGCACATATCTTGTTCTCAGGGCACCGCCGGATGAGCAAGACATCGGGTTGGCATAGACCCTAGTTGCCCAGGGGGCGCCGGACATCACTCAGGTTGGACCAACACTCGGAGGAGCACTGGCCTGGGGGGGGGGTAAAATAAAGATGACCCTCGGGCTCCGGAAACCCAAGGGAAAAAGGGCTAGGTGAGGCAAATGGTAAAACCAAGGTTGGGCCTTGCTGGAGGAGTTTTATTCAAAGCGAACTGTCAAGGGGGTCCCATAAATCACCCGACCGCGTAAGGAACGCAAAATCCGGGAACATAACACCGGTATGATGGAAACTAGGGCGGCAAGAGTGGAACAAAACACCAGGCATAAGGCCGAGTCTTCCACCCTTTACCAAGTATATAGATGCATTAATAATATAAGAGATATTGTGATATCCCAACATAATCCTGTCCACCATGGAGCAATCTTCAACTTCACCTGCAACTAACAACGCTATAAGAGGGGCTGAGCAAAGCGGTAACATAGCCAAACAACGGTTTGCTAGGAAGGGTGTCAAAGGTTAGATGTTCATGGCAATTTGGGGAGGCTTGAAGAACAAGTTATAGGAAGCGCAGCAAAGCGATAGAACGAAGCAACTAGCATGGCAATGATAGTAGTGAGATCCAGGGTAGCGGTCATCTTGCCTGAAATCCCGCAAGGAAGAAGAACGAGTCCATGAAGAAGATGAAGCCACAAAGACGAACCAAGCGTAGACGAACGAATCCTCACGATCGCAACGAAACGGGAACTATCGAGAAGAAGCACACAACATGGTAAACACACCACACATAGACAAGACATGATGCTCAACCAAGCATGATGCATGACAAAGCTAGATGAGGCTACTCATGACAAGTGATGATGCATACAAGAGCAACACATCAAAGCAAGTTTAAATGAGGCCGGAAACAACATATAACAATTCCGATATGTCCTCATATGCCACTTTCGAAATTGGTCCAGAACTGAATAAACCTTATGTTCAAGTTGTTAAACAACAAGTTAAGATGCACCAAGATGATCTACACGAAATTCTAGTCAAGTTACATATATAGTTCATTTAATTCGGAGCTACGGCCTAGAAGATATGAGCAAAACAAGTTAAACATGGTATTGATGCAAAACACATCAAACATCAAGCAAACACCTCAAAACAAGGATGCAATATGAGAATATGATACTACATGCAAAATCAAGCAAGTTTCATAAAGATCACACTCAAAACGGAGCAACGGTTCAACACATACACTCCATACAAGTTTAAAGGGCAAGCTGTCCAAAACAGCAACTAGGAATATTGCAAGCATCAAAACCACAAGCTACAACATCCCAATGTGAAAACAAAAGGCACGGGCATGAAGTACTGGTAAAGCATTACAAAACATGAACACTGAGCTATCTCCAGAAATCACTAGAACATGCTCAAAAACACATGGAAAGATTACAAATAATAACAGTTCCAGACTTTGCAGAAATAACATCAGGTTGCAATGTTTAGAGCTATCAAACAACATGCTACATGAACTTAACATGGCAAACAAAGGCATGGCATGAATCTACTAATCTCATATAACAAAAGTCCCTTACTGACCATGAGCCAAAAAGGATCAGAAGATATGCTGGCACCCATGTAAACATGACAAGTTGTATGACAGATTCATACATGGCAGGAACAACAATAAGTAGGCATGTTGGTGAGCTTATACCACTCACCGCAGATCAACACATGGCATGGAAAGGCAACCAACAGTAAGAATACATGTTTATGAAGCTAAGCATGGCAAGTACAAGTTCGTAGGGTGCATGGATCACTAGCAAAACACATGGCAAAACTGAACTTCATGTTAACAGGCTGACAGCAACATTATGTAGCAACTTTGGAGCAAGATTACGACAAGCTACAGTAGGCTATAATGCAACCAAGGGCATGTATGGATAGAGCATGACATGTGTAACAAATCATCCTCAGTGAACATCTCCAGATTATGCATAGAATGACTAGTAGCAGCAGGTTTACATAGCATCACGAAATAATAGATTCAGCCTAGCAAAACAGCAACAGCAAGTACCCTACTTAACAAGCTTGATGCACTCAGTACACGACTCACAAAAATACATGGATGCACCACTGGAAAGATGGCATAGCATAGATCAAAACACATGTAGACATCAACCTCATAGGATGCACACATCAAACATGTCAAAAATGACAAATGAGCATGTTCTGTTAACAGATAGCAGACAACATTATATAGCACTCTTGCAACAATGATTCAGGCATCAAGATTGACTCAAATGAACATTATGCAATGGAATGAAATGAATTACTCGTTGAGTCGAACAATCTGATATGCTACACGCCCAAAATGGAGCCACGGATGCGGAGTTATGATGCGATGAACATGGCATGATAATGTCAAAATCTCAGGGACTTGGAAATATTTCTCACCCCGGGGAAAAAGTCAACGGTGGCGCGGGGTACGAGGATGGACGGAGAAGGGACCGGGGACAGGCGTGGTCGGCGGATCCAGGCCGGATCTCGCCGGATCCGGCCGGATCCCGGCGGGGAAGGCGGCGGGGCGAGGTCCGAGGCGAGGGCCAGCGGCGGAGGGCGGCGACTCGGGCAGCGGCGCGCGCGGGTGGCGCGGCCCTGCAGCGAGGCAGCAAGGACAAGGCGCGCCAGCCAGGAGGTGCGGCGGCGGGCCGAGATGG